>NC_135168.1:48416869-48759369 GCF_041146795.1 Maylandia zebra | reverse complement strand
GCCTAACTAAAAGGAGAAAAAGACAAGAAAGTTCAGAAAGAAAGAACAGAGTACACAAGGAAAGGATTTACAGGGAGGGGGTGCCATAAAAGAGAAATATAGACCACGGACGGGATGTCTAAAGAGAAGGGGGTGCCATTTAAAGAAATATGAGAAAGAATAAAGAAAAGAACACAAGAGAAATAAGGAGAAATAATAAAGAAACACAGAAAGAGTAAAGAACAACAGAATACAAAGAGAAAGATAAAGAAGCACAGAAAGAATAAAGAACAAGAATAAAGAATAACAGAAATACAAAGGGAAGGATAAAGAAAAACAGAAAGATAAAGAACAACAGAAAAAGATAGAAAAAGGGAGAGCTAAAGCAGCCAAAGCTGAGAACAAGAAAAAACTAAGAAACAGAAAAAGTTAACAAGAACAGAAAAAAGAAAAAAAAGGAAGAGTATAAAAGGCCCAGAGTGGCAAATCTGAACTCAAAAGCGGGTGGGCCAGCCTGAAGAAGGCTCAGAGAAGCCGAAACGTCGCGAAGGCCCACCGCAGTGCACTACACCCGCTTAAGGGTAATTTTTTGATCAGGGGGCACCAATACCAGTCCCAGTGATGGACCGTGCACTTAGGTTCCGGCATAGCCGGGCCTAGTCTTCCCCACACCCTAACCAGCCTGTGCCTCCTGGGATTGGTGGTGCCCCTGCCCATTTCCTCTCTCCCTCATTGTGGGGAGCCCCCCACCCACTACCTTATCCTTACCCTAACCCCTTTGCCCCCCTCCCCCCTCCCCCTCTAGCCCTAACTCTAAGGGAACTTTAAAAGCCTAACTAAAAGGAGAAAAAGACAAGAAAGTTCAGAAAGAAAGAACAGAGTACACAAGGAAAGGATTTACAGGAAGGGGGTGCCATAAAAGAGAAATATAGACCACGGACGGGATGTCTAAAGAGAAGGGGGTGCCATTTAAAGAAATATGAGAAAGAATAAAGAAAAGAACACAAGAGAAATAAGGAGAAATAATAAAGAAACACAGAAAGAGTAAAGAACAACAGAATACAAAGAGAAAGATAAAGAAACACAGAAAGAATAAAGAACAAGAATAAAGAATAACAGAAATACAAAGGGAAGGATAAAGAAAAACAGAAAGATAAAGAACAACAGAAAAAGATAGAAAAAGGGAGAGCTAAAGCAGCCAAAGCTGAGAACAAGAAAAAACTAAGAAACAGAAAAAGTTAACAAGAACAGAAAAAAGAAAAAAAAGGAAGAGTATAAAAGGCCCAGAGTGGCAAATCTGAACTCAAAAGCGGGTGGGCCAGCCTGAAGAAGGCTCAGAGAAGCCGAAACGTCGCGAAGGCCCACCGCAGTGCACTACACCCGCTTAAGGGTAATTTTTTGATCAGGGGGCACCAATACCAGTCCCAGTGATGGACCGTGCACTTAGGTTCCGGCATAGCCGGGCCTAGTCTTCCCCACACCCTAACCAGCCTGTGCCTCCTGGGATTGGTGGTGCCCCTGCCCATTTCCTCTCTCCCTCATTGTGGGGAGCCCCCCACCCACTACCTTATCCTTACCCTAACCCCTTTGCCCCCCTCCCCCCTCCCCCTCTAGCCCTAACTCTAAGGGAACTTTAAAAGCCTAACTAAAAGGAGAAAAAGACAAGAAAGTTCAGAAAGAAAGAACAGAGTACACAAGGAAAGGATTTACAGGAAGGGGGTGCCATAAAAGAGAAATATAGACCACGGACGGGATGTCTAAAGAGAAGGGGGTGCCATTTAAAGAAATATGAGAAAGAATAAAGAAAAGAACACAAGAGAAATAAGGAGAAATAATAAAGAAACACAGAAAGAGTAAAGAACAACAGAATACAAAGAGAAAGATAAAGAAACACAGAAAGAATAAAGAACAAGAATAAAGAATAACAGAAATACAAAGGGAAGGATAAAGAAAAACAGAAAGATAAAGAACAACAGAAAAAGATAGAAAAAGGGAGAGCTAAAGCAGCCAAAGCTGAGAACAAGAAAAAACTAAGAAACAGAAAAAGTTAACAAGAACAGAAAAAAGAAAAAAAAGGAAGAGTATAAAAGGCCCAGAGTGGCAAATCTGAACTCAAAAGCGGGTGGGCCAGCCTGAAGAAGGCTCAGAGAAGCCGAAACGTCGCGAAGGCCCACCGCAGTGCACTACACCCGCTTAAGGGTAATTTTTTGATCAGGGGGCACCAATACCAGTCCCAGTGATGGACCGTGCACTTAGGTTCCGGCATAGCCGGGCCTAGTCTTCCCCACACCCTAACCCTAACCCTATGGTGAGAAATAAAGAAAGTTCAAAAAGAAAAAATGGTCTGGAAACCTGTTGTTTGTTTTATAACATAGAAGTTCTGTGAACAGATCATATGGGTATTTCTAAGCAAAATGTCACCGAAAAAAAAAAAAAAAAAAAAAAAAAAAAAAAAAATACAAAGACTACTTGTCAATGTTGAGTATGTTTCCCTGATAGCCATAAGTCCCCATGACAGAACTGCATGGAGGTTGTTTTGAACAGAGTGTAACACTAACAGTGTGAGGTTTCATTATAATTACTAACTGCATGGAGTGTGATTATTGTTGAAAATGAATAAGAAAATCAAAAACGATAAAAACCCTTTCTCTTGGAGGTCACATCCCCTCCAGGGAGTTATGGGAGAAATATGGCTTTGGGACCTTTTTTAGTATTGGTGACAGGGCTGGAACTTTCAATGAGTCTGCCTTATGGCCTGGGGGGAATAAAGACATTGGGGGACGGTTTTATGATTGACAACATATGGAAGAAGGTACAAGACGCACCCAAGAAGAAGAGGAGTATGCTGGAGAGAAGGAGAAGAGTGGAGTAAGTGGAGATGGGATGATTCAGTAATTCCTAGGACCGTGCACCAAAGTTTGAATTAAAAAACATCTAAGCTATAGTTTCCTAATACCTAACCCCCCAATTATTTACCCTAACCCTAACCCATGTTATTAAATTAAACTTTATTAAAACCCCTAAAAATACATGTTGATTAAATACACAACTCCAAGAAGCATAAAAACACAATTTGGCTAAAAACACAAATACAATTTTCAAATCATAAACTCATTTCTCTATATAACTCACCAAAATTCATAAAAACACGATTGGATTTAACACATAAAAATGCAAAATTAAAATCTAATATACGTCACTTAAAAATTCATAAAAACACGATTGGATTTAAAACCTAAATATGCAAATTTAAAATCTCATATACATCACTTAAAAATACAGTTTTTTGAAAATTCACATAATATACAAAATAAAAATACATTTCATGCAATTTTATTACAAAGGTTAAAAAACACACATTCATTTTGGTCTAAAACCATCCCAGCCATTTCAAAATACATTGCCTAACCTAAAATTCGAAAAAAACTCACGTTGGAAACCAAGCCTATAAAAGGCTGCACAGTAGAGAGGAGCTCATTTGGGAGCTGACCATTGAAGAGGCAACATCTCTCTCTCTCTGTGCATTCCCAGCTTATTCATTGTGCCCCAGCCTGAGGAAGACCTATCTTGGGTCGAAACGTCGCGGCAGTGGGCACGTTAATTCATTGGTTTTCACTTATTAAAAATTAAACAATTTTATTGATTTCATCTATTTTTGTTTAAAAACAAATTTCATTTACTTTTTTTTACTTTTTCTTTTTTTCTCGCCTTGTTTGTGATTGTAACTTCATATACACATAATTTACATATCTAACTGGAATAAATAGCACATTAAAACAATTATTAAATAAAGATAACAAAGGCGACATCAAGAGATACAAAAAACATCCATGGGGTCCCGGATGGACTCAGAAGGCTGGACGGTGGTGCGTCACGGGAGAGGGCGGCTGCCTTCCCGTAGACGTGTCCAGCGGGGGACAGGTGGCAGGGGTGGAGGGATGGACCGAGCACCGTCTGGACCCTTTCGGGACCAGACTCAATTCCACATCCCTAACCCCCTAAAAAGACAAGAAAGTTCAGAAAGAAAGAACAGAGTACACAAGGAAAGGATTTACAGGAAGGGGGTGCCATAAAAGAGAAATATAGACCACGGACGGGATGTCTAAAGAGAAGGGGGTGCCATTTAAAGAAATATGAGAAAGAATAAAGACAAGAACACAAGAGAAATAAGGAGAAATAATAAAGAAACACAGAAAGAGTAAAGAACAACAGAATACAAAGAGAAAGATAAAGAAACACAGAAAGAATAAAGAACAAGAATAAAGAATAACAGAAATACAAAGGGAAGGATAAAGAAAAACAGAAAGATAAAGAACAACAGAAAAAGATAGAAAAAGGGAGAGCTAAAGCAGCCAAAGCTGAGAACAAGAAAAAACTAAGAAACAGAAAAAGTTAACAAGAACAGAAAAAAGAAAAAAAAGGAAGAGTATAAAAGGCCCAGAGTGGCAAATCTGAACTCAAAAGCGGGTGGGCCAGCCTGAAGAAGGCTCAGAGAAGCCGAAACGTCGCGAAGGCCCACCGCAGTGCACTACACCCGCTTAAGGGTAATTTTTTGATCAGGGGGCACCAATACCAGTCCCAGTGATGGACCGTGCACTTAGGTTCCGGCATAGCCGGGCCTAGTCTTCCCCACACCCTAACCAGCCTGTGCCTCCTGGGATTGGTGGTGCCCCTGCCCATTTCCTCTCTCCCTCATTGTGGGGAGCCCCCCACCCACTACCTTATCCTTACCCTAACCCCTTTGCCCCCCTCCCCCCTCCCCCTCTAGCCCTAACTCTAAGGGAACTTTAAAAGCCTAACTAAAAGGAGAAAAAGACAAGAAAGTTCAGAAAGAAAGAACAGAGTACACAAGGGAAGGATTTACAGGAAGGGGGTGCCATAAAAGAGAAATATAGACCACGGACGGGATGTCTAAAGAGAAGGGGGTGCCATTTAAAGAAATATGAGAAAGAATAAAGAAAAGAACACAAGAGAAATAAGGAGAAATAATAAAGAAACACAGAAAGAGTAAAGAACAACAGAATACAAAGAGAAAGATAAAGAAACACAGAAAGAATAAAGAACAAGAATAAAGAATAACAGAAATACAAAGGGAAGGATAAAGAAAAACAGAAAGATAAAGAACAACAGAAAAAGATAGAAAAAGGGAGAGCTAAAGCAGCCAAAGCTGAGAACAAGAAAAAACTAAGAAACAGAAAAAGTTAACAAGAACAGAAAAAAGAAAAAAAAGGAAGAGTATAAAAGGCCCAGAGTGGCAAATCTGAACTCAAAAGCGGGTGGGCCAGCCTGAAGAAGGCTCAGAGAAGCCGAAACGTCGCGAAGGCCCACCGCAGTGCACTACACCCGCTTAAGGGTAATTTTTTGATCAGGGGGCACCAATACCAGTCCCAGTGATGGACCGTGCACTTAGGTTCCGGCATAGCCGGGCCTAGTCTTCCCCACACCCTAACCAGCCTGTGCCTCCTGGGATTGGTGGTGCCCCTGCCCATTTCCTCTCTCCCTCATTGTGGGGAGCCCCCCACCCACTACCTTATCCTTACCCTAACCCCTTTGCCCCCCTCCCCCCTCCCCCTCTAGCCCTAACTCTAAGGGAACTTTAAAAGCCTAACTAAAAGGAGAAAAAGACAAGAAAGTTCAGAAAGAAAGAACAGAGTACACAAGGAAAGGATTTACAGGAAGGGGGTGCCATAAAAGAGAAATATAGACCACGGACGGGATGTCTAAAGAGAAGGGGGTGCCATTTAAAGAAATATGAGAAAGAATAAAGACAAGAACACAAGAGAAATAAGGAGAAATAATAAAGAAACACAGAAAGAGTAAAGAACAACAGAATACAAAGAGAAAGATAAAGAAACACAGAAAGAATAAAGAACAAGAATAAAGAATAACAGAAATACAAAGGGAAGGATAAAGAAAAACAGAAAGATAAAGAACAACAGAAAAAGATAGAAAAAGGGAGAGCTAAAGCAGCCAAAGCTGAGAACAAGAAAAAACTAAGAAACAGAAAAAGTTAACAAGAACAGAAAAAAGAAAAAAAAGGAAGAGTATAAAAGGCCCAGAGTGGCAAATCTGAACTCAAAAGCGGGTGGGCCAGCCTGAAGAAGGCTCAGAGAAGCCGAAACGTCGCGAAGGCCCACCGCAGTGCACTACACCCGCTTAAGGGTAATTTTTTGATCAGGGGGCACCAATACCAGTCCCAGTGATGGACCGTGCACTTAGGTTCCGGCATAGCCGGGCCTAGTCTTCCCCACACCCTAACCAGCCTGTGCCTCCTGGGATTGGTGGTGCCCCTGCCCATTTCCTCTCTCCCTCATTGTGGGGAGCCCCCCACCCACTACCTTATCCTTACCCTAACCCCTTTGCCCCCCTCCCCCCTCCCCCTCTAGCCCTAACTCTAAGGGAACTTTAAAAGCCTAACTAAAAGGAGAAAAAGACAAGAAAGTTCAGAAAGAAAGAACAGAGTACACAAGGAAAGGATTTACAGGAAGGGGGTGCCATAAAAGAGAAATATAGACCACGGACGGGATGTCTAAAGAGAAGGGGGTGCCATTTAAAGAAATATGAGAAAGAATAAAGAAAAGAACACAAGAGAAATAAGGAGAAATAATAAAGAAACACAGAAAGAGTAAAGAACAACAGAATACAAAGAGAAAGATAAAGAAACACAGAAAGAATAAAGAACAAGAATAAAGAATAACAGAAATACAAAGGGAAGGATAAAGAAAAACAGAAAGATAAAGAACAACAGAAAAAGATAGAAAAAGGGAGAGCTAAAGCAGCCAAAGCTGAGAACAAGAAAAAACTAAGAAACAGAAAAAGTTAACAAGAACAGAAAAAAGAAAAAAAAGGAAGAGTATAAAAGGCCCAGAGTGGCAAATCTGAACTCAAAAGCGGGTGGGCCAGCCTGAAGAAGGCTCAGAGAAGCCGAAACGTCGCGAAGGCCCACCGCAGTGCACTACACCCGCTTAAGGGTAATTTTTTGATCAGGGGGCACCAATACCAGTCCCAGTGATGGACCGTGCACTTAGGTTCCGGCATAGCCGGGCCTAGTCTTCCCCACACCCTAACCAGCCTGTGCCTCCTGGGATTGGTGGTGCCCCTGCCCATTTCCTCTCTCCCTCATTGTGGGGAGCCCCCCACCCACTACCTTATCCTTACCCTAACCCCTTTGCCCCCCTCCCCCCTCCCCCTCTAGCCCTAACTCTAAGGGAACTTTAAAAGCCTAACTAAAAGGAGAAAAAGACAAGAAAGTTCAGAAAGAAAGAACAGAGTACACAAGGGAAGGATTTACAGGAAGGGGGTGCCATAAAAGAGAAATATAGACCACGGACGGGATGTCTAAAGAGAAGGGGGTGCCATTTAAAGAAATATGAGAAAGAATAAAGACAAGAACACAAGAGAAATAAGGAGAAATAATAAAGAAACACAGAAAGAGTAAAGAACAACAGAATACAAAGAGAAAGATAAAGAAACACAGAAAGAATAAAGAACAAGAATAAAGAATAACAGAAATACAAAGGGAAGGATAAAGAAAAACAGAAAGATAAAGAACAACAGAAAAAGATAGAAAAAGGGAGAGCTAAAGCAGCCAAAGCTGAGAACAAGAAAAAACTAAGAAACAGAAAAAGTTAACAAGAACAGAAAAAAGAAAAAAAAGGAAGAGTATAAAAGGCCCAGAGTGGCAAATCTGAACTCAAAAGCGGGTGGGCCAGCCTGAAGAAGGCTCAGAGAAGCCGAAACGTCGCGAAGGCCCACCGCAGTGCACTACACCCGCTTAAGGGTAATTTTTTGATCAGGGGGCACCAATACCAGTCCCAGTGATGGACCGTGCACTTAGGTTCCGGCATAGCCGGGCCTAGTCTTCCCCACACCCTAACCAGCCTGTGCCTCCTGGGATTGGTGGTGCCCCTGCCCATTTCCTCTCTCCCTCATTGTGGGGAGCCCCCCACCCACTACCTTATCCTTACCCTAACCCCTTTGCCCCCCTCCCCCCTCCCCCTCTAGCCCTAACTCTAAGGGAACTTTAAAAGCCTAACTAAAAGGAGAAAAAGACAAGAAAGTTCAGAAAGAAAGAACAGAGTACACAAGGAAAGGATTTACAGGAAGGGGGTGCCATAAAAGAGAAATATAGACCACGGACGGGATGTCTAAAGAGAAGGGGGTGCCATTTAAAGAAATATGAGAAAGAATAAAGAAAAGAACACAAGAGAAATAAGGAGAAATAATAAAGAAACACAGAAAGAGTAAAGAACAACAGAATACAAAGAGAAAGATAAAGAAACACAGAAAGAATAAAGAACAAGAATAAAGAATAACAGAAATACAAAGGGAAGGATAAAGAAAAACAGAAAGATAAAGAACAACAGAAAAAGATAGAAAAAGGGAGAGCTAAAGCAGCCAAAGCTGAGAACAAGAAAAAACTAAGAAACAGAAAAAGTTAACAAGAACAGAAAAAAGAAAAAAAAGGAAGAGTATAAAAGGCCCAGAGTGGCAAATCTGAACTCAAAAGCGGGTGGGCCAGCCTGAAGAAGGCTCAGAGAAGCCGAAACGTCGCGAAGGCCCACCGCAGTGCACTACACCCGCTTAAGGGTAATTTTTTGATCAGGGGGCACCAATACCAGTCCCAGTGATGGACCGTGCACTTAGGTTCCGGCATAGCCGGGCCTAGTCTTCCCCACACCCCCCCCCCCCCCCCCCCCCTTGGGGGTGCCCCTGCCCACTAACAAATCCTAACCCTAACCAGGGGGGTCCCTAAGAAAGACAAGAAAGTCAGAAAGGAGAAAGAAAAGCAAAGAAACAGAAAAAGTTAAGGAAAGTCACGTAATAAAAGTATAAAAGCCAAGAGAGGCAGAAACAGAGAAAAATGAAAGCCAAGAGAGGCAGAAACAGAGAAAAACGTAAGACAAGATAAAGTCACGTAAGAGAAATAAAAGTATAAAAGCCAAGAGAGGCAGAAACAGAGAAAAACGTAAGACAAGATAAAGTCACGTAAGAGAAATAAAAGTATAAAAGCCAAGAGAGGCAGAAACAGAGAAAAACGTAAGACAAGATAAAGTCACGTAATAAAAGTATAAAAGCCAAGAGAGGCAGAAACAGAGAAAAAAGTCACGTATGAAAGCCAAGAGAGGCAGAAATAGAGAAAGCAGAAAAACACAAATAGAAAACCTAAAAGAAGGAGGAGTCAAGTGACAGTATAAAAGCCAAGAGAGGCAGAACAGAGAACAAGCAGTCAGAGACACATTGGGCCAGCCTGAGGAAGGCGAAACTACGCCGAAACGTCGCGAAGGCCCAATGAAGTGCACTAAACCCTAGAAATGGGTAATTTTTTGAACCAGGGCAGGGACACCACTACCCGGCCCCATCGATGGCCCGTGCACTTCAGGCTACCAGCTTGCTGGTGGCCTGTTCCTTACTCAACACCTAACCAGCCAGTGCCTCGTGGGGTTGGGGGTGCCCCTGCCCACTAACAAATCCTAACCCTAACCAGGGGGGTCCCTAAGAAAGACAAGAAAGTCAGAAAGGAGAAAGAAAAGCAAAGAAACAGAAAAAGTTAAGGAAAGTCACGTAATAAAAGTATAAAAGCCAAGAGAGGCAGAAACAGAGAAAAATGAAAGCCAAGAGAGGCAGAAACAGAGAAAAACGTAAGACAAGATAAAGTCACGTAAGAGAAATAAAAGTATAAAAGCCAAGAGAGGCAGAAACAGAGAAAAACGTAAGACAAGATAAAGTCACGTAATAAAAGTATAAAAGCCAAGAGAGGCAGAAACAGAGAAAAAAGTCACGTATGAAAGCCAAGAGAGGCAGAAATAGAGAAAGCAGAAAAACACAAATAGAAAACCTAAAAGAAGGAGGAGTCAAGTGACAGTATAAAAGCCAAGAGAGGCAGAACAGAGAACAAGCAGTCAGAGACACATTGGGCCAGCCTGAGGAAGGCGAAACTACGCCGAAACGTCGCGAAGGCCCAATGAAGTGCACTAAACCCTAGAAATGGGTAATTTTTTGAACCAGGGCAGGGACACCACTACCCGGCCCCATCGATGGCCCGTGCACTTCAGGCTACCAGCTTGCTGGTGGCCTGTTCCTTACTCAACACCTAACCAGCCAGTGCCTCGTGGGGTTGGGGGTGCCCCTGCCCACTAACAAATCCTAACCCTAACCAGGGGGGTCCCTAAGAAAGACAAGAAAGTCAGAAAGGAGAAAGAAAAGCAAAGAAACAGAAAAAGTTAAGGAAAGTCACGTAATAAAAGTATAAAAGCCAAGAGAGGCAGAAACAGAGAAAAATGAAAGCCAAGAGAGGCAGAAACAGAGAAAAACGTAAGACAAGATAAAGTCACGTAAGAGAAATAAAAGTATAAAAGCCAAGAGAGGCAGAAACAGAGAAAAACGTAAGACAAGATAAAGTCACGTAATAAAAGTATAAAAGCCAAGAGAGGCAGAAACAGAGAAAAAAGTCACGTATGAAAGCCAAGAGAGGCAGAAATAGAGAAAGCAGAAAAACACAAATAGAAAACCTAAAAGAAGGAGGAGTCAAGTGACAGTATAAAAGCCAAGAGAGGCAGAACAGAGAACAAGCAGTCAGAGACACATTGGGCCAGCCTGAGGAAGGCGAAACTACGCCGAAACGTCGCGAAGGCCCAATGAAGTGCACTAAACCCTAGAAATGGGTAATTTTTTGAACCAGGGCAGGGACACCACTACCCGGCCCCATCGATGGCCCGTGCACTTCAGGCTACCAGCTTGCTGGTGGCCTGTTCCTTACTCAACACCTAACCAGCCAGTGCCTCGTGGGGTTGGGGGTGCCCCTGCCCACTAACAAATCCTAACCCTAACCAGGGGGGTCCCTAAGAAAGACAAGAAAGTCAGAAAGGAGAAAGAAAAGCAAAGAAACAGAAAAAGTTAAGGAAAGTCACGTAATAAAAGTATAAAAGCCAAGAGAGGCAGAAACAGAGAAAAATGAAAGCCAAGAGAGGCAGAAACAGAGAAAAACGTAAGACAAGATAAAGTCACGTAAGAGAAATAAAAGTATAAAAGCCAAGAGAGGCAGAAACAGAGAAAAACGTAAGACAAGATAAAGTCACGTAATAAAAGTATAAAAGCCAAGAGAGGCAGAAACAGAGAAAAAAGTCACGTATGAAAGCCAAGAGAGGCAGAAATAGAGAAAGCAGAAAAACACAAATAGAAAACCTAAAAGAAGGAGGAGTCAAGTGACAGTATAAAAGCCAAGAGAGGCAGAACAGAGAACAAGCAGTCAGAGACACATTGGGCCAGCCTGAGGAAGGCGAAACTACGCCGAAACGTCGCGAAGGCCCAATGAAGTGCACTAAACCCTAGAAATGGGTAATTTTTTGAACCAGGGCAGGGACACCACTACCCGGCCCCATCGATGGCCCGTGCACTTCAGGCTACCAGCTTGCTGGTGGCCTGTTCCTTACTCAACACCTAACCAGCCAGTGCCTCGTGGGGTTGGGGGTGCCCCTGCCCACTAACAAATCCTAACCCTAACCAGGGGGGTCCCTAAGAAAGACAAGAAAGTCAGAAAGGAGAAAGAAAAGCAAAGAAACAGAAAAAGTTAAGGAAAGTCACGTAATAAAAGTATAAAAGCCAAGAGAGGCAGAAACAGAGAAAAATGAAAGCCAAGAGAGGCAGAAACAGAGAAAAACGTAAGACAAGATAAAGTCACGTAAGAGAAATAAAAGTATAAAAGCCAAGAGAGGCAGAAACAGAGAAAAACGTAAGACAAGATAAAGTCACGTAATAAAAGTATAAAAGCCAAGAGAGGCAGAAACAGAGAAAAAAGTCACGTATGAAAGCCAAGAGAGGCAGAAATAGAGAAAGCAGAAAAACACAAATAGAAAACCTAAAAGAAGGAGGAGTCAAGTGACAGTATAAAAGCCAAGAGAGGCAGAACAGAGAACAAGCAGTCAGAGACACATTGGGCCAGCCTGAGGAAGGCGAAACTACGCCGAAACGTCGCGAAGGCCCAATGAAGTGCACTAAACCCTAGAAATGGGTAATTTTTTGAACCAGGGCAGGGACACCACTACCCGGCCCCATCGATGGCCCGTGCACTTCAGGCTACCAGCTTGCTGGTGGCCTGTTCCTTACTCAACACCTAACCCCCCCTAAATTTGGCCCTAAACCTAACCATATTTACCCCTATGCAAAAGTCAACCCCAGACCTAAACCTAACCATCCAATTAGCTTATTGGCTATTCCCCTTACCCCTAAAACAGGCCCTAATCCTAACCTCAGTGGGCCCAACATAAGGGACAATTTCGGCCCTTAACTTAACCTCAGTGGGGTCCATACCACCTTAAACCTTTTTCACACAAACTCACCTTAAACTCCATTTGAAGTGTACTTTGGGGGCTCCTGAACGTCTGAGAGGAGAACAGGTGTGGTCTGTGCATTGGAGCCCGGCCCCCTTCGGGGACCGGACTCCCAAATTTGTTTTCCCCTAACCCCCTAACCCCCTATTTACCAACATAGTTGATGGTACCAGTACTTGGAATGTAAGACGACTCGTTTGGAATCTTTTCTGCAATTAAAAATAAACTAAATATAATTAAATTAATATCTTAAAAGCTTTTGGGAATCTTATTAGTGCAATGTTTAACTCTTTTGAAATCACAGCTTGTTAAAATGATCTTTGATTCTCAAAATTCTTGCTGGTAGATACTCCAATAAAATAACTTCAAACAGACGTGTTTATGAACTCATTGGCAGCAGTACACTAACTACATGTAAATAAAAATTAACAACCGCGTGAACATAACAGCTTAATATCATTTGTAGATAACAATTTGTAGTTAGATTAATTTCTTATCTGGCTATTGGACATACAAAGTTATGTTGCAATGTAGGAAAAAATTATAAGAACAACAGAATAGTTGGTCCTGATGTCAGAGATAAACCAGGGTGAAAGGCATCGCCATCTGATCAGTGTGATGTGGAGATTAGGAGAAAGTAGGTCCAGATTAGGGAAAACTAGGTGGAAAGAACCACACTAAGTGTGACAGCAAAACAATGACATTTAAAATAGAAATAGAAAAGACAATACTACAAAGGAAATAGTATTATGAATACAACACTTTGTATCTGTGATATGTAGACAGAATCCCAGCCGGTCACAGCATATGGCAGCCCCTCCTGGTAGTGCTGGAGATTTCTTCCTGTCAAAAGGGAGGTTTTCCTTGCCGCTGTCGCCATAGCTTTTGATCTTTTGTGTGAGTGTCTGTGTGTGTGTGTGTGTGTGTGTGTGTGTGTGTGTGCGCGCGTGTGTGTGCGTGGGTGTGGTGGTCATGTTTGTATGTCTTGCCTAGCATTTATTTTTCTTTCCAATAATTAGAACTCCTCCGCTGCAAAGACAAACTTATGGTGGCGATCAGAGATGGGCAGTAGGTTACTGTAATCTGATTACTTTTTTCAAGTAACGAGTAAAGTAAGGGATTACTATTGCAAAAATGGTAATTAGATTACCGTTACTTTCCCGTAGTAACACTGTGTTACTGCGTTACTAAAACCGTGATTTTTTGCGAGAATGTCTCACGACAGTGACGTAAGCGAGTGTGCCGTTAGTGACAACAGCTGTGTGCAGATCAACAATGGATCACATATCGATTGTGGGAGAGAGTATGAGCGTGCAGCGTTTAAAGCGTGGAAGTACTGACCTTACTTTGAGTTTGATTCCATAAAAAGTGACAAAAACATTAGTGTCCATCGTGCGTGGGAAGAAAACTTCTTTTTACAGCGAAAAAAAACCGCGGATTCTTCAACTGACCGCGGCACACCTGCACCAGGGTAAACCTCCACCTACTGCAGTCCTGCTTTATAGGTGAAAATAGAGCAACAGGACTGCTGAGTCTTTGACTTTATTTATTTTCTGCTACTCCTCCAAAGTTTGCTGTTATACAACAACCGTTCAGCGAATAAGAACACTGAATTCTGCTGTCTTTTATAGGATACTGGATCTTGGAAAATAGGAATACCCATTAGGAATTTTATGTGTAACTAATACAACTAACTTAATAACAAGATTTGCACAGCTACCATTAGGAATCATTTTATTTGAAATTATACCTTGTAAAAGAAATCAATAAACTTTGACTCTGTAATATTAAATAAAATGTTGCACAAATGCCCATTTTTTTTCTTTTTAACTAATCTCACATAACTTTATTAATCCCAAAAAGGGCCATTTTTGTCTGCTCATTCACACAACCTATAAAAATTAATGATCATAAATATGAATCCAAACGACCCCTGTCAGCATTTAGTAGTCTAACAGCTAAAGATTAGTACAAATATATTACATTGCATTTTTTGCTTAGTCTTGGGAACAACAATGAGCATCACATTTGGATTCACCTGTAGTTTTCTTTTCTTGTCTGCAGTTTGAACCACCATAAATCTTGATGTTAGACAACCTTTGACATTTATTACTTATTTATTTATTATTTATTTATTTAGGACAGTGCATGTTAATGAACATAAATGTAAAAAAAAATTACATGAATGTAAACATACCAGATTATAGCCAAGGGCTAATTTCCATCTGTTGTCCTTAAGCATAAAAAAATAGACATAATAATTCATAAAAATTCATCATTCATTCATAATAAAAACTCCATCACCAAACTTACACATACACACCATTCTGTTCCCAAAAAAAAACATTAAAACTATACAACTCATACATGATCACACACTTGATTTGTCCATAACCAGTACATCTCGCATTAACCCAGTGTGAGAATGAAGACTACGTATTTTGACATTGAACAACAACACTTTTATTGTCTTTTGCTCAGTGGTTTGTGGATGAACTCATGAAAAGTTGTTGTTGTAATAAAGCAGTAGCAAAATGATCACGTAGAGTCCAATGATCGCAAAAACAGCAATGAGGACTATCCACATGAACAGTTTGTCCAAACGTCCACATCTGCACCTGAAAGTTATCAGTTTATACAAACAAAATGTAAACATCATTGGATTTATTATAATGTGTAAAATATAAGGGTATAAGAGAAATTGCTCTTGCCTGCAAGATTCTGCTACAGGATGTTCAGCCTGGTGGCTCTGGATTTGACCAAAGGGTGCTATATTGGGAGCAACGCATTGCATCTGCATTTCCACTGCAGGAATTACAAATGACATTTCAGGAGCATCAGTTGAGACCACTCAATCTGAGAAATCAAAGAGATGTAGATCTAACACACTAGCACATACCTGACATTCTCACAGGAGGAATAAGAAGGAACAAAAGATCCAATTTCAAAAGATAAGCTGCACACAGAGGAAATATGAATTAGTATTTTGGAAGGATTAGTAATTTCTATTCAATAAGTGGAAGATCTGTGAATTAGAGTGATAACTGGAATTGAAAGAATTATTATTGATTTGTATTCTAAAATTGGAACCTTTAGGGATGAGGATAAAAAAAAAAATAGAATTAGTCATTTGGATAGAAGGAATTGTGATTAGACTTACCGTTTACCAAATCACACCTCTCGGGACTTCTGGTGACATCACTCTGACATCACTCTTGATTAGCAAATCAGACAATCCATTTCTACAATACATTGCAGGACAGTGTAACTTGGAATGAGGGATGACTTCTTAGGAATTTTGTGTAATTAATTCAACAAACCTAATGAATTGCATTTGGTTACCATCCTTTAGGAATCTTGTTAGTGTACTATAACTTTAATCTGGAATTACAAAGAAAAGAATAAAACAAATGTTTTGAATAAAGGATTTTTTGAATCTACAGTTAAAATGGGACTTTTTATCTATAGTGCTTCAGATAGTCAGTAGGTATACAATATTATTATATAAGTATTACATTACAATGCTGCTTCTTACATTCAGCTGCAAATCTTTGCATTATATTCTTTTTGAATACCATGACTGTGGACTTTTCCGATCCTCCATCAGTGTGAGAAATAAAACACAGGATTTTGCAGTTGAACAACAAGAACTTTAGTGAACTTTATCTGAACATTGTTGTATATGAACATATGTGTGCAGGTGCATGCATGCTTGTGTGTGTGTAGCTATGTTTGTGTGTCTTTATTGGCAGTCATTTTCCTTTCCCATCAGCAACACCGTCTGCCTGCAAAGACAAATGAAGAGAGGAGATTCTTAGTATTTGTTGCAGTAACTCATTTCATCTGATATTTCATTTCTTGTTGGCTGTGTTACTCTGTTTACTTACATTCACTGGCACACCATCATTGCTGGACTGAGGCTCTTTAATGGCTTCAGAAATCTCCAGCTTCCTAGTTTCATCTTTTTCCACCAGTGGTGGTTTGTTGCTTTTCACAGGGTCCTCAGGAATTGGAGTACTCGCTCTTCTATCCATTTTCCTCTTCTTGTGAGGAGCCCACTTGACTAAGGACTTGCAATACTGTGTTGAAAGAGAAATTCTTTTTAAAAATACATGAAATATAAACAAAAACATTAAATGTAGTTCAGATGTTTGGTGCATGTTTACAATTAGGATCATAACAAAATGAAAGAATTAGTGGTTAGGATTGCACTTACCTTGAAAAAAAATCTGCTCTCTGCTGTACTCTCACCACACTTTGATGTTATTGCTCCTCCCCCCAAAGTTCACGACAAATCAGATTCTTCATCCAATTTACACGATCTAATTTACCAACACAGTTGATGGTACCAGTACTTGGAACGGAAGACGACTCGTTTGGAAACTTTTCTGCAATTAAAAATAAACTAAATATAATTAAATTAATATCTTAACAGCTTTTAGGAATTGTGTTATTGCAATGTTTAACTCTTTTGAAATCACAGCTTGTTAAAATGATCTTTGATTCACTTTTTTTTTTTTTCTTTTTTTTTTTTTGCCTGTCCCGTTTGGCTCTTTTGCCATCAGAATTATTGTCTAAAGGCAAAGAAAGATGTCCAACGGATTTACTTTACCAAATTGACCATCCCAGCCTTGTCATAATGGTCCATTTGATTCACCTTTTATTGTTTATTTTATTTTCATTTGCTGAATACGGGACAGACTTGACTGAGGGAAAGAAGGGAAGAAAGAAAGAGGGAAAGAGAAACAGCTGAGAAGAGGGACGGGGGAGAAGGGCAAAAAAACAAAAACCAACAGAATGGGCAGAAAAAAAAAAAGAAAATGCATCTATCGATCACCTGGATCACCTGTTGAGAAAGAAAAAGGAAAACAAGCAGAAGAGAACAAGAGTAATAGAATAAACAACATCACAATGATATATGGGAATATGACAGTAAATACTAAATATTAAACATTATTGTGCAGCACATAAGATCAACAGAACACAGTGTGCTTTGAGGTAGGAGCCAAAAAGGGTGTAGTTTGTGTGTGTGAGCACCCGTGTGTACACCTGTGAGCATGGATGCGCTTGTTTTTTTAAAAGGTTCCTTCATGTAATGATCTGCTAGAGGGTGTGGGGGGGCCACAGCCCCGTCCTTCAGGGCGTGAAACAGGTATGGAGGAGATCAAAACTCCAGACATCCAGAGGCCCCCAGAACACAAGAGACCAAGGAAGACCAACAGAGGGGCAGCCGCGCCACTGTCCCAGAAAGAGCTGAGGAGAGTCCCAGATGAGGCGTCACTCAGCAGCCGCGGAGCAGAAGCCAGGGGGAGTTGCAGTGACGCGCCCGTGAGCTCCGCCGGCAGCCAGCTGTGGCTGAGTGACCGAGCCCCAGGCCGAGAGGCCGGGGGCACCCCGCCTCCGAAGTGGCCCGAGCGAGCCCCAGGCTCCAGGCCCCGATAAGCGGCCACCAAGGAGTGAGCCGGTGTGTACCTGGACGCCCATCCCCGGACACAAAGAACCACCAACGCACCGATGTCTGAGGGGGTCCGCCACTGGCAGGGGAAATGGTGGTGGGGGGAGATAGGCCTCCAAACCTTGGAGGGCCTGAGATGTCCCCAGAGAGGTGCCGTCTGATACCCAACCTGACATATAGACACAGACATACAGGCACACACAGATACAAACATCCATTCCCACCCTCATGCTCTCATATGCACTTACTCCACACTCAACCAACGTGGAGACAGACATAAAGAGACGCTGTACACACAATCACACTCCCCAAGCGTACTCTACGAACCGGGTCTAGGTACCCTTGCCCCTGGAGGGGGGAACTGCACCCATGATCTTTGATTCTCAAAATTCTTGCTGGTAGATACTCCAATAAAATACCTTCAAACAGACGTGGTTATGAACTCATTGGCAGCAGTACACTAACTACATGTAAATAAAAATTAACAACCGTGTGAACATAACAGCTTAATATAATTTGTAGATAACAATTTATAGTTAGATTAATTTCTTATCTGGCTATTGGACATACAAATTTATGTTGCAATGTAGAAAAAAATTATAAGAACAACAGAATAGTTGGTGCTGATGTCAGAGATAAACCAGGGTGAAAGGCATCACCATCTGATCAGTGTGATGTTGTGATTAGCAGAAAGTAGGTGGAGGTTAGGGGAAACTAGGTGGAAAGAACCACACTAAGTGTGACAGGAAAACAATGACATTTAAAATAGAAATAGAAAAGAAAATACTACAAAGGAAATAGAATTATGAATACAACACTTTGAATCTCTTGGCTTTTGACGGAGGTCGTTGCGATTTCTCCTTCTCCCTTATCTTTCCTGTTTGGCTTCTCATATCTTTTGTATGGTCTGTCTTATTCTTTAATAATGAGAGAGTCTACCAGACTTGTTCTCTATAAACCTAAAGAAGAATTATGGATTTGATCAACTGCTCCCTTAACAAGACTGACAAACTCCTGGTTTGAGCTGGCTCGGACCTGGCTTAAAGAAAAACAAGAAGCGGCTACAGCTGTTCAAAATCCCACAAGGCTGGCCGACATGATAGACGATGGGCAGGGCTGTGAGTACTCAGACTGTGGTTTTTTTGACACAACATGGATAAGATGTTGGAAAAGCTCATGGCTCTGCTACATGGTTAAGATTTTGGAGAAGAACAACAGGAATTTAGAGACCTGGTCACCAGTGACGGACATTAGACCTACTGTAAATTGGAAGCAGTTTGTTCGCACTAACCAAAACAACTACCATCTTCACCTCATGCGGCCCCCTTGGCACCGACTGGATGCTTGAGGCAAAAGCTGACAGGAATAACAATTCTCCTTTGATAACAAGACCATTTATTGTATCTCTCTCCTCATTCAAGACCACGCGCGTCGACCGAAGATTGTTGACTTTTACCTAACAAAGTGAAGGGACACTTTCACTCGGCAGGACACAGTCACATTCACACTGACACAGATCCCCCCCATCCCCCACCCCCGCCAAACACCTTCGAAGCTTATGTCTTCTATGTTGCAAGATGTGATGATTCATGTACTGAGGTGTTTCTATCTGTTCTCAAACTGATCTCCCTGTGTGAGCTCAGTCTTGGGGGAGTTCTTTTTTCTCCTCGTCTTTCCTCGTGTTGTGGATTTTCCATTGTTATGCCTCTCTGAACTGTCTTCCCTATGTGATGTTTGTGTAATATATGTATGTTCGGAAGGGTAAGCTGGCGCTGGCAAAAGGTCGGCACCCTTAAACCAATTTCCTTCGGGGTCAACCTTTGGTATCAGTAAGGTTTTATTAAATTGAATTGATATGCAGACAGATTCCCAGCCGGTCACAGCACATGGCAGCCCCTCTGTGAGCCTGGTAGTGGTAGAGGTTTCTTCCTGTTAAAAGGAAGGTTTTCGTTGCCACTGTCACCTTAGAATTTATTCACAAGGGCCATAGTCATTTTTTTTCTGTTTTCTTGATATTATTGTAAGGGTCGTTACCTTTCCAAGCAGCTCGAAGAAACTGTTGGTGGAATTTGGCACTATATGGCACTAAGCAAAACTGAATTGAGTTCACATCTGACAATAAATAATCAATCACCAACCAATTAGATATATATTTCTGACTAATCTTGACCTCTTAACTGTGTGTGTGTGTGTGTGTGTGTGTGTGTGTGACAGACAGAGAGAGAGAGAGAGAGAGAGAGAGAGAGAGAGAGAGCCACTTGCTGTGGATTTAAGAACCAAACACTCAAACAAACCAAAGAGAATGTCAGACGCAGAAGGAGATTGTATTATTTGTGGCAACCGATGATGTCTTGGTCTCCACTCGTAGGCTGCATCTTGAAGGTATGTGTGTGGACGAGGAGATGACAGGAAACACAGAGCGTCAGCAGCAGCCATCTAAGCTTCACAGGGCACACACGGCACCACACAGACAAATCACTTTCCTGATGCCCAGCCCAAAGCCAGCCGCCCGCTGCCTCCTCATCTCCTCCTCCTCCTGGGACCTTTAGGGAGCACTCAGCACCCGCAGGTAAACCATGCACTGTCACAAAATCTCCCGGCATCACAGGCCCTCTCCTGACACTGAAACCTCTCCTCATTTCTGTTATTTTTCCCTTATCTGTGACCCGCTCAGTGTGTGTGTGTATGTTTGTGTGTGTCTGTGTGTGACAGAGAAAGAGAGAGAGAGAGAGAGCCACTTGCTGTGCATTTAAAAATCAGAGACTCAAACACACCACAGAGAGTGACAGACGCACAATGCAATTCTCTTGTGGCTTTTGCCCCCATTTTATTTGTTTTTTTTTTTATTTGAAATATATATTTTTGAAGTATTTTACACATCTCCTCCTTTCCTTATACCTTTTTATGGATTTCTCTTTTTTTGAACACTTTGGTTGGAAGGTAACTTCTTCATGGAACACACATGCTGTAGTACAGCACTTTTTTCACCTGAAATGAAATATAACTTAAATCACACTTCTGTCAAGTGGCATCAAACCTATAACATAACGTGTAGCATGATCTGGTTGGAATGTAACTTATAAGTGAAGTCACATCTGGAATCAGAACACAATGAACGTTTACTTATAAATTTCTGAACAAAATTTCCCTCCTCTTCTGGACGTATGCCTGGTATGATCGAGCAGCCATAGCAGCGGCCTTACATTGTTGGACATAACTGCGGTACCCGTCAAGAACTGGGACTGCAGAGTCCGGGTTGACAAACCCTGTCTCCTCTGGAGTCCAATCCCTCCTCACGTTGGCTGGCATGTACACAGCTCTTGTGACCACAGACTCTGGTACTTCGTCCTCTAGCAATAGAGGAGCTTTCAGTTCCTCCATATCCAGCTGGACTGTTGGACGCATTTTCTGGTCTGGAAGGAATGGACGGTGCAACATCCTGTAGGGGATGTCATAGTGGAGCTTGTAAAATGTAAATCCAGATGTTCTTTCGCATAGAGAAGTTGACAGGATCTTGTATTTCTGCAGCTCGGATTGGCTGATATTCTTCTCGATGAGCAGGTCCTTTATATTCTCAAATGACACATAATCACCATTCATCAACATTCCGATTGAACTGGCCAGAATCAAGATGTTCTTCTGGGTCTGTACAGGGACAGTTCCTGGGATCCTTTTCAAAACGTCAGCCAACCACGGCATGCCATGTTCCTGGTATCTTTCCAACTTGCGGCCATAACACATCGAACGGCGCTCCATTTCCATTGCAATGTCTCCAACCATGGCTGACGCCCGTGCTTCCATTGAAGGCTCGTGGTGATCATTGTGTACTTCAATGAAGTGCTGAAAGTTCCATGAGGCCTTGGTCATGCCTCTGACATCACGATATTTGATTTCGGGGAACCACCTAAGCTTCAGCTGCAGGAAACCAGCCATCAGGCATTCGTACACATCTTTCCCTGGCTCTTGAATGAGGATCCTGGCCCTGGAGAATGTAAAGGGAGTTGGAAATGTGTCCTTGGTTGCAAGGTTGCCTACTAATGTTGACAGGTTAACGTGTCCCTTGAGAATGTCAGGGCACTTATCTCCCTGGAGCGCAGAGATGGGGATCTCTTCGTTTCTCCCGAAAAGATCCTGGAGGAGAAGGACTACAAGTGAAGGGCCAACTACAGAAGGCTCAGCCTCCATGTTACATGTAAGAGAGAACAGCCTGTGGATTCGATGGGTCTGGAGAGCATCCTTTGTCCAGTGTAACACAGGTGGAGGTGTGTCCTCACTTGTTGGAACTGTGGCAGAGCCAAGCGCCATGAAACCCCTGATATGAGTGGCACTGAACTCATGACGTGAGCTAGTGCCCATTGCTGAGGAGTAGACATTGTCCACATTGGACAAAGGGTGGCCGTAAAAAGCTTCTTCCAGCGCGAACTCGAGCTGAAAGGCTCTCCACGATGGGATGAACCCACCTTTTCCCGAGTGCTCGTTTCCCAGAGTCCAGAGCTTGTCGGCCATGTAGGTGAGACATGTACAGAGTATCTCCTGGATACTACAGTCTCCCTCGTCCCATTTGAAGGGTATCACCATTGGGAGTTCGTTTAAAAACCATTTCAAATGACGAAGGGAGAAGAAATGAACAGCGGGAATAGGTTCGATCAGGCATGAGAGGTCCGCGGCGTCCAGCGCTTGCACCATCTCGATGCGTAAGGGATACTTGCACATGGCCTTGTTTGCAAGGTTCCGCATGTGTACGTAGTAGTCCTGCGCACGGGATTCGAGGGCCTTGGTATAGTTGGGGTGGCTGAGCCCACCGATGACTATCAAGCCACTTACTGGGTGACGGAACGTTGCCAGAGCGTGGGTGTGGGGACTGTCCACGTAAAACTGCCAATGGTTCGCAAACGGCAGGTCGGCAATAGACCCCAGAACTGGACTGACGTCCACCTCATGTTCATCCAATTCAGTCTGCATGTTTGCGCACTCGTGCATTGACATGGCAGTATAGACAGTTGTTCTTGGACCGACCAACTTCTCTAACCCTGCTCTGGACCAAAACAATAGGGTGTGGGGGTCCTCTGTTGACAATGTGCACGCAACATGTAAAGACAAGCGAACAATGTTGTCAAAGTCAGTGATGTTGGACAGAATCAGCGGTTCCTGGGATCTGTGGCCAAACTTGTAGACATAGAAATGTAAATCCAACGTCTCATGTTCAGGTAGCAAATCCTTGGATTGATCGAGAGTGCGCAGCAGGAATTCCTGGTCCTGTGGTAAGACTTTCATGTAACCTTTGTTTTGGAGGATAATCTTTTGGAGCGAGGGTCTACAAAGCTGTTCTGGTGGAAGCGCTCTCAGACTCTCAATGAAGTTCATCAACATCGCATTGATGAGTTCTATGGTGTTGAAGGACAGATATCCAAATGTGGAAAATACCTTTTCCATCCCATAAGGGGATTTCGGGATTGCTGTGACATGGAGTTTGAATCCGTCATTGAGCTCAGCTAGATCAATACCTCGCAGCCTGTGGAGCACTTCTAACCCTTCGCTGGAATACTTTGTACGATCAATGTGTTTTTTAATGATGTGCCAGGAATTTCGCAGCTGGGGGTTTCTGTATAGTGAAAGCCTCAACTTGGAGAATTGAATCTTCAACTTTTCCAAGAAGTTCAGTTCGATGACTATCCCGTTGATATTGAACTGAGCAGCTAGTTGTTCAACGGGACTGTCAACAGTAGTTGCTTGGAGGGGAATGAGGATGTCAGGGTCGGTGAGGAAGTTCAGCACACTTGGGGAGCACGTGAATGCTTTGGACAAAGCACGCATATTTTCCCTGCCAACATCATCCATGGCTCGTGGAATCTGGTAAGTAAAAAGAAGAAAAATGGGGTAAGTACACACAAGACCTGCTTCTGCGGTCCCAGAAGAGCCTTTTCAGGGGTTGTCTAATTCAGAATGGGAGGTCAATTTCCTACATTTTCTCTGAATTAATGATTGTAATTAAGACATTAAGGGGTGAAAAACATTTATTGATTTTTCAATTCCATCAAGGCGCTTGGCATCATTATTTTAAAATACATGTACACATGAATCCTCTGCAGATGCAGACAATGCTGAACCATTTAAAATGACTTCATTTGACTTAGGGCTTTCATAACACTTCCGTGTATTTATATTGAACTTAAATAAGGTGATTCCGATTTTTTAAATCAGTATTTTTGCTGACAGTTGTTAATTTTTTTTTAAAATTGTCTCTTTTGTAAAAAAAATAAGAATAAGTTTTCATAAAGAAATATACGTGTAAATATGTAGTTACACTAATGTGTAAATGAATGTTTACTCACTGTTGAGCGTAACTCCCTTCACTTCCAAAGGACAAATCTACCATCTGTCTGCAAAATAATCGTCTTGATGCATTCTCAATCATCCAGGAAAGTAAATTTCCAAAAGTTGATTCTGTTCATCTGGACGTAGCGTTTTGTACGAGAAACGTTTCGTCACTCATCCCAGTGACTTCTTCAGTCTCAGCTGACTGTAGGTTTCCCCAATCTTATAAACAGAACATTTGCATAATGATTGAAACCAGCCCACTGAAGGAACAATGGGCTTGGAGGTCAGTTCCCATTGTTCCTTCAGTGGGCTGGTTTCAGTCATTATGCAAATGTACTGTTTATAAGATTGGGGAAACCTGCAGTCAGCTGAGACTGAAGAAGTCACTCGGATGAGTGACGAAACGTTTCTCCCACAAAACGCTATGTCAAGATTAACAGAATCAACTTTTGGAGGTCTACAAAATAATGTTTGACTTGTAAAAAAAATTGCAGACAGTATGTTCAAAACAAATTCATTATGTGTCTAATCTTAAATTCTTAAAGGTTAAGATTTATACCTCTAAATTCATGATATAATTACAAAATAACTAAAATGATTACTTTGAATGGGGAATTATGTTGTTTAAACTTTTAGTGATATGTATTTATTTGTTGGAATAGTTGTTACTTTGGATACAAGACTTGGAAGAATTGGGGAATAATATTTAAGGATTGGAAGAATTAGAGATTTGAATGGATGAATAATTGATTTAAATTTCACTTATTGTGAAACAGATTTCTAAAAATGGATTCAGTTTGACTAATCATTACAGAGCCCTTCAGCAAAGAAGAGCTGTTGAAAAAAGATGTTAGTGTGGCTGAATGGCTATTAAAATAAATTCAATAAGTGCTCACAGAGAATTACATAGGTCTTAACGTGTGGTGCTACAAGGTATAAAGGTATGAACAAGTATTGCATTTTGTTACTCACTTCTTCCTTGACTGTAGACTTTAATTATGAAAGACCCCCCCACCACACACAAAAGAATAACCTCATGCGGGAACCTAAACATTAGTGATTTATATACAATACTTGGAATTATAGCATTTGAATTCAACACAAGGGATTAGGGATTTGGATGTTCCAGTTGGAAGGAATTAGTTAATTTTATCTAAACTTACCTTTATGTAATTCCACCGTCTTCAACTTAATGAACACTAACAGCTCTGCATATAATCTATGGGGATCTTAGCATTCAGATCTTTCAACCAATCGTGCTCTCTGCTTTGGTCATGTGATTTCTTACCAATAATGTATATCTGATGAATGAACATAGTTTCCACATCTTCCTCTAGGAATTTTGATAGTGTGAAGTATCACTCATTTGGATTTATAACTTGATGAAGAATGTTTTTTCAGCATACATTAGTATATATAAATATCCATAACATAAACATGAGAAAAATGTTCATTTGGAATTACACCCTTTAATATATCAAATAAATCAGTGAATAACTGTAATTGGTCGTTTAGTGTGGGTAAGACTACACATGCTTTATGTAAAGCATTATTTTTGCCTGCTTTATTTATTCTTAGCCACAGCACTGGCCATAATTTTCCTAAATCACTCTCGACATAGTCAGGTCACTCTTGGTCCTAGATTGTTGATTACCTGACAGGACAACCACAATAAATGCATCTTCAACACAAGGTGTCTGACAAGATGATCAGCAAAACAGTGGCATCACAAGAGACGGTCCTCTCCCCTTTCTCTTCACCCTCTACATCACAAACTTCAGCCACTGCAAGACCTGCCATCATCATTTTCTGATGACTCTGCGGTGGTTGGATGCATCACTGAGGGTGATGAGTGCCAGGCTGTGGTGGACCCCTTTGTCATGTAGTCTGAGCAAAATCTTCTGTAGTTTAAAGTGAAAAAGACCAAATAATTGATTTTGTACTTTAGGAAGACCAGGAAACCCGTGACCCCTGTTTTAATCAAAGGGGTCAATGCAGACATAGTGGAGCACTGTAAATATAAGTACACACTGAAAATAAACTGGACTGGGTAAAAAACACTACTGCACTCGAGAGTGCCCAGGTAATTTTCTGAGGTGGTTGACGATTTTCTATGAGTTTGTTGTGGCCAGTGCCATCCTCTTTGCTGTTGCATGCTGGGGCAGCAGGTTGCAGTTTGCAGATGCCAACTGGCTCAATAAAGTGGTCCACAAAGCCGATAATGTTGTGGGACAGTCTGAAACAAGGACAATGCTCTCAGTTTTGACAGCCGTATTAAAGATTTATATCAGTCTGTACTAGAGATGTCACGATACCACTTTTTTTATGTCCGATACCGATACCGATATCATAAATTTGGATATCTGCCGATACCGATATGAATCCGATATAGGGTTTTTTAATCAACAAAACTGTTTTTTTAAATATCTTGCTGCATTTTGTATAAGTTCATACTCAAGTTTAAAACAAAAACTACACTAAAGCTATTCTGTTATACCTGTATGCAAAAAAAAAAAATTCATAGTTCAGCAACACTGATCAATCTAATAAACTTAAACCTACACCATCCTCCCTATTCTGGTATTTTAAAGAGTACTCAGCGTAAATATTAACCAACCTAACTAACAGGGTTCCAACTCCCAGCAACAACAAAAATAAATAAATAAAAAATGGGGAACCACCCCTCATGCTCCACCTCATGATGCTTAATCGACGTAATCAACCTTAATTTGATGCAGTGTGGAAAAAAAATGCACAGAAATCAATTCTTTTTCAAGAAATATTAAATAGATTCAACATCTTTCTTCAACAAAATTGCAGACTGCACAGATGATACCTTCCCAAAGGAAAAAGTACTATAGCTTACTAGGGTATATATATTAGGCTTAATAGTTACTATATACAGTAATTGACTTCTATTCATTTTACATCAAATTAAAACTTTGGGTGTCAGATAATTATTTATTAAAAGCTAGACATTTTAAATGAGAATAAGAAAGAAAAGTATTTCTTTGTGCCCCCTTTTCCCTGTTAATGCCCTATCGGCCCCCCTGGCTAAACTTTGCTAGATCCGCCCCTGCTACATGTTATAGAAAATAAAAACCGCGTGAACTTAACAGTTTAGGGGAGATTAGGGGAAACTAGGTGGAAAGAACCACACTAAGTGTGACAGGAAAACAATGACATTTAAAATAGAAATAGAAAAGACAATACTACAAAGGAAATAGTATTATGAATACAACACTTTGAATCTTTTGGCTTTTGATGGAGGCGGTTGCACTTTCTCCTTCTCCCTCTCTAATCTTTCCTGCTTGGCTTCTCATGTCTTTTGTATGGTCTTGCTTATTCTCTAACCTTAAAAGAGTCTACCAGACTTGTTCTCTATAAACCTAAAGAAGAATTATGGATTTGATCAACTGCTCCCTTAACAAGACTGACAAATTCCTGGTTTGAGCTGGCTCGGACCTGGCTTATAGAAGAACAAGAAGCGGCTACAGCTGTTCAAAATCCCACAAGGCTGGCCGACATGATAGACAACGGGCATGGCTGTGAGTACTCAGACTGTGATTTGATTTGTGATTTGATTCTACAGAGAGCACAAAATCACCTTTTACGTTAAAGGATAAGACAGGTCCATTTCACCATAGATGCCCTCCAGATCAAGATCAGCCAGACCCTGCAGGAACTGGAAATCCTTCTACCCTCTCCAATCTTAGAAGAGGTTTACAAGTTTATGGACAAGGCTCAGCGGGCCCAACACTCTAAAGGAAAAGAAAGACAACACAGGAAATTTCACATCTTGTTTTCAAAAACACACACTCCTCATCCTGAACCTACACAACCCAGAGAAGAAAACACACCTGAAGTCAGTCAGGAGAAATGGGTTAAGAACTTTTCAGACAGGATTCTCACTGAACCTGAAAAGAGAGTATTAGTCAAAGGACTCAATTTTGCCATTTCTCCACAACAGTTGCCCATAGTGGACCTCATCACAGCCACAGAATCTGCCATACGGATTAATAAATTATCACAGACAGAAGCAGAGCAAATCAGGATGAAAGTCTCAGCCACGCTCTCCAGTGCCAAAGTCCCTCCATCCAACCTCACAATACTGGAAAAGAAGGCTGTCGCTTCCCTGAGCAAAGACCACAACATCACTGTTTTACCAGCTGATAAGGGAAGATGCACCGTGGTCCTAAACACTACAGATTACCATACAAAGATCACTACTCTCCTCAGTGACAACAATACCTACAAAGCCTTAAAGCGAGACCCCACAAGCAGCTACAAAAAGAAAGTTATAGCTTGCCTTCAAGACTTTTAAAAAGGACAAAATTATTGACCGCCTTACATATCACCGCCTTTACCCAGGGGATGCCATACCCTGCATCTACGGACTTCCTAAAATCCACAAGGAAGCTGTCCCACTCAGACCCATAGTCAGTAGCATAAACTCAGCCACTTATAACATTGCTAAACACCTTGCTACCATCCTTGCTCCTCTCGTGGGGAACACCCCACACCACATCAAGAACTCCACCGACTTCACTGACAAGGTCCAGAAAATTACCCTGGATCCAGATGAAACCATGGTGTCCTTTGATGTAGTCTCTCTCTTCACTTGCATACCCACCACGGAGGCCGTGGAGACTGTCAGAAAACGACAACAAGAAGACAGCTCCTTGGAGGACCAACTTCAAAACCCGATCAGATTTGCACACTGTTAGACCTCTGCCTCACCACTACATATTTCAAATACAACGAAGGCTTTTACAGACAAAAACATGACTGTGCCATGGGCTCCCCCATGTCACCTATTGTAGCCAACCTTTACATGGAGGAGGTGGAAAGGAAGGCTCTTGGCTCTTTCAAAGGAAGAGTACCCAGCCACTGGTACAGATATGTAGACGACACCTGGGTCAAAATCAAGACACAAGAAGTGGAATCCTTCACTGCGCACATTAACGCTGTGGATAAAAACATCAAGTTCACCAGGGAAGACACAAAGGACAACTGTTTGCCTTTCCTGGACTGCGCTGTGCACATTGAAGAGAACGGCAACCTCAACATCGAAGTTTACCGGAAGCCTACACACACGGACCAGTACCTCCTCTTTGACTCCCATCACCCTCTGGAACACAAACTTGGAGTAATTAGGACCCTACACCACCGGGCAGAACATGTTCCCTCTAAGCCTGAAGGAAAAAAGAAGGAACACACACATGTAAAGGAAGCACTCAAAACGTGCGGCTATCCTAAATGGGCGTTCTTAAAGTCAGCACAGAGGCACAGAAAAGAAGATCAGACACCAGTGAGGGAGGATAAGAAAGACAGACGCAACAACATTGTCATCCCCTATGTAGCCGGTGTATCAGAAAAACTCAGGAGAGTTTTCTCCAAGCATGACATCCCGGTGCATTTCAGACCCAGCAACACGCTCAGACAAAAACTGGTTCACCTGAAAGACAAAACGCCAAAACACAGACTTAACAATGTGGTGTATGCTGTACAGTGCAGCGAGGAATGCCCAGACCTCTACATTGGAGAGACCAAACAGCCACTTCACAAGCGCATGGCACAACACTGAAGAGCCACCTCCACAGGACAAGACTCAGCAGTCCATCTGCATCTTAAGGATAAAGGACACTCTTTCAAGGATGCCAATGTTCACATTTTGGACAGAGAGGACAGATGGTTTGAAAGAGGAGTGAAAGAAGCCATCTATGTCCACTGTGAGCGACCATCTTTGAACAGAGGCGGGGGCTTACGACACCAACTCTCTGCCATCTATAATCCAGTTGTGAGACCCCTTCCCAGACGCCTTAACGCCCACTCACATCCTGGGCCATCTGATCTCAGGAATTCGCATGATAAGGTGGGGGCAGGTTTCACAATGAACTCACCCGAAACTCTGGCTGATTGGGACCCACACCCAGTTTCACACCTTGGCTCAGGCGATTAGAGGATCATCAGGGGGTCCTTTTGTCCCTCTGTGGGGGGTTACTCCCACTGGGTTTATATCTGGGACTCTCCACCATTTGACCTTAGAACGTCTTCAAGCAACTTAAAGAAGTCCAGACGCTTTTCTTTGCAAGCTCCTTTGACTACTCAGACTGTGGTTTTTTTTAACACGATATGGATAAGATCTTGGGGAAGAACAACAGGAATTTAGAGACCTGGTCACCAGTGACGGACATTAGACCTACTGTAAATTGGAAGCAGTTTGTTCGCACTAACCAAAACAACTACCATCTTCACCTCATGCGGCCCCCTTGGCACCGACTGGATGCTTGAGGCAAAAGCTGACGGGAATAACAATTCTCCTTTGATAACAAGACCATTTATTGTATCTCTCTCCTCATTCAAGACCACGCGCGTCGACCGAAGATTGTTGACTTTTACCTAACAAAGTGAAGGGACACTTTCTCTCAGCAGGACACTCACACACTCACATTCACACTGACACAGACCTACACTCACCCCCCCAGCCCCACCCCCCACACCCTCCAAACGCCTTCGAAGCTTATGTCTTCTATGTTGTGAGATGTGATGATTCATGTGCTATGTGCTTATGTGTTTCTTTCTGTTCTCAAACTGATCTCCCTGTGTGAGCTCAGTCTTGGGGGAGTTCTTTTTTCTCCTCGTCTTTCCTCGTGTTGTGGATTTTCCATTATTATACCTCTCGGACCTGTCTTACCCATGTGATGTTTGTGTAATGTACAGTGGGGCAAAAAAGTATTTAGTCAGCCACCGATTGTGCAAGTTCCCCCACCTAAAATGATGACAGAGGTCAGTAATTTGCACCAGAGGTACACTTCAACTGTGAGAGACAGAATGTGAAAAAAAAATCCATGAATCCACATGGTAGGATTTGTAAAGAATTTATTCGTAAATCAGGGTGGAAAATAAGTATTTGGTCAATAACAAAAATACAACTCAATACTTTGTAACATAACCTTTGTTGGCAATAACAGAGGTCAAACGTTTACTATAGGTCTTTACCAGGTTTGCACACACAGTAGCTGGTATTTTGGCCCATTCCTCCATGCAGATTTTCTCGAGAGCAGTGATGTTTTGGGGCTGTTGCCGAGCAACACGGACTTTCAACTCCCACCACAGATTTTCTATGGGGTTGAGGTCTGGAGACTGGCTAGGCCACTCCAGGACTTTCAAATGCGTCTTACGGAGCCACTCCTTTGTTGCCCGGGCGGTGTGTGTTGGATCATTGTCATGTTGGTAGACCCAGCCTCGTTTCATCTTCAAAGTTCTCACTGATGGAAGGAGGTTTTGGCTCAAAATCTCACGATACATGGCCCCATTCATTCTGTCCTTAACACGGATCAGTCGTCCTGTCCCCTTGGCAGAAAAACAGCCCCATGGCATGATGTTTCCACCCCCATGCTTCACAGTAGGTATGGTGTTCTTGGGATGCAACTCAGTATTCTTCGTCCTCCAAACACGACGAGTTGAGTTTATACCAAAAAGTTCTACTTTGGTTTCATCTGACCACATGACATTCTCCCAATCCTCTGCTGTATCATCCATGTGCTCACTGGCAAACTTCAGACGGGCCTGGACATGCACTGGCTTCAGCAGCGGAACACGTCTGGCACTGCGGGATTTGATTCCCTGCCGTTGTAGTGTGTTACTGATGGTGACCTTTGTTACTTTGATCCCAGCTCTCTGCAGGTCATTCACCAGGTCCCCCCGTGTGGTTCTGGGATCTTTGCTCACCGTTCTCATGATCATTTTGACCCCACGGGATGAGATCTTGCGTGGAGCCCCAGATCGAGGGAGATTATCAGTGGTCTTGTATGTCTTCCATTTTCTGATGATTGCTCCCACAGTTGATTTTTTCACACCAAGCTGCTTGCCTATTGTAGATTCACTCTTCCCAGTCTGGTGCAGGTCTACAATACTTTTCCTGGTGTCCTTCGAAAGCTCTTTGGTCTTGGACATGGCTGAGTTTGGAGTCTGACTGTTTGAGGCTGTGGACAGGTGTCTTTTATACAGATGATGAGTTCAAACAGGTGCCATTCATACAGGTAACGAGTGGGGGACAGAAAAGCTTCTTACAGAAGACGTTACAGGTCTGTGAGAGCCAGAGATTTTCCTTGTTTGAGGTGACCAAATACTTATTTTCCACCCTAATTTACGAATAAATTCTTTACCAATCCTACCATGTGAATTCATGGATTTTTTTTTCACATTCTGTCTCTCACAGTTGAAGTGTACCTCTGGTGCAAATTACTGACCTCTGTCATCATTTTAAGTGGGGGAACTTGCACAATCGGTGGCTGACTAAATACTTTTTTGCCCCACTGTATGTATGGTTGGAAGGGTAAGCTGGCGCTGGCAAAAGGTCGGCACCCTTAAACCAATTTCCTTCGGGGTCAACCTTTGGGATCAATAAAGTTTTATTGAATTGAATTGATATGCAGACAGAATCCCAGCCGGTCACAGCACATGGCAGCCCCTCTGTGAGCCTGGTAGTGCTGGAGGTTTCTTCCTGTTAAAAGGAAGGTTTTCGTTGCCACTGTCACCATAGCTTTTGCTCACAAGGGCCATAGTCATTTTTTTTCTGTTTTCTTGATATTATTGTAAGGGTCGTTACCTTTCCAAGCAGCTCGAAGAAACTGTTGGTGGAATTTGGCACTATATGGCACTAAGCAAAACTGAATTGAATTGAGTTCACATCTGACAATAAATAATCAATCACCAACCAATTAGATATATATTTCTGACTAATCTTGACCTCTTAACTGTTTGTGTGTGTGTGTGCGTGTGTGGTGGTCATATTTGTATGTCTTGTCTAGCATTTATTTTTCTTTCCCATAATTAGAACTCCTTGGCTGCAAAGACAAATTTATGGTGGCGATTCTAAGTGTCTTTTGCAATCTTTTTTTTATTTTTTATTAATGATTTGTTGTATTCCTGTGCTCCATGAATTTACAGTGGATGGAACGTCATTGCTCTGAAACTGAGACCCTTGAAGAGCTGCAACAACCTCCCTGGTTCCAGCTTGATCCACTAACTCTGATTGGAGAACCTTCAAATAAATAGGAATACCCATTAGGAATTTTATGTGTAACTAATACAACTAACTTAATAACAAGATTTGCACAGCTACCATTAGGAATCATTTTATTTGAAATTATACCTTGTAAAAGAAATCAATAAACTTTGACTCTGTAATATTAAATAAAATGTTGCACAAATGCCCATTTTTTCTTTTTAACTAATCTCACATAACTTTATTAATCCCAAAAAGGGCCATTTTTGTCTGCTCATTCACACAACCTATAAAAATTAATGATCATAAATATGAATCCAAACGACCCCTGTCAGCATTTAGTAGTCTAACAGCTAAAGATTAGTACAAATATATTACATTGCATTTTTTGCTTAGTCTTGGGAACAACAATGAGCATCACATTTGGATTCACCTGTAGTTTTCTTTTCTTGTCTGCATTTTGAACCACCATAAATCTTGATGTTAGACAACCTTTGACATCCCACATTAACCCAGTGTGAGAATGAAGACACAATTTTGATATTTGTAAAGAAATAAACTTTATTGAACTTCCTTTTAATCTGCATTTATTTACTTAGATGTATTTGTTGGAATGGAGCAGGAGAAAGACCACCATATAGAATAAAATGGTTGCAGCTGCAACTGCAAGTAGTATCCACCAGGTCAATGGATCCAATAATTGCCCACATGTACATCTAAAACATTTATGAGGATAGAATGTTAGTGGATGTATTCTTTTATTGTGGTAAGTATCTCTGTGTAACAAAGACAAACTGCTCTTGCCTGTAATGTTCTCCTGTAAGATTGTCATCTTGTAGGCTCAGACCAATGCGTGCTTCATTGTCAGCATTTTGCAGCTGTATTTCCACTGCATGAAGGACAAATAAAAATCTTAGGAATACCATGTGGGACCACTGAATCTCAGGAATCAAACATATGTAGAACTAACACTTGTACATACCTGACATTGTTCTTCCTTCTTCTGCATGTGATGAAGCCAAGTTTCCAAAGATAAGACACATACAGAGGAAATAACCATTACTATCTTGGAAGAATTAGTGATTTTTATTCTATAAGTGGAAGATCTAAATATTAGAATGGAAAATCTGGAAGAATTATTGATTTGTATTCTAAAAACTTGAAGAACTAGAGATTAATATCATAAAAATTAAAGCATTAGTGATTTTGATTGAACTTACCTTGAAGCAAATCTCTTCCAGTCTGCTGTATTCTTACCACACTCTGACATCACTGCTCCTCCCACCCAAACTCATGACTATAAAGACCTTTCAGCCAATCACATTATTAATTCTGCCTATATTACCAGGTACTAGTACTTGGAATTGAAGATGATTCGCTTGGAGTCTTTTCTGTAATTATAATAAATAACATTCAGTGAATCTGTTTTGTGAATCTTATTAGTGTACTGTAACTTTAATCTGGAATTACACCTTTTCAAACAAATTATTAAACTTGTTTTTTTAAGTGTTGTTTTAATCTACAGTTAAAATGGGACTTTTAATCTATAGTGCTTCAAGTAGTAAGTAGGTATATAACAGTATTATATAAGAAGGATTACATTACAATGCTGCTCCTCATGTTGTGATTCAGCTGCAAATCTTTGCATTATATTCTTTTTGAATACCATGACTGTGGACTTTTCCCATCCTCCATCAGTGTGAGAAAGAAAACACAGGATTTTGCAGTTGAACAACAAGAACTTTATTGAACTTTATCTGAACATTGTTGTATATGAACATATGTGTGCAGGTGCATGCATGCTTTTGTGTGTGTGTAGCTATGTTTGTGTGTCTTTATTGGCAGTCATTTTCCTTTCCCATCAGCAACACCGTCTGCCTGCAAAGACAAATGAAGAGAGGAGATTCTTAGTATTTGTTGCAGTAACTCATTTCATCTGATATTTCATTTCTTGTTGGCTGTGTTACTCTGTTAACTTACATTCACTGGCACACCATCATTGCTGGACTGAGGCTCTTTAACAGCTTCAGAAATCTCCAACTTCCTAGTTTCATCCTGTGGCTGCAGGTCATCTTTTTCCACCAGTTGTGGTTTATTGCTTTTCACAGGGTTCTGAGGAATAGGAGTCTTCCCTCTTCTATCCATTTTCCTCTTCTTGTGAGGAGCCAACTTGACTAAGGTCTTGCAATACTGTGTTGAAAGAGAAATTATTTTTAAAAATACATAAAATATAAACAAAAACATTAAATGCAGTTCAGATGTTTGGTGCACATAGCGTGGCATGTTTCCAAAGACACACTGCATACAGAGGACATCAGCACAATGTTGGAAGCATTAGTGATGTATATTACGTAACTGGAATGTCCAGGGACAGGGATGAAAATTATGGAAGTTTAGCTATTTGTATTGTATCATTGGAAGGACTAAGGATTAGGATCATAACAAAAGGAAAGAATTAGTGGTTAGGATTGCACTTACCTTGAAACAAATCTTTGCCAGTCTGCTGTACTCTCATCACAGTCTGACGTTATTGCTCCTCCCCCCAAAGTTCATGATGAGTCAGATCCTTCAGCCAATCACACGATCTAATTTACCAACATAGTTGATGGTACCAGTACTTGGAATGGAAGACGACTTGTTTGGAATCTTTTCTATAATTAAATTAAATTAAATTAAATTAAATTAAATTAAATTAAATTAAATTAATATATTAACAGCTTTTAGGAATTTGGTTAGTGCAACAATTAACTCTTTTGAATTCACACCTAGTTAAAATGATCTTTGAATCTCGAAATGCTTGCTGGTAGATACTCCAATAAAATAGCTTCAAACAGACGTGTTTATGAACTCATTGGCAGCAGTACACAATTACATCTAAGTTAGAAAATAAGAATTTTAGGAATGTAACACAATTTAATATAATTTGTAGATTACAACCTATAGTCTGACTAATTTCTTATCTGACTTTTGGACATATAAAGTTATTTTGCAATGCAGGAAAGCATGACAGGAAAAGAATGGATGCTGTGATGTCAGATATAAATCAAAGGGATAGACATCTCTATCTGATCAGTGTGATGTGGAGATTAGGACAAGCTATGTGGAATGAACCACATTAACAGTGATCGAAAAAAAGGAAATGTGAAATCAATAAATTGATCCCACACGTTTTCCGTTATCATTATCCAGTGGATCTAAGTGTCTTTTTGACTTGCTCACTTGCTTTTGAGTGAATTTTGTCTCTGTGGATACTTGGGTTTCCTCCAACAGTACAGAAAAGTTTCGTGTTAGGCTTATTGGTGATTCCGAACCAGTCATGGATAGGAAATGGGTTAAATGAAAAAAAATAATAAAGTGCTGTCCAAATGTATGGTTAATTGAATTCAAAATCCTGCTCCTCACATACAAGGTCTTAAATAATCAGGCCCCATCTTATCTTAATGACCTTGTAGTACCATATCACTCTATTAGAGCACTTCGCTCTCGCTCTGCAGGCCTACTTGTTGTTCCTAGAGTATTTAAAAGTAGAATGGGAGGCAGAGCCTTCAGTTTTCAGGCCCCTCTTCTGTGGAACCAGCTTCCAGTTTGGATTCAGGAGACAGACACTATCTCTACTTTTAAGATTAGGCTTCAAACTTTCCTTTTTGCTAAAGCATATAGTTAGGGCTGGACCAGGTGACCCTGAATCCTCCCTTAGTTATGCTGCAATAGACGTAGGCTGCCGGGGGATTCCGATGATGCATTGAGTTTTTCCTTTCCAGTCACCTTTCTCACTCACTATGTGTTAATAGACCTCTCTGCATTGAATCATATCTGTTATTAACCTCTGTCTCTCTTCCACAGCATGTCTTTATCCTGTCTTCCTTCTCTCACCCCAACCGATCACAGCAGATGGCCCCGCCCCTCCCTGAGCCTGGTTCTGCCGGAGGTTTCTTCCTGTTAAAAGGGAGTTTTTCCTTCCCACTGTCGCCAAAGTGCTTGATCATAGGGGGTCATATGATTGTTGGGTTTTTCTCTGTATCTATGAAGCGCCTTAAGGCGACTTTTGTTGTGATTTGGCGCTATATAAATAAAATTGAATTGAATTGAATTGAAAAAAGGAAATATCAATATCCTAAATTTTGATAGTCTCATTTCCTTGACCATTTTTGTCTACGATCTAGCCTCACAACCTTAAAAGCTGTACCGGGTCCTGTATCAAGGGATGTTGCGGAGATGTGGAATAAACCATGCTGAAAAGCTTGAAAATGTCACTGGGCCTGCAGTGGTTTGTTACAGTGTTGCCAAAACCCAGGATAGTGGGCACTGCAGACCCACAAGCGGGCTAGCAAGGGGCCTAGCACTGCCACTCCCCCAAAGTTTGCTGTTATACTCAAAACAATCTTTAGCCAATCAGAGAACTGAATTCTGCTGTGTTTTATTGGGTACTGGACCTTGGAAAGTAGAAATACCCATTAGAAATTTTATGTGTAACTAATACAACTTAATTAACAGGATTTGCGCAGCTACCATTAGAAATATTTTTATTTGAAATTATACCTCGTAAAAGAAATCAATAAACTTTGACTCTGTAGTATTGATTAAAGTGCTGTACGAATGTTCACATAAACAACGGCTTTTTATCCGAGTTGCTATTATTAGTTGTTGTAGTATTTTATATTAATGATCAGAATCAGATACATTGTTAATCCCAAAAAAATTGCAAATTGCTCTGCTTATTCACACAACCTATTGTCAGAATTTAAAATTAATAATCAAGAAAGTTAACCAATTGACCCCTGTGAGCATTAAGATTAGTACTAATATACAAACTGCTTCCAATTTTACAGTAGGTCTAATGTCCGTCACTGGTCATCAGGTCTCTAAATTCCCATTGTTCTTCTTCAGGATGTTATCCATATGGCAGAGCCATGAGCTTCTCCAAGATCTTATCCATATTGCGTTTAAAAAAAACACAGTCTGAGTACTCACAGCCCTGCCCATCGTCTATCTTGTCGGCCAGCCTTGTGGGATTTTGAACAGCTGTAGCCGCTTCTTGTTCTTCTATAGCCCAGGTCCGAGCCAGCTCCAATCAGCCAGAACTCTGTTATCATGGTTCTGAATTGGTAGATGTCGTTCAATGTCCTCCATCAAGAGTGTCACCAGACACCCAATGCAATAGACCATCGAGTATCCAGCAGCAAATGTCTCTGCAGAACAATCGGCTCTCCCAAGCCCAGGAGTTGTCAGTTTCGTTAAGGGATCAGTTGATCAAATCCATAATTCTTCTTTAGGTTTATAGAGAACAAGTCTGGGAGACTCTCTTAGGGTTAGAGAATGAGCAAGACCATACAAAAGACATGAGAAGCCAAGCAGGTACAATAAGGGAGAGGGAGAAGGAGAAAGTGCAACTGCCAAGCGTTTCACAGTATGTAAATTACGCTGAATGTTTTGGACATGAATTGAGCTGCTTTTTGGGAATGACCTCGAAGGGGACTGGAGGCAGCTCCCCAGCATGGTAGATTCAAATGTACTAATGAGACATGAAGAATTGAAAGAATTGAAAAAAGCAAACAGGAAGGTGGGGCACGAAAACAAGAACGAACAGCTTGTACAAGTGGGGGGTCATATAGATAAGACCCAGAAGGGGTATGTTTGGAGGCATGGTCTTGCTCCTGAATTTCAGACAATGCATCTTGAATAAGTGGAAGATCTAAAGATTAGGGTGGAAAAATTGGAAGAATTGTTGATTGTATGGGAATATTGGAAGCGCTAGTGATTGGGATGAAAAGAAGAAGAAGAATCAATAGTAATTAGGATCAATACAATGCTGACTGGACTCACCACTTAACAAATTGTTCTTCTCCAGACTTCAGCTGACATCACTCTGACATCACTATCTACCAGTAAATCAGATGATCGATTTATGCTGTCTGTTATAAGACAATTTTAATTGAGGATGATTTGTGAGGAATTGCATGTGTCATTAAAGTAACTGTCTAATTCAATCTACTAATTTGCATATTATCCTTTAGGAACCACATTAGTGTGAAATGTGACTCATTTGGAAATCCACATTGTGAAAGAAAAAACATAATTTGTACATAATCTGCTGACATCACCATTAACATCACTGACTTTTACCAAATCAGATGACTGATTCTGCTATGTATTATAGGATATTGTTACTTGGAATCAGATATAATTTGTGAGGACTTCATCCTTTAGCAACCCTGCCTGAATAATATGAGTTATTTGGAATTACAGCTTAGAAATGAAATCCATGACTAATGATTGTTGAACAAAGACACATGATTTTCAAATATAACTGAAAGATTTTTATTATTGCATTTGGCATTTGTTTTCAACAACTTATATATATCAGCATTTGTCCGTTTTTAACAAGTTTTATTTTAAAAGTAAGAAATAAAAACAATAACTTACCTTAACAAAAAAGAAGACTCTCACATGCAAAAGTGAGTAAAATCTAGAAAAAAAAACCCTCAGAGCAACTGTGTAAAATCAGTAACCAAAACCTCACGTGATAACAAAGTTTTCAAAATGTAGAAAGACAAACTGTCAGAAGATCAGAGTAAAATCAACAACAACCAAAAATGTTTTTCTTATCTTTTCCTCTGACTCTTTGTATGGCTTTTTGTCTTTTGCTGGTATCTTTAGGTGCCTCTTTAGTCTTGTGACTTCTGAGCATCTTTGGACTTAACAGCTGTTTTGCAGTCAGGCTCTTTGGTCTTTTTCTTTCTTGCTTGTTGCTCTTTTGCCTTGTTTCTCTGCTTTCATCACACTTCGCCAAAGAGCTTTTCTTCATTAGAGACCTTTTCCTCTTTTTTGGGTGTGCCACTGGAGACTCATAGCTAGTCCCAGGGCCATCTTCTTTTACTCTAACTGTGTCTTTGTTTTCAGTTGTTCCTTCTTCTCTCAAATCATTTTTTTCTTTGACTGCGGTCTCCATCTGTGGTCCCTGTTCCTTTATGTCTGTGTCCTCTGTGCGGAGTGCTTTGTCTTTATCTGTAGTTATTGTGTGTTGCCCATTTTTATCTTCAGCTATGTCAATTGTGCTCAATCCTTTCTCTTTTTCTATAGTCTCTGTCTGTGTTCTCATTCCTTCCTCTGTTGTTCCTTCTGATCTCAAATTGCATTTTTCCTCAGTTGTTGTCTTTTTCTGTGGTCCATGTTTATCTCTTCCTATGTCCTCTGTGCTCATTCCTTTTATTTTTTCTGTAGTTTTTCTCACTAGTCCACTGGAAACTTCTTGGTCTATGTCTGTTGTTTTCAACAAGGGACCATTTTCATCTTCAGCTTTGTCTTCTTCGTTATCTGTAGTCACTGTTTGCATACTGTTTTCATTTTCACACAAACTTTCTGGCCTCAAGGCTTCATTTTCTTCATCTATTGTCTCTGTCTGTGTTTGGTTCACACCCTCAGTTGTGCCGTTTGGTCTAACAACTTTTTGTATTTGTGTTTGGATTGCAATTCTTTCTAAGATAATTTTAGGATATTCCCAACATTTAGACTTTTTTTTAAGAAACTGAGTATGACTATAGAAATGTCCTGTGTCCTTTGTGGCTTATCCCTTTTCTTTAGCATTATCTTTAACTTTGGTGGATCCCAATGTACCTGCTGCTGTAAGGTCAATGTGTTCACAGTTATCAGCATAATCTTCACTTTCACTACTCTCTGTAGTCACTTTTGCTCTTCCCCTGCCACTCTGTTTATGTCGGTGTTTTCCAGATGTGTTTCCTGCTGTCAGATCAATGACTTTCCTGACTTCATTGTTACTTTCATCTTTGCTGCTGTCTGTGTCAATGGTGATTGCGTGCTGTTTGGTCTTCTTTTTCACAATTTCTCCTCTTCTGGCATTTTGACTAGTCTTTCTTTTCTTTGGTCCAGCATATCTTCTCTGCAACACATCTTCATTGTCTTCTGAGGTTGTAGATTCCTCAGAGTCTCTGGTTCTATTGTTCACAGCAAGTGCCTTTGCAGCATTGTTGCGGCACTTGAAGGCTTCGTCAAAGTTTAAATCTGCCTCATAAGGTCTCGCTGCAGTTGCATCAGAATGGCACATCATCCGGTGGACTTGTACCTTGCTTTGGGTTCCCAAGAATCTCCCACTCTACAAATGTAAACATTAAATAATGTTATTAATTGCACTAACATTTGACATTTTCAAGGAGATTTACAGAGCTAAGGACAGAACCACAAAAAGAAGTACAACAGAAGACAATATAAAGAAAAAGAAATGTCCTTTCAACATTAAAACACTGGGAGAAGAACCAGGAAGGGTGACTGTCTTATATCATCCCTCTAAAAGGATAGGAAGGTAAAAACACTGAATCACCATAAAGTGGAAACTACTCACAAAAGTGCTGATGCTGCTCCTAATCATAGAGAACGTTGGTTTTCCTGGGATACCAAACTTCCTCCATGCATCTTGAAATGATGTCAGCATCTTAGCATAAGGCCCTCCATTGGTGTTGGCAAAAATCAATTGTGATGATACACCAAGGTATCTGTGGCGGTGGTTCACAAAGCGGTGAAACCATATGTATTCGTCTTTCGTTAGGGGAACAAGTGCATGGCCAAATGTTTCTTTGGTCTTGTGCTCTTTTACCTGTAAAAGAATCAGCAACTAAATTACATTGCACAGAGTCATTGATGTCGCTGGTAAGAAAATATCTTTAATCAGGGAGAGAAATAATTGCTTAATGATTTTACTCTGATTATCCGCCGGCCATCACCATCCGCTTCAGCAGTGCCAACTTCCTCAACTGTCATATTTGATATGACGCCTCTTCTGTGCCCAGTTGTGCAGATGACAAATCCAGCCAGAAGACCATAGAACCAGTCTAGGTTCTCAGGTGTGGGATTTTTCTCAAGCTCGACTATTGAGTAACATAGAGGTTGCACAGTAAGACACAAGGGATAGGGGAGCATATCCCTTATATTGCTATATACTCCCCCTAATATAATCCTATATAAACTGTGATATTATTCTGTTATTATATGTTACCTTATATATGTAATCAAAGTAGTTGAATTAGAATACTGCTGTAGATCATATTATACCCTTTAAAATAGAGTGTGTGATCTGTATGTAGTTTAGTTCTCATTATACTTTTGAGTTAACAGAACATATTCACATATTAGTTCATTAGATAAATGTGCATCACTCTGTATCCTTGATCTGCTGGGAATGTGTTACACTGTTTTCTTGACATGCTTAATTGTTGAATCATGAAGAGAAGGTTGTAAGCAGGAGACTCTGTGTCTAAAGACAGGGGAGATAGACCACATTCCACACCCCCACCTTACAGAAAGCAGAGAAACAACTGCCGAGGTCATAACTTAGGCGCTGTAACAGAGAAAAAATGTGATGTTTTGGCTTTTACGACTAGCTGGGGGCCACTAGAGACTATAAAAAGCTGAGCAACCCGTCACCATTTTGAGACATGTGCCTGACCCTCTGGTAGCATCTCTCCCGTCCGGACGTTGTAATGCTCTTATTGTTGAATTGTATGGAAATAAATGATTGTTGATTGAGCATTTATACACCGAGTATTGTCCCTCCTTCAGCCCAAAGATTCAAAGAACTGCGTGTTTTCAACAAAACATCACAAATGCTACTGTTTGTATATGTATTATATATTTGAAGAAAAATCAAAAAGTCCAACAAGTGATTATAAATGAGCAGTCTGTTATAATTGAAAGCAAAAAGTTCTGTCATATATTTCTGTAAATCTGAGATTCTGAACTATATATACATACAGATTACAGCTGGTAAGTAAATATTATATAATTTCTCATTAACAGAGATATTATTGGGGCTATTAGAGTTGTCCTTATGGAGAAATGAACTACACACTTACCAAGTGCTTCAGGGATGTGTGTGGTGGCCTTCTTGAGAAAATCAGTGATGTGGACAGGATCTACAAGCATTTCTAAAAGACACAGAATGTTTTTATGTTCCTGCAGCTCCAGTCATGCTCATTCATGCTGCACGCAATGATGTAAATATAAAACAGGTTGTATTTCAGACCTAATACAGATTTTTATGATATATTGAATTGAAATTGCTAATTCAAGCAACCAATGATTTATAAAGAAACATCCTGAAAAACAACAGGGGTGCACAAACTTTTGCATACCACTGTACATATACAATGCACAAAAGACCTACTTATATACAATTATACCTTACATTACAACATTTTGAGTCCTTGTTCCTCACTACATCACAGTCATGATATCATGACATCTATAAATGATTTATTTATTGCACATGCTAGGTAACAACTAAGTAGTAAAGTTGGATCTTACGTGATTTTTTGATCCGGATGGCTTGCCTGTGGGTTTGTAACTCCCTTTTGCTCTTCTTCATTTCCGACTGAAGAGCAAATAAAGTCCCCTTTAAAGCCTTACGGGAGGCTCTGACCTCTGGCAGTTGTGCATCAATTAGAAATTTCAAGAACGCCCTCACATTTCCAATCCGAATCCTTTTGGTTGTCACGGCATGTTTATTCAGATAAGTTGTCCATCTAAAAAAGCCCCACAAACAAACACAAATCAGTAATCACTTTAGTATTATTGAGATTACTGGACTAATATATCACAGAAATTTGTAAAAATGTACTCAGTCAGTCTTTCTCTGTTGTCCATAAATGCAAACATCATTGCAGGGAGTTGATTGTGAGACATGAAATATGCCCAGGCACGGACATATTGGACCCGTTGTTTGGCGTTTTCGACGTCCTTTTTACTTGTTCCACAAATGTGTTGAAACCAAGCATTCAGGACTTTCTCTGTTTAAAATAAAGTGTAGTAACAACATAGCAATTAGAAGTGTCATGACAAACTGATGAAGTACAGAAAACATACTTCTTATTCAAGTGGTTGACAATGATATTTGGAAGATATTGCTAATTAGTAGTATCTGTTTAATTAGCGGGATGTGAGTTCCAAAATAGAACAACCAGTTCTAAAAATTCACATTACACTACACAAGAAACAATATTATTGCCAAAGAATTCATACCAAATTTAGGAAGCCGGGCTGTTGGGTCACGTTTACTTCTTTCAAATTTCTGGCGCTTTGGGGGGCTGAGAGGTTTGAAGCCAAGTTTATCCTTAGTGGATTTCAGACTTTTCAGATTCCTTTTCAGGAGTTGAAGTAACAAATCCAGTTCTTTGCACTTTTTGCAATTCTGATGTTGGACTTGAGCATCATCTGACTGATTGACAGGGGAATGGACTGAGCTGTCTTCTCTAATCTCTGCAGATTCTTCACGGGTATCACTGCTATCACTTTGCTCCTCTTGATCACTGCTTTCAGTCAGCTGCTCTATGTCCAGTGAGGTCACCATTGGAGGCTGTGGATTTGAACGTCTGAGAGCTTTGAGGGCTTTCAGATTAGCCAATCGTTTCGCTGTCCTTATTACTTTCTTGTGATCTGATTTCTGAAAGGGTATAAACAATAGAACAGCAATGTTTGAGAAAGTTAGTGAAACATGTCACATAAGAATGCATTCTAATTTAACAACAAAATGTAAGCTATACAAAACACTAACCTCAATCTCACAGTGGACATTTTCCAAGTGCTTGTCCAGTCTTATACGGTTTTTAGCTTTACATACTGGACAGTCCAGCCTGCCCCTGTAACTGCATATCACATCCAGTTTGACAAATGTAACTACAACTACCACTTTAAATTGTTGCAATGTTTTTTCATATACTGTATGACAGTGACTTACACTGTAGAGCAGTAATTTAGCAGTAAATGTAATTCTTCTTTGTTTACAACATGGTGGTATTTTTTTAAATGCTGCCCAACTGCAACATATGGAATCAAGCATATTGGGCATTCTGTCATCTGACGTGGCATTTTTCCTGTAGAGAAGAATACACATCAGAACAGGTGAATTATTTGTTGAATTATTTATAATTTTTTGTCCGCAAATCTTCAAATTGAGGTGTACACTTTTCAGTACTTGACCAAATATTAAAGGAATTAAAAGAAAACCTTGACATAATTAAAAGTCTACCACTTTTAATAGGGGGATTAAAATAATTTGAAAGTCTTTAGTAAGTGTTTTTAAAGTTTTGATCAGGTATTATGTTTCTAAAATTAGTATTTCCGCTAAAACAGTATTTCTGCAAAATCATAGTATTTCTGCTATATTATAGGAATTGTACGCAATTATGGTATTTGTGCCAAAGCATACTGTTTGTGACCAAACAGAGTATTTCTGCTATATTCTAGTATTTGTGCTAAATCTTAGTTTTTCTGCTATTCTATAGTATTTCTGCCAAATCATAGTATTTGTGTCAAAGCATAGTAATGTAACATAGCAGAAATACTATGCTTTGGCACAAATACTATGAGTTTGCAGAAATACTATGAAGTAGCAGAAATAGTATGATATGTATTCACATCATGATATGTATACTAGTATGTATGTATGTATACTTATAAATTCATGATATAATTACAAAATAATTAAAAAAAATAGTTTTACTGGGGAAATATGTTGTTTAAAATTTTAGTGTTATGTATTTAATTCTTGGAACAGTTATTGCTTTGGATACAAGACTGTGAAGAATTAGGGAATCATATTTAAGGACTGGAAAAATTGGAGATTTGGATGGATGAATAATTGATTTAAATTTGACTTATTTTGAAACAAATTTCCAAAAATGGATTCAGTTGGATTAATCACTGGAGAGCCCTTCAGCAAGACGAACTGTTGAAAAAAGATGTTAGTGTTGTTAAAGAATTTAAAGAGTTGATGTCTCTATGCGCTGATTTCTGTATGTGTACTTATTTATTGTAGGGCGTTTGTTCCTTTTTAATTTGACAAAAATAATCTGCCTAGCAGGCAGCCAAAGCCTAAAAAACATTTTTCAATCAAAATGATATGCAGATAGTACGATTAAAATAAATTCAATAAATGCTCACAGACAATTACATAGATCTTAATGTGTGGTGCTACAAGGTATAAAAGTATGAACAAACATAAAATAAAAAAACATTTTGTTACTGACTTCTTTCTTGACTGTGACAATATTTTACTGTTCACTGAGGAATTATGAAAGGAAACCTAGAAAAACGAAAATACAAATAATGGAAAACACGGAATTGTTTTTTAAACATTAGTTATTTACATTTAATAGTTGAAATTATAGTATAGTATATACTATATACTATATAAAGTATAAAATTATAGTATAGTATAGTAAATGTTACAAAAGACATTAGGAATTGGGATCTTACAGTTGGAAGGAGTTAGTGAATTTTATCGCAACTTACCTCTATGTAATTCCACAGACTTCAACTGACAGCACTAACAGCTCTGCACATAACCTATGGGGAGCTTAGCCTTCAGATTGTCAAACCTATCATGCCATCTGCTTTTATCATGTGATTTCTTACCAATAGCGTATATCTGAACTTGGAATGGAGGATGATTCGTTTGGAATTTTAAATGTAATTAATGTAATTGACATGATGTTGTAGAGACCCACCCTTTGGCACATCCCAGCACACCCACTCACTTCACCAGATGCACCTTGTTTAGTTCTCTCACCTTTGATTGGGTGTGGTGCTTGTCCTCGATTGCAATCACCTGTCACACATTATATGTCACACATTATATAAGGACTGCATTCACTTTTGGCTCACTCTTTCTTCACTTCCACACGGGGCGGCAGCTGAGGTGAGGTTCTATTTGGGTTTTATTTTTATGTATTGTTTAAGGGAATGAGTAACTTAAATCTGTTTCCCTGTTTTCTTTCAGCTGTGGCAGTCCATGTGTGTCTTTGTTTCCTTCCTTCTTTGCCTTATTTATTTGAGAATAAAAGGAGAACCCTGAGAATAATTCTGAATTAGATGGCTGCTTTTTCTTATTCTAACCGGATGAGCCCGTGATGCTGATTGCTTCAGCCCTGAACCTTCCTTCCTTCAAAACATGGTCCTCCGAGCCGGAGCAGTGTTAGCGTCATGGATTCAAAGCAGCCATTGACTGAAGGTTTGAGAAGATCCAGTCGTGATAGTCGACCTCCTGCCTACCTGCAGCAGTATGATGTTCAGTATCCTGGAGCTAGAAGAGCTACATGTGAGACAGAGAGCCAAACTGAATGCCAGCATAGTGACAAAGACACACATGGAGAGTCAGAAAGACAACCAGAGACATCCCCTGCTCCTTTACCCACCAACCAAGATGAGGTCATGAGGGAACTCCTGACAACAATGAGGGAGATTAGGCAATTTATGATTCAATCATCTCCTTCCCATTCTCGTAGCTCCAGATCTTCCATTCGCACAGTCTCATCTGATGGAATCAAAGCTTCTGTATGCAGTTTACGAGCCAGTCCTCAAACACATCAACGACATGAGCAGCTCCCAGTGATTGATACAGCAACCTGTCAATCACCCTTCCAGCCCCCGCAGATTAGCCATCAGTCTGGCTTAGTTACAGCTGCCAGCCCTCCTTTACCTAATTCAACAATACTAGATGCTGCAATCCCTTCCACTGGTTTGCCTAGACCAGTCCTTGCTACAGAAGATGAGACTCCCTTTGATTTCCTGGCCTTATCACGGCAGGATCCCCACCAGATTTCATGTGTTCAACCTGCTGTTCCTTTAGCTGAAGACCCTGTTCAACCTCTCATTCGCATATCTGACCACAAATATTGCCCTCCTCTAGAGCAGCGACCAGCTACATCCAATGCCTCATATGAACAGAAACCTTTGATACCTGGTACTGCTAGCTCGGGTCACTCCTCTAGCACGAGAACACATGTATATAAGCTTGAAGGTCCTTCGTTTCCAGACCTTAGTAGAGAAGACGAAATGCAATACAGGATGTTACGGATGGCCCTTACAAACCTTCTTGATCCTCATGAGACAGAGCACTTCAAATATCATGTCCTTCTTGATCACCTCAAAGTAGACCAAGCTAAACGATTAGCTCTTGCCTTTTCCTACGCTCCTGACCCATACACTCAAGCCATCAAAGCCCTTGATGAGCGTTATGGGCAACCAAGACAGCTGGCATTGAAAGAGCTAAAGAATATACTGGAACTGCCTCCTATCAGAGCAGGTGATGGTCAGAGCCTTGATAATTTTGCTCTTCGAGTACAGGCTTTAGTTGGGTTGCTTAGCACTATGGAAGAAAAAGGACGTGCAGAACTAGATTGTGGCTCCCATGTCGATCGCTTGTTAGCGAAGTTGCCTGCAGAGCATTTCAGTCGCTTCAAACGGCATGTTTACAGGGAACAGGGAGAAATGACGTATACCTTTGTTCTCATCCTGGTTGCAAATGGAATGCAAGTGTCAACCAAGGAAGGCCAGTCCTGTTTCATCCTTCAACCAGCCACGACCTGCCTGTAAGTACACCTCTCCACTTACAACAATATTACATGGGGCAAATACATCTGATGATCCTGTACAGGCAGCACAACCAATCATAACTAAGGCTACATGTGCATATTGCTGCTCACCTGAACATCACATTAGTAAGTGTCCCGAGTTCATTCAGAAGACAAAGGATGAGAAAATAAACTGGATAAAAGCAAACAAACGGTGTTGGCGTTGTGCTAGGACTCATCAGGCCGCAAAGTGTGACCTGAGGAAAGCATGTGCCACCTGTATGGGACTACATCTACAGATCCTATGTGATGTAAATAAGAGATCTAAAACTGACACTCATCCTGTAGTGAGGACGCTATACTTTGATAGACCTAGTGATTGTCCTAGTGTCCTTTTAAAGGTTGTGAAAGTGCTCCTACGAAATGGCAAAAGAACCCTTGAAATATATGCAGTACTTGACGATGGCTCCCAGCGTACCATTCTTCTAACATCAGCTGCACAGCATCTCAACCTAACTGGGGAAGCAGAGAGATTATCACTTAGAACGGTCCGTCAAGAAGTTGAAACTATTCATGGTTCTTCCGTAAGTTTCAAAATCTCACCCATCGCACACCCAGAGAAAACCTACACAATTAATAATGCCTTCACTGCAAGTCACCTAGCACTTTCAGACCACACCTACCCTGTATCATCTCTCCAACGGAGATACAAGCATCTTCAAGGTATCTCATTACCCATTATTAATAAAGCAGCGCCACTCCTGCTCATAGGCTCAGATCATACTCACCTCATCACGCCTACTGCTCCATTGAGGCAGGGACCATATGGGTCTCCTGCAGGAGTTAAAACCCAATTAGGATGGACACTTCAAGGTCCGATCACAGATTTTCAGCCCCAGAGCAGTACAGAGCATGTGCAGTGTTTGTTCACATCTCTCAGTTCATCTGCAGATGTACTGCGTTATCATGTTGAGAAGCTATGGCAACTAGACACTTTACCTGAATACAGTGAGAAATCTGTGATCCGATCAAAGCAAGATCAACTGGCACTGGAACTCCTTGAACAGGCCACAAAAAGGGTTGAGATCAATGGTGTTAATCGCTACGCCACTCCTCTTCTTCGGATGGCAAACTTTCCTCCTTTGAATGTCCCTCCAACTGTAGTCATGTCTAGACTCCGCAACACTGAGGCTCGGTTAGCTAAAGATCCTGACAAAGCCATGTCTTACAAGGATCAGATTTTGAAATTGGAGCAAGCAGGCTATGTAGTCAAACTTAGCCCGGAGGAGATGCACAATAGCAAAGAAACCTGGTATATTCCTCATCATATGACAAGTCACAACAATAAAGATCGCATAGTCTTTGACTGCTCTTTCACATTTCAAGGTCAGTGTCTCAATAAGTACCTATTGCCAGGACCAATCCTAGGCCCAACACTTCTCTGTGTTTTGTTGCGTTTTAGGCAACATTCAGTGGCAATAAGTGGCGACATCAAAGGCATGTTTCACCAAGTCCGTCTTCTGCCTCCTGATAAACCACTCCTCCGATTCCTGTGGCGTGACATGAACAAAGCAGCTCCCCCTTCAGTGTATGAGTGGCAGGTACTCCCCTTTGGTACGACCTGCAGCCCTTGTTGTGCAATCTATGCACTGCAGAAACATGTGAAGGAATATCAATCTGACAAAGATGTGCAGTCTTCAGTAATGCAGTGTTTCTATGTTGATAACTGCTTGCAGAGTTTTCCATCAGCAGAGTTAGCTCGAACACTCCTAGACAAATTAAGAAACCATCTATCAGAAGGAGGCTTCGACCTTCGCCAGTGGGCCAGCAATAATCCTGTTGTGATTAGCCATCTACCATCTGAGGTAAGAACGGCAAGTAATGAACTTTACCTGACTGAAGACAAGCCATCTGGCCCACATGAACGCACATTAGGATTATTGTGGAATTGTGAGACTGATTTGTTTGCCTATAAATACAGAACTCTAGCCTCACACCCCACCACAATGCGTCGTATCTATGCAGTACTTGCTCGTCTGTATGACCCATTAGGCTACTTACTCCCATTCACAACACGCGCCAAAACCTTGGTGCAAGAGCTATGGAGAAAAGAGAGAGATTGGGACGACCCTTCCCTTCCACACGACCTCTTAGAGGCATGGAAGTCCTGGGAAGAAGAACTTTGTTATCTCCCACAAATTGCCATCCCACGTTGCTATACTTCTAAGGAAATGGATGTTTCTACCACAGTTCGAGACATTCATATCTTCTGTGATGCTTCGGAGCGAGCATATGGTGCTGTCGCATATTTGAGATCAGATGATCTTGAAGGTCACGTGGAACTGAGTTTCTTGTTAGCTCGCTCACATGTTGCTCCTAAACGGAATTTAACAATACCCAGACTGGAGCTATGCGCAGCCCTACTAGGCGCACGCCTCTGTGAGCTCATACAAACAGAACTCACCTTACCAGTCAGGACTACCAGCCTTTGGTCTGACTCGACAACTGTACTTCACTGGCTTCAGTCAGATTCCTGCCGTTTCAAGGTATTCGTAGGAGCCAGAGTCTCAGAAATTCAAAACCTCACAAACAGTCAAGACTGGAGATACATCAATTCAGCCATAAATCCTGCTGATGATGTTACGAGAGGTAAATCCCTGAAAGAGTTCCTTAGCCCAAACAGGTGGACTGAGGGTCCCTCGTTTCTGCATGAACCTCCAAATAACTGGCCCACAGTTACAGATCTCCATCCTGATGATGATCAGACTGAGTTAAAGAAATCCTACTTTTTTGGTATTGTCAGTATACCCTCCCATACATACACACCCAGCTTCAGAACGTATCAAGAGCTATTGGATTTCACGGCTCATTCACTCTCCAACCAAAAGGGTAACATTCCTTCTGCAGCTGATTATCAAACAGCAGAACAAGAAATCCTTCGTCAGGCACAACTGGACAGTTTCGGTGAAGATTTAGCCCGTTTACAGTCAGACAAACCCCTCTCATCCGACAGCCGTCTATTGTGTTTGTCACCAGTGTTGTGCAGGAATTCTGGACTTATCCATGTAGGAGGCCGACTACGGCAAAGCCCAGACTTGGAATTGAATGTCATTCACCCAATAGTACTTGATCCTGCTCATCCAGTGACCAAACTGATCATACAAAATTATGATGACAAACTGCATCATGCTGGTTCAGAAAGACTTTTTGCTGAACTACGTCGGAAATTCTGGATTCTCAGAGGAAGGGAAGCCGTACGCAGGCATCAGTATAGCTGCGTCGCATGTCAGAAATGGAGAGCACAGCCCATCATTCCAAAAATGTCAGACTTGCCTGCTGCTCGTCTTAGGTTATTCAAACCACCTTTCTACTCCACAGGAATAGACTGCTTTGGACCATACAAGGTCAAGACAGGCCGCAGATCGGAGAAAAGGTGGGGAATAATATTCAAATGTCTCACCACTCGGTGTATACATCTTGACCTCCTAAACAGTATGGATACAGACTCCTTCCTCATGGCCCTCCAACGATTCATTTCTCGACGAGGAACACCCCTGGAAATTATATGTGATCAAGGAACTAACTTCAAAGGAGGAGATAAGGAACTACGGGCAGCTTTTAACAACCTTGCTCCGACTCTACAGCCGGTCCTGATGACTAAAAGAATCCATTTCAAATTCAATCCCCCGCATGCACCCCATTTCGGTGGAGCCTGGGAGAGGGAGATACGTTCTGTGAAGAATGCTCTGAAGAGAACCATTGGTGCACAGATGGTCACTGAAGAGGTCTTAAGAACAGTCCTAATTGAGATTGAAGGCATTCTGAACTCAAAACCCCTAGGCTATGTATCCTCAGACATTGCGGATATTGATCCCATAACCCCAAACCTTCTCATTATGGGCCGACATGATTCGTCACTTCCCTTAGTATCCTATTCTGATTCTGACCTCCTAGGTCGACGACGATGGCGACATGCACAAATATTGGCAGATCACTTCTGGCGGCACTTCATAAAAGACTATCTACCATCCCTCCAAAGAAGACACAAATGGCAGAAGGAGAACCCAGATCTCACATTGAACTCTGTCGTAATGATCACGGATTCACACCTTCCACGTGCCCTTTGGCCTGTAGGAAGAGTGACACGCCTGCTGAAAAGCCCAGATGACCGCATCAGAACTGTGGAGGTCTTAGTACAGGATAAAACCTATATCCGCCCTGTCTCCTGTCTGATCCCCCTGCCCCCGCTTCCTGACGAAGATCGATCCTGACCATATCAACATATTTCTCTCTAGAAAATATGGGGGCGGCCAGTGGCGGCTCCTGAAAAAAATCTCAGGGGGGGCAATTTTTATGATATCGACTAAAATGACCCATTTAATGAGTGCAAGTAAATAAAGGCCCTGGCCATAATTTCAGGAAATAGCCTATGGTATAGGCTACATCAAATCATTACTGGGAATATACTTCATCAAATATACTTAATCAAATATTTTTCATAAAATTACTTCAAAGGCTGATATAAATCAAAATTATCTGAATTCCATTAAACATTTAAGTCACAGAACACAGAATATATGCAGAGAATTTGATAGAATCTATGCATAGATAATTAACATTTATTCTAGGTTACATATTTATGCTTTTATGCCTACCTGATAGCCTGCACGCGGCTGATGAATGTCTGGGTGATCCCTGCGATGGTGACAGAATCGATGTTTCTCTTCTGTAGGTGGTTATACAGCATGTCTACATGTGGCATTATCTTGTGAAACAAGGCCAGGAAAAAACAGAAAGCTTCGTCTTCCAGCATTCTCACGAAACCACCGGCATCTCTCTTTGTAGGGGCATCAAATCCTTCACTGTTACGGATGGTCTGAAAACACCTCACCAGATCGTGAGCCTGTCAGCCACGACTTGCGCTGGAACCAACTCCGACAAAAAGTCCTGTTGTATGCTTTTGACTTCTCCTTCGTTGCCTGGGTTAGTTGAATTTCGGGCTTGTCAGGTCCCAACTCTTTAACTTGCAGTTTTTCTGCCATTGTCCTTCTGGCAAAAGGGTAGGTTAGAAGCGATCTAACCGAATTTGGGGGAGGCTGTGCCTCAACCGTTAACAATACCGCTGCCATCGTCTCTCTCTGACCTTATAGCTCACTTAGGCTACTGACTGAGGTAAAATTCTAGAACAGCAAATCTTCGCGCGTTTTCTGCAGGGGCGCAATTTTAAGCGCCCCCAAACCATTTAATTCAGCGACGCTGATAGGTCAAATATTTATTATTTTCCCCTGGCAACCATTTAATGATAGGCTATTTCGCTGCATATCAAGGGCGCTTTGACGAGCGCCCCAGAAGAAGAAAAACACCGTTTGTTGGTTGAACTTTAATGAGTCAGCTGGTGAAAATGTTAAAATACGCCTGGCTGTATATGGGCACACACATAGTAAAACTATCATTGATGAATTTTTTAAAAATATATATTTTTACTCCTCCACATTTGGGGGGGCGGAGCCCGAGCGCCCCCTATGGGCCAGCCGCCACTGGGGGCGGCTGTTGTAGAGACCCACCCTTTGGCACATCCCAGCACACCCACTCACTTCACCAGATGCACCTTGTTTAGTTCTCTCACCTTTGATTGGGTGTGGTGCTTGTCCTCGATTGCAATCACCTGTCACACATTATATGTCACACATTATATAAGGACTGCATTCACTTTTGGCTCACTCTTTCTTCACTTCCACACGGGGCGGCAGCTGAGGTGAGGTTCTATTTGGGTTTTATTTTTATGTATTGTTTAAGGGAATGAGTAACTTAAATCTGTTTCCCTGTTTTCTTTCAGCTGTGGCAGTCCATGTGTGTCTTTGTTTCCTTCCTTCTTTGCCTTATTTATTTGAGAATAAAAGGAGAACCCTGAGAATAATTCTGAATTAGATGGCTGCTTTTTCTTATTCTAACCGGATTAGCCCATGATGCTGATTGCTTCAGCCCTGAACCTTCCTTCCTTCAAAACACATGACAAACATCATTTGCATATCCTTCTTTGGGAATGTTCTTAGTGCGAAGTATCCCACATTTGGATTAATAAGTTATATGATAAAACAAGGTTCAACTTCAAACCTAGAACTTCTTTTTACCATTTATCGCTTTTGTAAATTGGCAAAGAATAAATAAATAAAATTCCTCTTCCACCCGTAAGGGCGATCTATCCTTTGCATATATATGTGTGCATATATTTGTGATGTGTATATATACATATATATATATATATATATATATATATATATATATATATAAGTAAAAATTCCTCACTTGCCCCTGTGGGCGGTTAATCGTTCAAGCTCGGGTCCTCTACCAGAGGCCTGGGAGCTTGAGGGTCCTGCGCAGTATCTTAGCTGTTCCTAGGACTGCGCTCTTCTGGACAGAGATCTCCGATGTTGTTTCCGGGATCTGCTGGAGCCACTCACCTAGCTTGGGAGTCACCGCACCTAGTGCTCCGATTACCACGGGGACCACCGTTACCTTCACCCTCCACATCCTTTCGAGCTCTTCTCTGAGCCCTTGGTATTTCTCCAGCTTCTCGTGTTCCTTCTTCCTGATATTGCTGTCATTCGGGACCGCTACATCGATCACTACAGCCGTCTTCTTCTGTTTGTCTACCACCACTATGCGAAGGTGGCCACCACCATTTTGTCCGTCTGTATCTGGAAGTCCCACAGGATCTTAGCTCGGTCATTCTCCACCACCCTTGGGGGCATCTCCCATTTTGACCTCGGGACTTCCAGGTTATACTCGGCACAGATGTTCCTGTACACTATACCGGCCACTTGGTTATGGCGTTGCATGTATGCCTTGCGTGCTAGCATCTTGCACCCTGCTGTTATGTGCTGGATTGTCTCAGGGGCATCTTTACACAGCCTGCACCTGGGGTCTTGCATGTAGTGATAGACCCCAGCCTCTATGGATCTTGTGCTCAGAGCTTGTTCTTGTGCTGCCATGATTAGTGCCTCTGTGCTGTCTTTCAGTCCAGCTTTGTCCAGCCACTGGTAGGATTTCTGGATATCAGCCACCTCCTCTATCTGCCGGTGGTACATACCGTGCAGGGGCCTGTCCTTCCATGATGGTTCCTCGTCTCCCTCCTCTTTCTTGGGTTTCTGCTGCCTGAGGTATTCACTGAGCACTCGGTCAGTTGGGGCCATCTTCCCAATGTATTCTTGGATGTTCATTGTCTCATCCTGGACTGTGGTGCTGACACTCACCAGTCCCCGGCCCCCTTCCTTCCGCTTAGCGTACAGCCTCAGGGTGCTGGACTTGGGGTGAAACCCTCCATGCATGGTAAGGAGCTTTCTTGTCTTTATGTCAGTGGCTTCTATCTCCTCCTTTGGCCAGCCTATTACCCCAGCAGGGTACCTGATCACGGGCAGGGCGTACGTGTTGATGGCCCGGATCTTGTTCTTACCATTCAGCTGACTCCTCAGGACTTGCCTGACCCTCTGCAGGTACTTGGTGGTTGCAGCCTTTCTAGCGGCCTCTTCATGGTTCCCATTTGCCTGCGGGATCCCCAGGTAGTTCAATCCCCTCAGTTCTGACTACCTTCCCTCTCTTTGTTACCATTCGACTACACTTCTCCAGTCCGAACGACATTCCAATGTCAGTGCTGTATAGCCTGGTAGTGTGGATCAGTGAATCGATGTCTCGTTCACTCTTGGCATACAGCTTGATGTCATCCATGTACAGGAGGTGGCTGACAACTGCTCCGTTCCGTAGTCGGTATCCGTAGCCAGTCTTGTTAATGATCTCACTGAGGGGGTTCAGGCCTATGCAGAACAGCAGTGGGGACAGAGCATCTCCTTGGTAGATCCCGCACTTGATGGTGACTTGTGCTATGGGCTTGGAGTTGGCCTCTAGTGTTGTACGCCACATCCCCATTGAGTTCCTGATGAAGGTTGTATGGAAGCCCCAAACGCAATTTCATTGTTCTTGACAATGACAATAAATAAATAAATACTAAAAATACTAAGGCTCTTGTACAATTCTAGGCATTCCAGTATCCAGCTGTGGGGCATTGAGTCATAGGCCTTCTTGTAATCAATCCAGGCAGTGCACAGGTTGGTCTGTCTGGTCTTGCAGTCTCGGCTGACTGTTCTGTCTACCAGTAGCTGGTGTTTTGCGCCTCTGGTATTTTTGCCAATTCCTTTCTGTGTCCCGCTCATGTATTGACCCATGTGCCTGTTCATCTTAGCCGATATGATGCCTGACAGGAGCTTCCATGTAGTACTGAGGCAGGTTATTGGTCGGTAGTTGGAGGGGACCGGTCCCTTCTTGGGGTCCTTGGGGATCAGGACCGTCCGACCTTCGGTTAGCCATTCCGGGTGTCTCTCGTTAACTAGCAGCTGGTTCATTTGTGCTGCCAGACGCTCGTGGAGTGCAGTCAGCTTCTTTAGCCAGTAGGCGTGAACCATGTCGGGCCCTGGTGCTGTCCAACTCTTCATACTGGAGACCCTTTCTTGGATATCTGCCACTGTGATGGTTACTGGACCCTGTTCAGGGAGGTCGCTGTGGTCTGCCCTCAGATCCACTAGCCACTGAGCATTGCTGTTATGGGTTGCGTCCTTCTCCCATATGCTCTTCCAGTATTGCGCCGTCTCCAGCCTTGGTGGTGCTGTTCTCTTATTATTATTGTTCCCTTGCCACTGAGAGTACACCTTTGCTGGTTCTGTGGAGAACAGCTGGTTGATTCTTCTGCCTTCTATCTCTCTGGTGTACCTCCTCAAGCGGCTGGCCAAGGCTGTGAGTCTTTGCTTGGCAGTTTCCAAGGCCTCAGGTATGGACAGCTTGCTGTATTTCTTATGCACCTTCTTTGTCGCACCTTTCTGCAACTCCGTTAGTTAGCTAACCTCCCTCCGTGCTACTTTGATCTTGCCCTCTAGCCTCTTTCTCCATGGAGGGTACTGCCCCTTGTGGCTGTTCAACTTGTAGCCAAGCATCTCACTGATCACTGCTGCCGTATTGTAGATCAGCTTATTAGTGTCGGTAATCGTGGTTGTAGGTATTGTCCGTAGTGCTGCATTAACATCATCTAGCAGACCTTCTGAGGGTACTTCACGTAATCTTGGTAACCGGCTACGGGGGATCCAGGTTTCAAGCTTGGCCATGATCCTATTTTCAGGTCAGTTCCTCTCGCACTCAACAGTCCTTCTCCTATCGCACTTGGGGCTATGTACCCAATCTCGGGTGGGTACATGCTTCCAGCTCCCGTTGCTTCCAGCTACCGTTTTTCCTCGATGACAACTCGTACCTTTCCACTCCCCTTTTTCTCCCTCCTCGCGCTCACAGACCCATAAGGTGTATGGCAGTCCATTCTCCCTGCAACACGGACTACACCGCCCATGATGCTACATTCTTCAGAGCTATGCTTGTAGCATTCTGCCTATTAGCTTAGCACAACAACAACAACAACAACAAAAAGGCGCTCTCTCACCCAGGAAACACACAGTCACAGAGAGAGAGAGAGCGCGTCGCCCTGTAACCATGGCAACCGTAACGCTGCCGCCTGGAACAACAGAACGTAGCTGTCAAACAAAACCCAAACAGTCCTGACCCGCGACAAAATGAAACAGGAAAGTACCGCAGTGTAATCCATTTATTTCAACAAAGTAACTGTATTCTGAATACCACCTTTTTAAACGGTAACTGTAACGGAATACAGTTACTCATATTTTGTATTTTAAATACGTAACGGCGGTACATGTATTCCGTTACTCCCCAACACTGCTCGTATACGTATACATATACTACACGTATACGTATACATATACGTATACCAAAGCAGACATGACGCCAGACCACCAACCTCTGACTCTCTCCCCCACCGATGTAGGAGCGGTGCTGAGCAGGATCAATGTCCACAAGGCTGCAGGCCCTGATGGCATCCCCGGGCGTGTTCTCAGAGCGTGTTCTGGGGAGCTTGCAGGAGTGCTCACAGACATATTCAATCTGTCCTTGGCCCACGCTGTGGTACCGGCCTGCTTCAAATCCACCTCCATCGTCCCGATACCCAAAAACTCCAACCCATCTTGCCTCAATGATTACCGCCCAGTAGCACTCACCCCCATCATCACTAAGTGCTTAGAGCGACTGGTCCTAGCACACTTCAAATCCTGTCTCCCCCCCACCCTGGACCCCCACCAATTCGCATACCACCAGAACAGGAGCACAGAGGATGCAGTCTCCATCGCAATGCACTCTGTCCTCTCACACCTGGACAACAACAACACCTACGCCAGAATGCTGTTTATAGACTTCAGTTCAGCATTCAATACAATCCACCCCTCACAACTCATCAGGAAACTGACAGACCTGGGCATCAGTTCCCTCATCTGCAAATGGTTACTGGACTTCCTGACCAACCGCCCCCAACATGTCCGGCTGGATAACCACTGCTCATCTACCATCATCTACCACGTATACGTGTATGTGTATACATATATGTGTAGTATATGTATATATACTACACATATATGTATACACATACACGTATACGTATTCATATAGACATACAAATATATTTGTTTAGCCTCCCTGTACAGAGGATGGCTTTATCAATCCTTAGAAATGGTTCCCATCCACTAAGGGGTGAATTTCAGCTTCTTTCCTCAGGAAGGATGTTTCTGTTTCCGAGATGCAGGACAAAGCGTTATAAAAACAGCTTTGTCCCTGTTGCTGTCACTGAATTAAATAAGAACTGTTTTTGAATCAAAACATTAAAATTACTATATGCTACAGTGAAGTTTATATTTTTACTAGGTATGTGTGTTTTTGAAGGGATGCCAAATGCTGTCATTTTTCTGTATAGCAAATTTACCTTGCCTATGGGTATAAATAAAGTTACTTTGACCTTGACCTATATGTATACACATACATATATACATATACACATACACATACACGTACACACAAACACGAACACATACACACATACACGAACACATATACATATACACATATGTGTATATATATACATATATATTAGGGGTGCAACGACACACAAAATTCACGGTTCGGTTCGGTTTGATACTTGGTGACACGGTTTGATATTTTTTCGATACAAAAAATTGTTCATGCCCTTTTAATTTATCATTTATTAAAATTATAAATATATATTTGAACTCAAAAGTACAGTTTTTAAATTTAATGTTGCTGAAAAAAAAGAATCTATCTGATCGAGATAGATCTTTGGAAAAGAGAGTTTATTACAGAGAAATGGCTCTTTCCAAAATAAAAGGTATACTATACGCTTCTTCTGGGCTATATTCTCAGAAGCATATTAAACATATCAGGTCCCCATAAGGAGATTCATGTGCTAACGGCTGTCTAAATGACTCGGGTAAAGTTTGTAGCATGCGTGCTTGTTGTTTTTGTCTGCTTCCACTTGTCTTTGCACTAGGATGATGTCGGCGTAAATGTGCAGTCATATTCGTTGTGTTCCTACTAGTGCTGTCAGCGTTAATCACGTTAAAATGACATTAACGCCATAACGTGGCAAATCTCTGTTAACAAGATTGCCCATGCTTGGGGCTGGACGTTAACGAGCTAACTGCGCTAACGCACTAGTTCCCACAAATTGAGCATTGCGTGGCACATCCGACATACTGTTTTACTTTTTTCCATGATGCGCTTACCATCAGGGTCATACTTCACATGAAAACCAAGATAGTTCCAAACACCAGATCTGAATGAGGGTGGGGGAGGTTCAATTTCGGGTTGCGTTGAGGCAGTTGCCATGTTGCAATGAGTTTAGCTTCTGTCTTGCTAGCTTGCGCTGCGCTCAGTGGATCTGCACTCAACAGTGCAGCCTAGGCGGAGTAGTCGAACGCAGATCCACTGAGCGCTCAACACAGACAGCATCGTCAGAAGAAAGGTTGATAAAATAAATAAAAAATGTTGTATTGTTTGATACATATGCGTACTGAACCGAAAGCACTGTATCGAACGGTTCACACACACACACACACACACATACACATATATACACACACACACACACACACACACACATACAAACATTTAAATTTTAATTGATTTTAATCAATAAATCAATAATCAAAACCCACCCCTACTAGCAGGCAGGGTGTCATGGTCCTGGGTCGGTGACCCAGCGCTTTTAGTTATCATTTTCTAGTTTATGATGATGATGATTATTATTGTTTGAGTTCTGTGTGTTATATTTGGTCTGCCTTTGAGTCTGTCTCTGTCTATGGTGTCACCCCATCTGTTTGTGAATCTGTCTGTTTAGTTCAATGTCTTGTCTGGTTCCATGTGTCTGAGTTTCCTGTTTTATTGTGAAGGTTTGTGTCGTATGTGAGTGTGCTCAGTTTACGTTTCCCCTGTCTCGTCAGCTGTGATTTCTCCCAGGTGTGTTCCCCTCCTGTCTCTCATCCCTTGATTACTGCCATCTGTGTATTTAAGCCCTGTGTTTCTCTGTGTCAGTGTCGCGTCGTACCCTCAACTAGCTGTGTGTTCTGCTTCTATGTTCCTAGTGTTTGGTCTCCTGCTCCAGTTTAGTGTTTCTTTCCAGTGTTTCAGTCCTTGGTTCCTCTGTTCTGACTTTTGGTTTTCTTTTGGTGAGTTTAGTTTGTACGAGGTTTTTCCCAGCAATAAAGCTGCGCCTTAAGTTTCACTTCCGTGTCTGAGTTCTGCATTTTGGGTCCACCACTCCTGCTTGCCTGCCACACAGCGATTCATGACATGGGGCATACTTGGAACGCCATAACCTACTACTACTACTATGTGCTACTACTGCACATTCACCCAGTGTATATACTATATATATATATATATATATAATGTTCTTCCTCTACACCCCCCAAATTTTTGCACATGTCGAGGAGCGTGTCAGGCTACATTTCACTGTGTGTTATACTTGTATAACTATGCATGTGACAAATAAAGAACCTTGAACCTTGAACCAATTGGCTGGAAAACTATACAGAAACATCTGTGCTGAATACGGCCTGGAAGTCCCAAGGTCAAATTGGGAGACTCCCACTGGGGTCGTGGAGAATGACCGAACTAAAATCTTGTGGGACTTCCAGATGTAGATGGACAAAATGGTGATGGCTTACTAACCAGACATAGTGGTGATGGAATAAAAGAAGAAGACAGCTGTGATAGACGTAGCATTTCCGAATGACAGCAACATCAGGAAGAAAGAAACTTGAGAAATACAGAAGTCTCAGAGAAGAGATCGAGAAGAATGGTGGGTGAAGGTAACAGTGGTCCTAGTGGTAATCGGAGCACTAGGTGTGCTGACTCTCAAGCTAGGCGAGTGGCTCCAGCAGATCCCAGGAACATCATCTGAGATCTCTGTCCAGAAGTGCACAATCCTAGGAACAGCCAAGATACTGCGCATGGCCCTCAAGCTCCCAGGACTCTGGTAGCAGATTTGAGCTTGTAGGATAGACCGCCCTTATGGGCGAGAGGGGAATTGTGTTTTGTTTTTGTTTTTTGTTTTTTTTGCCATTTTCAAATGTGATTTATGCTAAAAAGACATTCTAGGTTCAAAATTTAAACTTGTTTTATAACATGAGTAATAAATTCAAATGAGTGATACTTCGCACTAACAACATTCCCAAAGGAAGATATGCAAATTATGTTTGTTAAGTCAATTACATTATTTACATTTAAAATTCCAAACGAATCATCCTCCATTCCAAGTTCAGATATACGCTATTGGTAAGAAATCACATGATAGAAGCAGAGGGCATGATGGGTTGGAAGATCTGAATGCTAGGATCCCCGTAGGTTATATGCAGAGCTGTTAGTGTTTCAGTTGAAGATTGTGGAATTACATAGAGGTAAGTTGGGATAACATTCACTAAGTCCTTCCAACTGTAAGATCCCAATCCCTAATCTCTTTTGTAACATTTAAATAGTAAAATTCCAACTATTAAATATAAATCACTAATGTTTAAAAGATTTTAATTTCCCTGTTTCCCATTATTCTTATTTCGTTTTTTCATTTTTTTAGGTTTCCTTTCTTAATTCCTACGTGAATGGTGACATATTGTCACAGTCAAGAAACAAGTGAGTAACAAAATGTTTTTATTTTGTTCATACTTTTATACCTTGTAGCACCACACATTAAGACCTATGTAATTGTCTGTGAGCGCCCATTGAATTTATTTTAATCGTACTATCTGCGTATCATTTTGAGTGAAAAATGTTTTTAGGCTTCATCTGCCTGCTAGACAGATTATGTGTCAAATCAAAAAGGAACATAGCCCTACAGTAAATAAGTACACATACAGAAATCAGCACATAGAGACATTGACCCTTGAAATTCTTTAACACTAACATCTTTTTCAACAGTTCTTCTTTGCTGAAGGGCTCAATCCATTTTTAGAAATTTGTTTAAAAATAAGTGAAATATAAATCAATTATTCATCCATCCAGATCTCTAATTCTTCCAATTCACTTCAATTCAATTCAATTTTATTTATATAGCACCAAATCACAACAAAAGTCACCTCAAGGCGCTTCATAGATACAGAGAAAAACCCAACAATCATATGACCCCCTATGATCAAGCACTTTGGCGACAGTGGGAAGGAAAAACTCCCTTTTAACAGGAAGAAACCTCCGGCAGAACCAGGCTCAGGGAGGGGCGGCCATCTGCTGCGACCAGTTGGGGTGAGAGAAGGAAGACAGGATAAAAGACATGCTGTGGAAGAGAGACAGAGGTTAATAACAGATATGATTCAATGCAGAGAGGTCTATTAACACATAGTGAGTGAGAAAGGTGACTGGAAAGGAAAAACTCAATGCATCACGGGAATCCCCCGGCAGCCTACGTCTATTGCAGCATAACTAAGGGAGGATTCAGGGTCACCGGGTCCAGCCCTAACTATATGCTTTAGCAAAAAGGAAAGTTTTTTTAAATATCATTCCCTAATTCTTCTAAATCTTGTATCCCAAGTAATAACTATTCTAAGAATTAAAAACATATCACTAAAAGTTTAAACACCACATTTCCCCATTCAAAGTAATTCTTTAATTATTTTGTAATTATATCATAAATTTAGAAGTATACATCTTAACCTTTAAGAATTTAAGATTAGACCATGAATGTGTTTTGAACATACTGTATGCAAATTGTTTTACAAGTCAAACATTATTTTGTAGACAGATAGATTTGTCTTTTGGACATGAAGGGGAGTTAAGCTCAACAGTGAGTACATTCATGAACACATTAGTGTGACTACTTATTTACGCATATATTTCTTTATCAAAACGTATACTTATTTTTTTTAAAGAGACAGCTCAGGGCTCTAGAGTGCGACCAATTTGGTCGCAAATGCGACCAAATTTTTCAGTGGTGCGACTAAAAATAAATATTTGGTTGCACAGGTGCGACCAACTGTTCCGGTAACAAAAAAAAATCTCTGTAACTCTCCGTGTGGTCAACAACAGACACACATTATGCCCCTATCGTGGACTAAACCAATCAGAGATAGTCAGGGGCGGGACCTCTCTGATTGGCCGTGGTCCAGTTGAAAGTGCAGGTGGAAGAGAGAGGTGAGTAGCTTGAATAAAGCGATATCAATTCATTAACGGATTCCACACAAAGACCTAAACACGGAGCGGACCCAACACATCAGAATCAGCTTAGTCTTTCTCGGCTTTCTCACCCGACGGCCCGAACACGGACACGCTGTCGGAGATTAGCGATTCTTCGGGTCCGCGCTGTGTTTACGTCTTTTTGCGCTGATTCTGAGCTGCAGGTTTTGCCTCTCTCCAACCAAAATTCACCGAGCCAGCAGCAAAAGAAGCAGCAAAAGAAGCAGCAAACTGCGCTTCACATTTGATCAATGTCGTCATGAATTCCCTCTGACTTTTGCTGTTTTGCTTCCACCACGATAAAATCACACTTCCTGCACAGCTCTCTCTCTCTCTCTGTACTTCAGGAACAGTTTCCCGTCTCAAATCTGTTTTCTGCATTATTCATTCGCTTATTACCCACCAGTCTAGCGTTGTTTACAGCGCTTTTTCTTTTTTCACTTAAATGACCTTGGACAAGAAAGCCTAATTTCTGCTGTTCAATACTGAAGAAATTTTAATTTCTTAAAATTATGCAAAATTGCAGAATATTGCAGAATATTTTTAAGGTTATCTGCTATAAAAAGCCAGACCAGGAAAATCTCCTTCATGTTTTCCTGTGTTTTATTCTCAGTTACTTTCACACAAAGGCCTCTGCTGTGATGTTCACAATTATGAAGTCAGTACTGATAAATGATCAGAATTATAATATTTCTGACTGTCTGAGGCTAAATTGAATCAAATCAGGACTTTGAGAACCGGAATTGAATGGATTATAGAAATCAGTGATGATACTCAGCCCTAGTGAGCAGCCTAGGCCTGAGAGAAGTGGATGTAGCTGTGGGTAATAAGAAAAGATGAAAAGAACTATTGATAACTTTTTTGTTAAGTTAAGGCCTGATCTGTCTGAAATTCATAGCCAGTGCTCTGACACGGTGCCATCAATATTTGAATGCTGAAAAAGCACAGTGTATCCAGAAAACACATTATATGCTGCAATAAATGCACTGCCCAAGTGTCCCCTCTCCCCACGGCCTTTCAGCAGCAGACAGCAGCAAACAGGTCGTCAGAGGAGGCCAAGATGATGATTAAGTTTAACATTTTCTACAATATTGACAAAGCACTTTAAGCACAAGTTTGTTAGTTAATAATTTAGAAATTAATATTGTCTGTATGGACTTCCTCCCCCCAAAGAAAGTGCACATGTAAAACTGCGGTGTTAAGCGATGCGGTTGAAAAATTTGAGTGCGCCTAACTTTTGTGCCGGTACGCCTAAATTTTTAAAGTTGGGCGCCCATGTCAAAAAGTTAGTCTAGAGCCCTGCTGAGCTTTTTTCAAATAGTTAACAACTGTCAGCAAATATACTGCCTTAAAAATTTTAATCACCTTATTTACGTTTAATATAAATACACTGAAGTTTTAAATCGTTCAGCATTGCCTGCACCTTCAGAGGATTTATGTTTACATGGATTTTAAAATAATTGTTTATAACATTTAAAAAACGTTTTAAAAATCTATTTCATAAAAGAGAGGATACTGAATTAAAACTAAAACTATGTATGAGGAGCTACCAGTATTTGTGTCACGGGACCGAGTGGTCTGTACTGAACTGGACTCAGGCGCAGAAACCCAGAGCAGAGACAGCAGATGGTGTAACAATATTTTATTAGGCTTAAGTGCTAGAAACGTAGAAAGGACAAAAACAATAAGATGTGGAGTTTGATGTGGCGTGGCCTGGGAAACGTGGCTAGGGTGAGGGAACGGGGCCTGAGATGCAGAGTGGAGCTGAGCAGGGAACAGTCACACTGAAGAGAGAAGACAGTGGAGTTAGGGAGGTAGTGGAGGTAGCTCTGAAGTGGTAAGTTGTAAGTATAGCAATTCTTACTTGCAGTAGGGGACACAGAGTGTTGAGAGGGGAGTGACGAGAATCCAGGGGAGCTGAATGGCGTGGCAAGGCTGACCTGAGATCTGGGGTCTTCAGATGGAGTGTGATGGCAGGCAGGTGAGGCACAGAGTGATTTTCCAAGTGATTGCTTGGTATCATGAGTCCGGAGGTAGAGCGTGAGCCAAGGTGAATCCAGCAACTGCAGCACAAGAAAGTCTTGTTAACAAGATAATCACAGCGAGAACTTGAAGCATAAGGGCCTGTTACCAACATGGGTTGATGACAAACTGGCAGTGAATGAACATCAATGTGCGGCTTAAATCCCTCTGGCTTGATTGCCTGCAATTGGCTCCAGGTGTGTGGGAACTGGAGGAGGTGGCCCTGTCCAGGGGCGGATCCCATGTAGGTTCAGGAGCCTTATGAAAATTCCAGCCACCCACCACAGACCATCAAAATTTGCTACACTACCAGCAAGGGAATTTTCTTTAGAATACGCATTCCTGACAGAAACACACCTAAATAAATAAATGAATCTCACCCCAACCATTCGTGGCAAATGGCCGTCTCTCCCCCGTCCTGCCAGATGTTTTGTCCTTTTAAAAGAAGATTTTCCTTTCTCACTTTTCACAATTGCTCCAAGACAGTAGGAACAGTTACTGACCAAACTAAATTAAATAAATACAATATACTATATGGTTACTAAATATAACAGAATAGCTCTAATAGTTACAAATAGTTCTAATAATAAAAACCTCAATACACTGCACAAATTAAATATATATAGTTGACATTGAGGTAATGTAAAGGTGTAAAATTTCCCTTTCTGTGTAGAGCATGTGCAGATAATAAGGCTGTATAACTATGGCAGTGTGTACTGTGCTTTAGTTGGGGAAGTTGCACAGAGATATCGAAAGGCAGGAATTATTTCTTGTGTCGTTCAGTGGTGCATTTGTCAGCCTTTCACTGAGCGTACTCCTGTGACCAGCACGTCATGGAGTGGCTGGCATTGTCCAGCATTGTCCTTGTTTCGGACACCATGTGCCTCACCCAGACCAGCCTGAGGGACTCCGACTCCATCCTCACAACATTACTGGCCTTGTGGACCAGTTTATTGAGCCAGTTGACATTTGCAACCCTCAACCTGTTGCCCCAGCATGCAACAGCAAAGAGGATGGCACTGGCCACAACAAACTCATAGAAAATCCTCAGCCACCTCAAAAAAGTTACTTGGGCCCTCTAGAGTGCAGTAGTGTTTTCTACCCAATCCATTTTTTTTCAATGTGTATTTATATTTACAGTGCTCAACCCCTTGGATAGAAACAGGAATCACAAGTTTCCTGGTCTTCAGTCAATTATTTGGTCTTTCTTACACTGAACAGCAGAATCATCTGCAGTTCAATGTGACAAAAGAGTGCACCGGCACCCAGCACTCCATCTCATCACCCTCAATGATGCATTCAAAAACTGCAGAATCATGAGAAAACTTCTGAAGATGGCAGGTCTCTGTGCAGTGGCTGAAGTTTGAGGTGTAGAGAGTGAAGAGGAAAGGGGAGCAGATGGTCCCTTGTGATGCCCCTGTGTTGCCCATCATTTTGTCAGACACCTTGTGTGGAAGATGGCTTTGTTGTGGTCGTCCTATCAGGTAATCAACAATCCAGGACCAAGGGTGGCCTTACAAGGCCGTAGCCGATTTATGAAGATTATTGTAATATTCCGTTCTCAAACTTACGAATAACGCATTCTTAATCTGCTTCGTGAGCCACCATTTTCTTTATTGCCGCTCGTTCAGTCCAACATAACACACCCCCACTTACATAATCCGACGCGCCCCGCTGCCACTACGGCGAACCACAAGGGGCAATCAGCACAGAGTGCAAACATTATGAACAATACAACATCTCCCTTTTTTTTAAATGTCCGCCAGTTATGCAGCTGGTGTGCATTTCAAAATAGAGCATCCTGAACATGACGATAAGCAACAGTTTTTCAACACTGTCATGTGTAAAATTACTGCGTCATGAGAACAACAACAACAATGCAACACAGGATATGCACTCATTAGTACATCGACATTCGACATGTTTATCCCTTTTGTTTTTCTTAGGACAGCGATCCGCCTACACCCTTTACAATCACAAGTCAAAGATGACCCTTGGTTTGACCACTCGTCCTGATCTGGTGGTCAGTACAGAGCTAGTGTCCATGGTTGGTGTTTCAGTGTCTCTAGATGGTGACAGGGGCTCTGCTTGTTGTTGAGCTGCACTATCAGGCTGGGTTACCAGATCGGGTCCTGGTGCTGAAGGTGCCGGTGACACCTTAGCACCTCTCAGGTGCCGTTGGTTATGCTGTATAGTCTGTCCCTCGCCAGTGTGGATCACAAAAGAGCGGGCAGTTTCTGCAGGTCGGATGATGACAGCCGGTTTCTAGCGTCCGGACTCAAGCTGAAAGCGGATGTGGTCCCCCTGCTGCAGCCTCGGTAGTGGTGTGGCGCAGCGATTGTAGTAATGCCTCTGATGCTCTTGTCTTTCCATCTGTGTTTTTTGCACAACCGTCTGGCTTATGATGCGAGGTACCAGCTGGTATCCGGTGATGGGAAGCACTGAGCGTAGACGTCGACTCGTGAGGAGCTGCGCAGGTGATCTGAAGCTGTCAACTGGCGTGTTCCTTTGCTCCAATAGAGTCAAGTAGGGATCTACTCCCTGAGTATGAGCTTTATCCCGAACTGATTTGGCCGACTTGACTGTTCTTTCGGCAAGGCCGTTGCTTTGTGGGTACAAGGGGCTTGAGGTCGTGTGGACAAAGTCCCATGTAACTGCAAAATCCTTGAACTCTCGAGAACTGTACTGTGGGCCGTTATCTGAGATAAGCTTCTCTGGTATACCGTGTCTGGCGAATATGGCCTTGAGTTTTTTGATGACGGACCCTGCAGTGGTAGAGAATAGCCTTTCAACCTCAAAGTAGTGGCTGTAATAGTCCACAACTACTAAGTAGTCCACGCCATGTGAAGAGATCCGAGGCCACGGCCTGCCATCGTCTCTCAGGAATCTGGTGTGGAATGAGGGGTTCTTTGGGGTTCGCTGCGCACCTCTCCTGACATATGAAACAGTTTTCCACCGTGGCAAAGATGTCCTTGCCCATGCCTGGCCAGAAGAGGGCATCCCTTGCTCTCTGCTTACTCCTCTCAATCCCCATGTGCCCAGTGTGGATTCTCTCCAGCATATTGTTTCTTAGGGCTGTTAGCATTATGATTTTGTCACCTTTGAAGATGATGCCATGGAAGTGCGAGATTTAATCTCTGAAATTCCAGAAGTCCAAAAGGGTTTTAGGGCATTTTTTCCTGTCCTCAGGCCAGTCATCATGCACGGTTTGCTTCAGCAGGGTGAGCTGCGGGTCGCGTCCTGTTGCAGCCTGTAGTTCTGAAAGCTTTTTGTCACTTACTGGGAGGCTGTTTATCACTGAGTGGACCTGGTCCTCCATGCCTTCACTTCGCCTTTTTTTTTTTTTTTTCGGCCCAAAACATACTGGTAAACTGGTGTAAACAAATTAATCTGGATTTTCAGTAGCTTGCTACCCTAGGCAGGGAGGGACATCGTCTACTGATCTATCATGGAACTCGACTTGTAATGTATTGAATCTGTCTGAATTATTTTGCCCCACGGAAAAGCAAGTGTGCCTATTAGAACGGGGCTTAACCTACATACCAACTCCAAAATCATATGATAGGCTTGGTTTACGGAGAGATCTTCATTTATATCATAGAAGAATCAAACTTATGGATTACTTTTCACAAACCAATTATAAAAACAGAGGTAATACAGAGGCAAAGTTTACCTTGCCGTCTCACTGGGAGCCAACATGGGAACAGATCAGTGGGGAGGTGAAGGAACTCATACAGTCAGACATCCATAACTTTCATCAGTTTCTTCCGTTCATAGATGGAGGGATGGGACGAGCTGAGGAGGAGAGGGAAATAATTAGGGAGCTGCGGGAAAACAAAAACATTGTGATTAAACCTGCAGATCAGGGCAGTAAAATTGTCATCATGGACAAACAACAGTATGTAAGGGAGGCACACAGACAACTTGCAAATACCAAATATTATAGACCAATTGGGGAGAGTTTACAAAAAACGTCCCAAAGTCAGATTTATGCCATCATCAATCGGCTATATTACAAGAAATATATCACCGCTAAACAGCGTGACTTTTTGTTTGGACCTACTTCCCCTCGTGAGAGACAATTTTATTTGCTACCTAAAATCCATAAAGAACCGGAAAGCTGGCCAATACCACATCGGGTACCGTCGGGCAGACCTATAGTGTCTGACTGCAATAGCGCCACTTATAACGTCTCCCTGTATATAGATCATTTCCTGGGTCCTCTCTCTACTAAACATCCGAGCTACTTGAAAGACACCTACCATTTTCTGGAAGTTGTTAGACGATTAGTGCTACCCAGCAATGCTCTGTTATTTACAATTGACATTGAGAGCTTATATACAAACATTAATACGGATTTAGGCTTAAATACAGTACGAAACACCTTTCGTAGGAATCCGGATGCTCAGAGACCGGATGAGGAGGTGTTACAACTTTTAGAACTTTGCCTGAGGTGTAATGACTTTGAGTTCAATGGCAATCGATATCTGCAGGTGGAAGGAACTGCAATGGGGCACAGATATGCTCCCTCTTATGCCAACCTCTATATGAGTGAATGGGAAGCGGGTGCGTTGAGTAAATGCCGATGTAAGCCTCTTTTTTATCTTCGGTTTCTTGATGATATTATAGGAGCCTGGTCACATAGCAGGGAGGAGTTTGATGAGTTTATTAGCGTGTTGAATAATCATCACGGGTCGATTAAAGTAAAGTATACATTAGACGCAAATGAGGTCAACTTCTTAGATACAACCGTTTTCTTCGAGCAGTTAGATGAACAACAGAAGAAAATACTTACTCGGGTATATTTTAAACCAACTGACACCCATGCACTTCTTCATAAAGCTAGCTATCACCCCAAACATACATTCAGGGGAATTGTGAAATCGCAGATCATTAGATTTTACAGAATCTCCTCCCGTGAAACAGACCTCCAGAAGTCCATTATGATTTTGTTCCAAAGCCTCAGACGAAGGGGGTATTCAAAAAGGTTCCTGAGAACAATTAAAAGTAAGACCTTATTGGAATTGGGTTCCAGAGAGGCAGACATTCTCTCACCCCAAGTAGTTAGTCAGGGACAGGGCGGGACAGAGGAGGATAAGGAAATTTTACCGCTGATCACAATGTACTCTACCTCATACTTACCTTTGAACAGGACTTTCAAAATGAACTTTAATAGAGTCCTAACTGATACACCCCCCTTCCAAAACTGTAGAATAATAGTGGCCAACAGGAAAAATAAAAACCTTAAAGATATGTTGGTTAGAACCAGACTTGGAGGCCACCGACAGGGAAGAACACAAAGCTTAGACCAGCATTTTTTAAATGCAGGGCGATACCTGTTCAACCCACATGGTGGTGCTGGAGCTCCAATTCTGGACAACTTTACACCTAATAGTAGAAATATAGTTTATGGTATCATTTGTGAACAGTGTTTGTTAATATATGTCGGGGAAACGGGTCAAACGCTGTTGGACAGATTGAAACAACACTTGTATAGCATTAGGATAAACAGGTTGAATACTCCCTTAGTCAAACACTTTCAAATCCACTTACCAAACTCCTTGGGTATTCTGGGACTGCAATCCTGTGCATCATGGACGGAGGGACAGAGGAGGAGACATGAGGACCTGTGGATCAGAAAACTAAACACCAAAGCTCCTTTTGGGCTAAACTTCAGATGACATCAATGAATGTTAACTTGCTATTCTCTGTTCTTGAATGTGACAATAAAGATAGTTTTACTGCAGTAGTGTTGCCAGGAGTGTTTAAGCATTTACTTTATTTAAATTACAATTTTAGGATAACCTGTATGGGTCTTACCATGTTATGATATTATAGTCACTTATCACAGTTGGTCTCATTTCCCAAAAAAAAAAAAAAAAAAAAAAAAAAATTTAAAACTTACCTGTAATACTTACCTTGACCGCTATATTTCCTCCAAGGAGAGGCATCTAGGTCTGGAAGGTGTGAACTCCAATTGGAGCCTGATTTTTTCTTGTGTTTTTTTTCTTATCTGTGGGAAAATAGCATTTAAATACAAAACATGAGTCAACTGTAAATACCATTAGGAAGACTGATATCATATTAGTATATATACACATATATATATATTTAAATGTGTTTGTTATTTTTTGCAAATATAATGCAATAAGGCATACAGTAAGACCTACCAGGGAACCGATGGAGAATAGAGGCCTCAAGTACAGGGGATACAGGAATAAATGGGTGGAATACTATGAACCTCTGTTGCCAGTGCACCTGAACCGTATTGACGGAATAACAAAAGCTCACGTTCCTAATACCTAACCCCTGTGATGTTGTTTATTCTATTACTCTTGTTTTCTTCTGCTTGCTTTCTTTTTTCTTTCTCAGCAGGTGATCCAGGTGATTGATATATGCATTTTTTTTCTCTGCCCGTTCTGTTGGTTTTTGTCTTTTGCCCTTCTCCCCCGTCCCTCTTCTCAGCTGTTTCTCTTTCCCTCTTTCTTTCTCCCCTTCTTTCCCCCAGTCAAGTCTGTCCCGTATTCAGTAAGTGAAAATAAAATAAACAATAAAAGGTGAATCAAATGGACCATTACGGCAAGGCTGGGATGGTCAGTTTGGTAAAGTAAATCCGTTGGGCATCTTTCTTTGCCTTTAGACAACAATTCTGATGGCAAAAGAGCCAAACGGGACAGGCCAAAAAAAAAGAAAAAAAAGAAAAAAAAGTCAGCGTTGATCAGCGCAGTGTCCCTGGCTTTGTAGTCCGTAATGGTGCGTAGTCCGTGCCACATACTCCGTGTGTCGCCCTGATGGAAGTGGGACTCCACACGTTCCCGGTACCGGCGTTTGGCATCTCTCACCGCGCGCCGTATGAGGCCGCTTTGTAGGCGCTCATATCGCCAGTGGCGAGACCCGCGTTGTAGGAGGCGGTCCTGGCGTTTACTGCAGTGCGGATCAATCTGTCCATCCACGGTTTCTGGTTTGGGAATGTGGTGACTCTCGCAATGGGGAGGGAGGGATTAGGTGTAGCACACTTATATATAATTTTTTCAGGAAGATAGTTCAGATGAGGTTTTATTGGATGCATTATTTATGAAAGATTTTATTGGTCCTTTAACTTTTTCCCCCTTGTTTTGTATCTGGCCTGGCTAAACATAGACGCCTCCACCACACGGGAAGATATATGACACAATCAAGGTAAATCACAGTCTAAACAGACAAACTATAGGGGAGATGATGAGAAATGTCCCAAATTGGGACAGGGCGGTCCAAATATGAGTAATATCTCATGGTACCGCACAGATCCCCTTTAATCTAATACATTAATAAAGTGATACCTTAATTGAGGCAGCATAGTTTAAACTAACATTGCTGCCACTGAAAGAATTAGTCATGGAGTCGTGTGGGTGTATTATTAAAGGAGGATGCTGCCACATTGAGCAGAGGGCTAGACTGTCTTAAGGGATGTAATTTGGCTAGTTGGCCTTTAGGACCACTTAGGACAAATAAATCTAACTGAAAATCGTCCGGTAATGAATATAGTATCCAGATTGACAGCTTCATCAGAGCGGGTCTTCTAGATCTACACAGGACGGCCTGGCAGATATTGGAGGAGTGATTTTTTTGTTGAGGGAATATGTGTAAAGTTTTTTAATGCAATTTGGTGTAAAGAGGGATGAGATAGCTTTGTTTTTATTATTTATTAACAATTTTATCCAGTTTTATTGTTTTTATAGTTTTTTCATAGTATAAATGTAGCCAGCATTGGAGGCTAAATTCTGATACTGACGGGTGGGCTGATCTTCCCTTACTTAGGAAAGTACTAACATTGAGGTGTGAATAAAGAGTTCAACTAAAACTAATGTAGTGTGAGTGCTGTGTTTACTAACAGCTGCATGGACTCTGGTGTTTACTAACACACAAATAAAACAAAAAATGTCATAAAAACCTGAATTCTGTGAGGGTGAGATTCCCCTCATAGAGGTGAGGGAGGATCGGCTCACCTGTTGGAGATAAGTCTAGTTAATTCTTTTTATGTTTTGTGCTTATATATTAAGCATTTTAGATTTTTTCCCTACTGGTTGCATTAATAGAAAATGGGGACAAAAAGCGCTGTATTCCCCTTATATTGCACACATAGTAAGACTCGAGCATCAGATGGCTAAGGCTGACACAGCAGGACGCAGGAGTCAAACAAAGGAGGAACATATAAACAACACTGGGACATTGAAGGGAGAGTAAGGGTCCAGTCGGCCGCTAGGACCGTGCACCTAAGCTTAAAAAAGCATAACTAAGCCACAATTCCCTAATACCTAACCCTAACAGTGTTATATGTTTAAAAGTAATCTAGTCAGTTTTGAAGATTAACAAAGACTAACACTGAGCAGTGCTGATTTTCTAACACTGGAATATTTCTAACATTTTGAGTTATTTTCCAGTGTTAGAAAATCAGCACTGCTCAGTGTTAGTCTTTGTTAATCTTCAAAACTGACTAGGTTACTTTTAAACATATAACACTGTCAAAAGTGTTAATTTAACACTCAGTGTTGTATTTAACACTCAGAGGAGTGGACCCATATAGACACTCTCTAGTGTTAATTTAACACTGGAGATTTTGCTGTGTACAGTATTTAGATTTACAAACCAAACTGTTGTCCTTTAGAGATCTTTAAATACATATACATGACAAACACTCATCAACCACAATATTGAAACTATTGACAGTAACCCTAACGCTCCAACATGGTTTTTGTTATGGACTAGCTGCAGTTAGCACACAGGAATAGAGAAAAATACATTATCCTTATATTACTAAACCCACAAGGTATGAAAGGCCAAAGTCAAATTTATTTATATAGCACATTCAACAACAACAGCAGCAGCACCTAGTGCAGCACCTTGGTTGAGCAACCAAGGTGCTGTACAATTAAGATAATCAAAAGAAATAAAAACATAGGAAGACATGATAAAAATTAAGAAAAAGAATAATAAAATTAGAAGATTTGAGTAAGAAATAAGATAAATTAAAGCCAAGGAATAAAGTGGGATTTCAGGCAGGTTTTGAAAGTGTCTAATGTTGGGGAGGTCCTAATGTGAAGGGGCAGTTTGTTCCACAATTTAGGAGCAGTCACAGCAAAGGCCCGATCTCCTCTGTGCTTTAATCTGAACCTCGGAACAGCCAGGAGCATTTGATCCACAGACCTCAGTCATCTTGCAGGAGTGTACCAGCTCAAAGATCAGAAAGGAATGAGGGTGCTGACCCTTAAAAACAAATAATAAAATCTTAAAATCATTTCAAAAACTAACTGGCAGCCAGTGTAATGGTGAAAGTATGGGAGATATGTGTTCTTGCTTGCGTGTGCCAGTTAGTAACCGTGCTGCAGGGTTTTGGACCAGCTGCAGACGGCTAACTGATGACAGATGAACACCAGAGTAAAGACAATTACAATATTCGAGTCAAGATGAAATAAAAACATGGATAGCCTTCTCAAATTTTCTGAAACAGAGAAATGGCTTCACTTCAGCAAGTAGCCATTCTCTTTCAGTACAAAACGTCATTGTTCCATGTGTTGAGGGGTTTTTTTTTTTCATTCCTTAATGATAATTTTGCTAAGTTTTTACCAATTTATGTATGTTAATGTGTGGAAAGCTAATTAACAACTGCCAGCGCACATGCAACTGTGTAAAAATAGTTTGACTGAATTAGCAATTTTCTTTTCATTCAAGAATTGTAGCATGTGCCAGTATCGGTACTTGTAAAAGAACAAGCAAAGCCACATGTGAATGCAAGATGCAAGCTGTGACTGGCTACTTCTATACTTCTGACACACCACCAAGCCTGTTTACTCAGAATGCACAGGAATTTGGGCATCAACAGGACACAACAGCTCGGCACGCATGACATGGCCTCATTTTGCTTCAGTTAATGTAGAACTGTACAAAAAAGCAAAACTTTTTAAACATACAACTAAAACTTTTTCTAAGGAGGCCTGATTTAATCTTACTGTCACTGCCACCAGATATTTGGTCAGAGCGCCAGACACTCATGTGTGACTGAGGCGATAAGAAAAAAGACAAGACTCATTCAGACCACACAAACACATTGCTGCTGAATTGTTGCTGAAATGTGGTGGTGACTACTAAATGTTGCTGACTGTGAAACATCGACCATAAACATGCAAAAACAATTTATTTTTAAGTTATTTGTTTATAATTTTACTTACAATAAAAGAAGTCAGCACAAATCATGATAAGACCACAACTTACTAAAAATATAACAACTCCTGTTACAATTACAATTGATACATAAAAGTAACTGCCTTTATTTGGTGCTGTCTTAGAGAAGCATAACTGAGCTTTCACTTAGTTTTATTTGCACCAATCAGAGGTGGAGCATTGCTGGCCCAACATGTTTGTGATAACAAACACTCCACCTGCTGGTGAGTCATTAAATTCTTGTAACTGATAAAATGTAAATAGTTTGATATGATATGCTAGTCTTTTATTTGTTATTTTATTTGTAGAAATTGATTTGAGCTTACATGTGATTAACCATTATGTGTGTTGAGGTTATTTTGGTCCTTAATTTTTAATACATTCTGTTACATCGGGGGATCTTACAACACTTTCTTACCATTGGTTATAGCCCACTCATATCTAAAACAATACCTCCTCCTCTTTATGTGAAAAGCAACTGCATCTCAGTGTCATCTCACTCATAAAGCCAGAACATTAAATTCTTGTAACTGATAAAATAATGGCCGGTGTGTACCAAAAAATTGTTATTTAACTATTATTATTTCTTAAAATACTTACATTTTTATTTATCTCTGCAAATTATTTTTTACATTCTTGAACTCTAACACACTAAATTAAAAAAATTAATATTTCATTAAAAATGTGTCACATAGCCTTTTACCTGGCACCTTAATGTTTTAATTTGCTGAATCTGAGTAACAATGGTTAAAGACTAGTCCTGAGTCGTCCCCCCCCCCCCCCCCCCCCCCCCCCCCCCCCCCAGTTATTGATCCCAAAATATTAAAAGTCACAATTGCTAGGTTTCACTGCTAACACTGCAGACTAACCAGTGCTTAATCTGGTGATGGATTTTATTGGTTGTGATGCAGTGCTCATAGAGCTCTTATAAGCCCCCTGGTGGAAAATACTCATGCAGTAAGACAAAGATTTGATTTATCCCAAGCTTAAAATTTGTCAGGAAACAGTGCTAACCACTGTGCAACTGTGCTGCACTGTACTTTAAAATCAAATTAAGGCTGATTTCAAAAATTTAGAACTAGAAGAGCTGAACAAGATTGTTTCTAGTTAACCCAAAACATCTTTTGTTATGAGACTATTTTTGAGCATCAGAGGTACTTCACCTTTACACCTTTCAAACTTTGACATGTGCACAAATAATTTTTCAAGTGAAAATGCAGAAAAAACTGATAGACTTGATTATTTGTGTGTAACATCTCTTGCACTGCTTTTTACAGCTGCAAATCAAGGCCAAACATAATCTCATTCATCTTTCCAGCTAACTTCCATAAGAGAAGACGCGCTCAATGGGTGTGACTTTTATCAACTCAGGAACTGGTTAATATTAACTTAAGTTATGAACCATAAAGTTAAACAGTGTGGCTTTGTGACTGTGAAGATAAATTCCTTCCCACCACACCTTGTATGTCTGCGTCTACAATGAGCAAGTCAGCAGCTGCTAGGACCAATCCCTTTTCTAGGAGGGCTTACTCTCCACTTTGCGTTTCAAGAGCACAGCAAGAGAATGAGCAAAGTATACAGTTTTTAATTCAAATACCATGGCAAAGCAATGGCATATGGTGTGTCTTTGGATCATATGGCATTTTCAGACCTCAAATGTTACAGCTTTCAACCTGGACACGGAGAATGTACTGCAGAGAAATGGAGATCCAGGCAGCCTGTTTGGATTTTCTGTTGCCTTCCACCAACAGCTCAAACCTGCCAGAAAGAACCTGTGAGTGAAAGCAAAACAATTTGTAAGTTTGGAATTAATCAAACGTTTGTCTTACTGCTTGGTATTTTCCACCAGACTGCTGGTAGGAGCTCCACGAGCAAAGCATCAGAACCAGGTGAATGTTACAGGAGTTGTTTACAAGTGTGATCTGACTACAACATCTAAGAGCTGTCAGCCCATTGAGTTTGATGATAAAGGTTTGTGTACTTTGTCTGAAGCTATATTTATCATTGTTTTATGGTAGCAAGTTTATAAGTGTTTAATATTCAATACAGTCCGCTTGACAGTGCCACTCTTGCTTGTTATTCACATGCATTTCTTAAAGGAAAATTACATTATGCACACCACAAAGAACCACATACAAACAATATAAAACACTTACCAGCTTAACAGCTATTGTATGCATCAAAGTTATTGCCATGTAAGTAAAATATAACATAAAATATTCGTATGAGTGTGTTTGATATCGGACAGCGACTGTTCATTGTACATGCTGATTGAAAATGGTTATGGTTTTAGGGTAGAAACTGTCCATGAATTACTTGGTCCAAGTTTTTAGTGACATGCGGTGACTGCCTGAGGACAGAATGTAAAACAGGTGATAGCCAGGTGGAGAGCAGTCTTTAACATGGTGTTGGGCTCTGGAACAGTTGCATGTGATTGCAATATGTTAGAGAGAACAAAGGGGGCAGCCAATGACTATTTCGACTGTGCTGATGGCTTCTATAGATCTTTATTAGTTATTAAGCAGCTAGCATAACACAATGTGAGACAGTATGTTTATACACTCTTGTGTGGTAAAAGCTCACTAACAGCTTTCCCTTGGTGACTTTTCTTCAACATTTTCATAAAGTGCAAACATTGCTGTGGTTATTTTGTCAGCGTCTTTGATGTTGCTGGCCCGAGAATCTTTCTTGTTGTATGATTTCACCTTCTTTACAAGCAGACTCATCTGCTGAAACAAGTCCAACTACAGTGGTGTTATATGCAGTTTAAATAAAGAGTTGGTAGGACAGACTGTGTGTAGTCTAAATTGTATAGAGAGCACAGTATTAGGCTGAGAACACAGCACAGTGTGGGGAATTAGTGCTGAGTGAGATAATGAAAGAGAGGTGGTGACTACACATTTTGTCAATGGTTTGCAAGAAAACCTTTGATGGAAGTTCAGGTGTGAGAGTGGAAGTCCAAATTTGCTGATCAGCAAAGTGACTAAAGCCAAATGACCCCCTGTGAAAGCTGGTTAGCTGTCCAGTTCGGGCAGTCACCCCCAGAGTGAGTGCAGCTGGTCTGTATGTTCAGACTGTCAACTGAAGGCTTTTTTGCTTCAAGGATAACAGGGGCTGGTGATAGCCAGGGTGAGAGATGGGCATGTGCAAGAGACAAATTAAAGTTCATAAAGACAGGCATGATTTGGTTGAGTGCATTCTTGGGTATTCCATCAGAGCCAGTAATGATTGAAAACAACCAGTGTCTGCATAGGATTATCTCTGAATGCACCACATACTGAACCAGAAGCAGATAAACTGCAGCAGAAGACCACACTGAGTGCAGCTGACAAACCTGCGGTTTTTGAGTGATGCCATCATGTGGCCCAAAGTTTGCAAGAAATATTTTCAGTACTTTTCACAATATATGCCAAAATGGATTAAGACAGGTTTGAAGGCAAAACAGAGTGCAACCTGGTACAAGCAAGGTGTAAGAAATGAAGGGGCCAGTGAGTGTATATTTATATCGCACCCACCTTGTCATGATCCTGGGTCCTTTTGGCCCAGCATTTTGTGTTTTCTCTTCTTGCAATTTTGGTTCTGTTCTTCCTCTGGTTAGTGTTTACTCTGTTCTACCCATGTGTTCCTGTATCTAGTCCGCGTTTCTTAGTTTGTGTCCTTTCATGTGTAAGTTCCTGTTTTATTGTGTAGGTCTGCGTCTTATGTGAGTGTTTTCAGTTTGCCTCCCTAGTCTCGTCACGTTAATCACTCGCAGCTGTGTTCCCCACCTGTGTGTAATCTCCCTGTGTTCTCTGAGTGTATTTAAGTTGTGTTTTCTGTCATAGTAGTTGCTGGTTCGTCTGTGTTGTTTCCCCTCGGTCTCCCTGCATCTCTCCATGTGTAGTTCCCCGGACCTCCCTGCATCTTCGTTTCTGGTTTGTTTTGTTAGTTTTACCCAGTTTAGGTTCCAGTTTCATGTTCCCAGTGCCTTTGTTGTTTGTTTTTCCCTTCGTTAATAAATACTCACCTGCACCAGAGCTGCCGCGTCCTGGGCCCTATTTCAGGAAGCCGGTTTAGTGCAAACTCTGAGTAAGTATACCCTGAGTTAACGAAAACTCTGGGTTTTCGGTTTCACAAAGCGAGTTTAGATTAATTCTGAGTGAGTTACTATGACGACACACTCCGTGAAGCTAACCTGCCCCCTAGCAGGTTTACTTCAACTAACCCTGACGTTCTCCGCCTCTTTGTCAGAAACCTGACTGTAGGAAGTGTCAGACATGGCGTGCCCCTTCCTTGAAGAGCCAGTAGATGTTGAAGCCCAAATTCTCCACAGAGCTCTCCGCCGGGAGAGAGTGATTAGAGCGCGTTCGGACATTTTATCATTTCCTGAAGATTTTCTGTGTGAACATTACCGTTTTTCAGCACAATCTATAATTTATTTGAATAACATCCTCAGGCCTAATATTGCTCATGTGACACATCGCGGACATCCTCTCAGTTCTGTACATATTATTTGTATCGCACTTCGGTTTTTTGCAAACGGGAGCTTTCTGTATAATATTGGTGACGCTGAGCACGTTTCCAAGGCTACCGTCTGTCGGGCAGTCAGGAATGTTACAGTTGCACTGAAACGTCTCCTGTACTCGTTTGTGGTGTTCCCCGGTCACAGACCCACAAGATTCATCAAAGAGGGATGCCACAAAATTGCAGGTATCAGGATGAACGAAACTTAATTCATGATGTGGTGATATTTGAACTACTTAAATTTTACATTTATTTTCAGGGTTCCCAGGCGTGATTGGCTGTATAGATGGCACTCACATTCCAATCATTGCTCCTTCAGTAAATGAAGGAGACTATGTGAACAGGAAGTCTTTCCACAGCATTAATGTGCAGGTACATAGTTCCCTGTAGCATTTCAAACTAACAAATTATTTCATTATAGTAATGGATGCTAATTTGTGTTCTCTGCACTGTGAAGATCATATGTGATGCTGCCTACATTATCACAAATATGGAAGCCAACTGCTCAGCCTCTGTGAGTGGTGGTGGTGGAGGACCCCCACCTGTTTTTCTGTTGGCTATAACGGGTCACATTTGAGCATACAGAGTAAGCAAATATGTACTTGTAATGTGCTCAGATAATTTCAATAAGTGCTTACAGAGGGGAAATTAATGTAGCCTCTAACTGCAATTGATTTACATCGGACAAACAGACCAAGCACTATGGCCCATAATACAATTACACCTTACCTGTTTGGACTATATTTTTATATTTCATTTTTACTTGCTGCCAGGAACGTTTGGGGCCTGTTGGGTTGCACCTGCGCTCAAATCACATCACAAAATCAAATGTATAAAATAAAAAATAAAATAAAATAACGTGTTAAATGGGTGGAAATCCCTAGATCAATGTTTAAATTGACACTCACGCATTGACTCTGTCGGCTTTGTTTTGCCATGCATGCTCCCTTTCTTTTGCAGCTGAAGCTGTGTTACTTTTTTCTGCGGAATTTGCATGTTATCGGCATATGCTGCCATCAGAATTTCGGCCTCAAGCGCTGTAAGATACATTGACCGCGCCTTCTTTCCCTCCGTCTCCATGGTGACTCGCTTAATCTGTGCTCCACTAATCAGGGCTTTATGTATCCTCGTGCGCGCGCTTAACTTGGGGTTAAAGCAACTCCGCGTTGACTGAACTAATTGTTATCAGCCTTTCTGAAACCGAATATTCCGAGTTGGACAGTTCGGGGTTACTCAACCCTGAGTATCGTTTTTCACTCTGAGTTTTCTAAACCGGCTTCCTGAAATAGGGCCCTGGTCCTAAATATTCCACACGGCTTGCCCCGGCAAACCGTGACACACCTAAAACACTGTGCAGCAAAGTTATTAATTTAAACTCCTGTTTAATAGTCCAATACCATATATAACTACTTAAAATTGTGCCAAAATGTAAAGAAAAAGAAGAGAAAACACATGCCAACACTTGCTCAAATTTCATTGTCAATATTTACTGAAGCGTTTAAGTGCAAAATAGAACAAGATATCTGTAGAATTTATCTCTAATGCTTTAAACAAAAGGCTGTTGTAAGGGTTTGGGGACCTAAGCAGCAAAGTATATTTATTTTGCTGATATGTTGTTGTATATAGCATTCGTATTCTATTTTTATGGTAAATGGTAAATGGCCTGTATTTATATAGCGCTTTTACTAGTCCCTAAGGACCCCAAAGCGCTTTACATATCCAGTCATCCACCCATTCACACACACATTCACACACTGGTGATGGCAAGCTACATTGTAGCCACAGCCACCCTGGGGCGCACTGACAGAGGCCAGGCTGCCGGACACTGGCGCCACCAGGCCCTCTGACCACCACCAGTAGGCAACGGGTGAAGTGTCTTGCCCAAGGACACAACGACCGAGACTGTCCAAGCCGGGGTTCGAACCGGCAACCTTCCGATTACAAGGCGAACTCCTAACTCTTGAGCCACAATCGCCCCGTATATTTTTATTCTATTTTATTCTACTGTATATAGTATATTATTTTATTCTATTCTGTACAGCTGTGTACTGTATTTATTCTTATTGTATTCTAATTTTTGCGTCATAACTTTTGCACTGTCCACTTCCTGCTGTGACAAAACAAATTTCCCACGTGTGGGACTAATAAAGGTTATCTTATCTTATCTTAAAACTCATTTAATGTAAATCTGTTTCTGGGAAGTAATCATAAAACTTTCTCTCAACTAAACAATAACAGAGTGAGCTCAACTATCTGGTTTTACAGAGCTCCTCAGTAGTAAAGGCATAAATAACCAGTGGATGGGAGTTAGAGTCACGAGCCAAGGTCCTGGTAAAAATGTAATGGTAAGGAATGCATTCAGATTTTAAAGGACATTTTAAGAAAGTCAACATCTTTTGTAAATCTAGCCTCCTTACCTTTTAGACTTGTGCGCATCACTATCAGGATTGGGACATAACCCCAGGTCTTTATGTTCCTCACCTGCTGACGGGTCAGTGCTACCTCTTAGGAGATGACCTGAAGGTGGGGGAAGAAGAAAGGAGCTGGCGGAGGGTCGTTTGTGATAGAGAACACTTAACAAGACGTCAAAAGGACCACGACTGGTTTGCCTACTGCCAGCAGGGTCATGGAGCATCTTTTGCAAAGGATAACATATCCCTTCTATTTGGAGCACCAGGAGCTTATCAGTGGAAAGGTACATTAGAGCTTAGCAGTCGAGTGGTTTGGCAAAATATATTCACTTATTCATGTTTTTTTTATGTTTCATGTTGTTTTCACCCAAATGATCCTGCTCAAAGGAATAGTAAGAATGGAGGTTTTGGACAATCTGGACATCTACAGTGTGGATGCTCGCGAGACTGGAAATATTGACGATTTTAACCCAAAACTCATTCCTCTTAAGTCAAACAGCTACCTGGGTCAGTTTCTTCTCTCTTGAATACTGGTTAATGGTCAAGCAAATGTTAAAATTAAGATATAAATTTTAGTGGTGTCAATGGATAAAACTCTTACAAAGTGAAACATTACAGTGAAACAGCATCATCCTGTACTATCCAGGATTCTCCATTGACTCTGGAATGGCCCTCATCAGGAAGGGCGAGCTGACAATCGTATCAGGAGCACCCAGAGGAGGTTACAGCGGACAGGTGGCATTTCTGAAGGCAGACCCTATGGCACAGAGAAATCTGTCTGTGGAGCTGGTCCTCTCTGGACCAGGCCTGGCCTCCTCCTTTGGCTATGATTTGGCAGTGGTGGATCTCAACAGTGATGGGTAGGTTGAAGATTATGTCCATTAAACCACAGCCAGTGAAACAGGAAATATAACAGGTATGCACAGACACAAGCTTAACACCAAGACATCAGACATGGCAACAAGGAGGGAACACAAAGCTGTAGGACCAGGGCAGGCACAGAGATGCAGAACAGAAGGAACTCAAAATACTAAACCTGAGAACTAGAAATACTAGAACAGAAACCAAAATATTAATAGTGACAACCCTGAATAACAAATAATCAAGAAACACAAATAAAAAGGCTACAAAACACTGGGTCACCGACCCAGGACCATGACAATATTTTTATTGGTTGGTTCGTCCAACCCATCTATCTTCAAATTTCATGATGATAATCACCCATGTCCATGGTTCCCCTCATTGATTTATCACTAGAGTTCATTTCAGATTTAAAAATAAAGGGTTCCTGGGTGAGGTGTTCTGGGCATGTCCTACCGAGAGGAGGCCCCAGGGCAGACCCAGGACACGCTGGAGACATTATATCTCTCGGCTGGCCTGGGAACACCTTGGTGTTCCCCCGGACAAGCTGGAGAAGGTGGCTGGGGAGAGGGAGGTCTGGGCTTCTCTGCTTGGGCTGCTGCCCCCGTGACCCGGCCCCAGATAAATGAAAGAAGATGGATGGCTGGATGGAAATAAAGGGTTCAGTCTGAGTATCTAATAGCAAAGATGCATTTCATGAAAAAGATTATAGATTTCTCTTTCTCTAAATTCAGAGAGCTGTCATGCTAACATCGTGAATTTTACACTCAAACACACATTATTCATCACAGATTAGGAGGTACACAGTCAATATAACTTTCTGTTTCTATTGCTATTCAGTAGTATTCATAGTAATTGGTTTTATATTGTGTTCTTTTGCTGCATGCAGGTGGGATGACCTCGCTGTGGGAGCACCGCAGTTCTTTGTCAAAGATGGCGAGGTTGGAGGAGCAGTCTATATCTATATCAATAACAAAGGAAGAAACTGGGAGAATATTGTTCCAGTCAAACTTCTCGGACATAAAGACTCCATGTTTGGCCTCGCAGTAGAAAATATTGGAGACATCAATCAAGATCATTATGGAGGTTGTAACATTTTAACTATGTTTACAGAATATGAAAAAGTCACTAAATAACAATAGATAATATTACATACCCCAACCGCATTCACTACTGGGTAAACCACATCGAGTTATGTCATAAAATACACAAATGTAATAAACCACACTCATCCTCAGCACACAGCAGGAGTGTTTTATTGCTTATGAATTGGACTTTAAATTTGTAACAAATAGGACGTCTCATATCTTCTCAAAGTAACTATCAGGGTTTCAATTTAAGCCCTAAAAACAACAGGAATTAAAAGACACAAAAGACAAGTGATACATGGAGTATACTGTCATTTCTGAAGATTTGTTATGTTAATTTCCAGTTTGGACTCTTCTAACTTGCCTTTGCATGATTAACAAATACTACACAGTATCTTAGCCTTCCTAGATGCTATTTACCAACAAATTACTTAGGGATAGGCCCTCTCTTTGACATCATACAGACCCAAGAGTAGAAAAAAAAAAGAAGCATGAAACAGAGTGGCTAAAGCAGTCTGACACTTCAGTCTTGGCTCACAGAGATGACTTTAGCCATGTTAAAAAAGAGGATGTTAAAAAAAAAAAGAGGATCTACTATTGTAGGTGCTCTTTAAATGCATTTTTGGATAAACCCCCAACTTTGTTGTCTCTGTGTTGTCACCATGATTTGTATTAGTGTTTGCCTGTGTTGACAGATATTGCAGTGGGAGCACCGTATGAGGGCTCTGGACTTGTATACCTTTACTATGGCTCTCCAGATGGTGTCAACAGAGAGCCTGGACAGGTGAATTTGCTGAGCTTCCTCAACATCAGCGATTAAATTCAATAATATATGAATATTTACAATACAAAAAAACTTAATATCTTATCTTTATATCTTTTCTTGTTTAGATAATTTCATCACAATCAAAGAAAGTGAAACTGTTTGGATATTCTCTGACTGGTAACCTGGACGTGGATGATAATCAGTATCCTGACTTGGCTGTTGGATCTCTCTCTGATTCCATTTTTGTTTACAGGTGTATATATATAGAGAGAGTTACTGCATAAGCACAAGATAAAAAGTAACCAATGATAAATGCATCCCAGCACTTAATTTTCTTTTTTTTATTTATACTTGAAGCTCAGTTTAATTTTATGTTAAAACAATTTCTCTATTCTGGATAGAAGCTAACCCCGAGCTCAGTTTTATTTTAATAGACACATTTTATCATTCTGATCATTTTATTCTAATCATATTGATTTACTTTTTTAAAACAAATATGCTGTATAAATACTTTTAAACATGCACAATAATTTATTAATGGTTCACTTTCTGACAGAACAACTTCAATTCCACAAACCACTACATGTAGTTTCAGTGTTTTAAATTCCTCTCTGGTTTTGATTCTATAAATATGAAGGTACAGAAAGTCTCATTAGTGATTTTTCTTTCTCATATATGTTGCAGAGCAAGGCCAGTGGTCACCGTCAGCACCGCTCTTAAGATTGCACCAAATGAAATAGACATCGCAAAGAAACGATGTGATGAGCAAATATGGTAAGATGTTCAAAAACACTAATTATAACATGCTCTATCTGCAACGCTGTTGGGTTTTAATCGAACATGTCTGCACAAACTTCAAGTTTTTTTGCAGTCGAAGCATGTTTTACCTACACAGCACATCCTGAGTCGTTCAACCCTAAACTGAGTAAGTTTTCTTCGTTTAGTATTCCTTAAATCCATGGTTTGGAGGAATAGTAAAGGCTTATTATACGACCTTGATATGTGTACAATTTTGAGGACTAGAAAAATACATATATGTTCCCAGGCTATAAAAGGTACATATTTGTAGCATTTATTGTAGATTTTATGGTAAAATCTCAGGAGTTTGATCAAATACAAAACAATATCTTTGATGGTTTATTGTTCATTGACAATTTAAGTTAACTGAAAAAAGTAATGCATTCTGATACATTTGTTCTCTTTTTGACATGTTTATTGGTGCTAATGTGATGCAAAGGATAACAATGGTGCCAAGAAAGTTCTGGGATAAAACCTTCCTGTACCTGCTCTAGTTTGCATTTAGCATTTAAAGAATAATAGCTGGTCAATTTAAGTTGTACTGTGTAATTGTGTAACATTAGGTACATGTTGCTGTACATATATATGGGTGTGCTATAATCAGTTATTTACAGTAGTACTAATACTATGTTAACTGGAGTCAATTGTTTCTAATCTGTTGAATGTACTTATCTATATTACAGTGCTCAACTTTACTTCTGATGCTGATTATGAGATGAAAAAATCAAGAGTCAGGGTCAACTTTATGGATTCATCTCAAGGAAAGCTGGAGCTGTCTGGTCAAGGGAGACAGGCCTGTCACAAAACTACGCTCCGGCTTTTGGTACTGTTTCATTTCGTTAGAAGACATACAGTCTCATAATGCTGCTTGATTTTCAACACTTTCACTTCACTTAGTCATATTGGACTTTGCAGAAAGTTACTTTAAAATGAAAATGTTTAAAATGTAGTACAATTTACAGAGACTAATAACATTTGTCATTAGGTGTTATACAAAACCTTGTGGGTAAAAAAACAAAATCACATTAAATCACAGCAAAGCTTTTTCGTTCCAGAGAAATATCAAGGACAAGCTGCAGAATATTCCTATCTCTGTCACTGTGTCTCTGAGCTCCAGTCAGACAACCAGTGCTAGTGCGGATCAGCTCAGTTTTACTCCTGTCCTCAACCGCTACCAGCAGAAGACCACTTCCTCAGAGGTAGAAATGAGTTTATATGCAGTTCTAGTCAAATTTATTCAAATTTTGCTGGGTGTATGAAGACTTAGAGAGTAAAGTTTTTTGAATGAACTCACGTTTTTGCACATTACACCTGCATGTGCATTTAGTTAAAATATAATCAAAATCAAAGTTGCAGGATGTTTATGTAGCAACATCAGTATCATTAAGAATCAATCTAATACTAATGTGTTTTATTTACTAGTTGTACAGTGTGTAAACTGTACAGTTAACTGGCTTCAGCTGCAATGTCTTTGCAACTGTGGTCAGAAATATACACATATACTCAAGTTAAATTAAAAATGGTTGGTTTCCTGAAGACTGGTGGGTTAGCTTAAGACAAAAAAAATACTGTATTTATTTCAAAGACCCTCAGGGGGACCTGAGCATAGATGTATCAGACAGAAAATAATGAACACAACACAAAAAACAAAACTTAAATGAGCCTGTAGCATACTTAGTGTCAGTTTCACAAGAATAAAACTGTAACAATATCAACCCATAGATAAGGTAAATCTGGTGTATAAAGGGGCTTATATGACATCCCCAATGTTCATGCAAAGGTGGGTCGATTCAGTTGAAGAGATATATTTCCTCTCATCTTCCAAGTATCAACCGGTGATTTGTGTCACATTTATTTTAATCCCACTGACCATTTTCAGTGTTTGAACAAGTTGAATAACCGACTTAAATTCAGAAGGTATCAGAAGTGAAATACAGAATATTACAATTAAAACTAGAATGCTCTTGACTGTATCTTTCTGTTTACTGCAGTTATTGAAATTGTGTGAATTAAAGCCCTTAACTCTGTTGTTGTGACGGATATGAACAGAATCCTGGAACTTAGCTGAAGCTTTATTAGAGAAGAGTTTCTTCTCTTTTTTTAACAGATCGTTCTAATAAATAGAGGCTGTGGCAGTGACAAAATTTGTCAAAGTAACCTGGACTTACAGTACAAGTTCTGTTCCAAAAAAACTCAAGCCGGTCAAGATGTTTTCAAATCACTGGCCAGGTAAACCAAAAATATCAAAGCTCAAAAATAGTCTTTTTTTTTTTTTTTTTTTTTTGGAAACCAAAACATGCGACCCCTCAGCCCAAGCTGCATTAACTTTTACTGTCACTCCTTTAGTGAGGATGGTGTTGCGGTCATCACTCCATCAGATGAAGACATAGCTTTGGAGATCACTGTGACTAACAAAAACGGGGACGATGCACACCAGAGTCGTTTGGCCATTACACTCCCGGACATAGTGCGCTACTCATCCTACTCGACCACTGCAGTGAGTACAGAAAAGCTGGTTTTCCCCTCGTTAGATCGTATGTTTTACTCCATGAATCCATATCCTGTTCCTTATGCTTCACTTTTAGATTCCAACTTTGATTTTCTACTTCCTACTTGTTGTGTTACTCTAAAATGTGATGGACAAAATATATTGTAATATTTTAATGATACTTTTGGTAATTTTGGTACTCCAAAATTTGATGTCATCTCCCAGGACTTTTTTATAATCACTGTATATTTATAGACAATGAGATTGCCTGCTTGTTTCCTCAGGAAAAACAAGTGAGTTGTACAGACAACAGGATGCCAATTGCCTGTGACCTGGGAAATCCACTCCAAAGAGATGCTGAAGTGAGTAGCGTTGCTCAGTTTCTTCCACATCTGCATCACTATTTGCATGTTTGATGGTTACTTTGTTCCTTTCAGGTAACGTTTTATGTCATACTCACAACTTCTGGCCTCACGTTGAGCACAAAATTGATTAACATCACTTTACAGCTGGAGACGTAAGTAGGCTGATCTGAAGGGATTATGTTACTAATCAGTGATCAGTGGAATGTAAATGACATTCAGTAAGCAAAACGAATAATTTACAAATAATCTTGGTTCTTCCTGCGATGTAGGACGAGTGAGCAGACCATAAAGCCAATACAGGCCTTTGCCAAAGTTGTTTTTGAGCTGCAGTTGCAAGTGAACGGGTGAGTTCTCCTTTAAATTAAAATTAACATTGCTTGTTCCATTTGTCATCTTAAAAATGACTGATTTGGCTTGAAGGATTTAAAAATGACTAATGTAATATCATAACGTGTTTCCTCATCAGGATCGCTAGACCTTCTCAGGTGTCAATTGGTGATATTGTAAAGGGCGAAAGTGCGATAAAATCTGTGGATCAAATAGGAAACTCAGTTCAGTATGAATTTAGGGTAAGGTGATATTTGGTACTAAACTTTAAATGAATCCTGCTGGTTATTTTTTCTCATGGGTCCAAGAAAACATGCACTGTTTCTCTAATAGATAACGAATTTGGGCAGACCTCTGAAGCATTTTGCAAATGCATCACTGAGCATCTACTGGCCAAAGGAGAACTCTGTAGGAAAGTGGCTTCTCTACTTGACTCACATCACCAATGATGGTGTGCATTCTGTCCCCTGCTCACCTGTAGATGAAGTCAGTCCACTTAAACATGTAAAGGTAAGGAAATCCTGTCATTGTTGAAATGTAAGCAATGCTTTAATGGCAAATTAACATCTAACCGGATCATGTCTGATACCAAGGGCTGGCATGACACAGCAAGAAAAAGACGTGAGGCTGAACATAAAGCCCTCTCAACTGATGGATTCACATTTCTTCCAACAAAAAGAAAATATAAAACACTGGTAGGAGAATAATATTTTAATTAAAATTAAACATTAATTATAATAAATTAAAATGTTGCAGCAGTTTCCTTTTACTGCTGAACTGATACTTTATGCAAACTGAGACTGATGAACATGCACACCTGAGGCCTGCTGTCTTCCCTTTAGACCTGCTCAGATGGATTGAATTGTGTGGAGATACGCTGCCCTCTGCTGGGCCTGGACAGTACTGCACGGATTGTTCTGCATTCTCGCCTTTGGAATGCCACTTTGGCAGAGGTGCTCCATTTCTGAAAAGTGCTATTGTAGTGTGTATAGCCACAGCAGGTAGCTGTTCTCAGGGAACAAGCCACATCATTCTATATCCCCCCCTCTAATCGGAATACTATCAAAATTAGACACTAGCTGGTGTACATAGTAGCTCATATAGAAACCTCTATTTCCAGAGGTGACACAGTGTTGTAGTGTTTAGTGTAGTACTGGACTCATGGTAGAAAATTCTAGGCTCAGATTTCATGGTCTTTGGCGTTTCTGTGTGAAGTTTCCTCTGGGTTCTTTGTCTTCAGCTTACGTCTTAGTTTAATTGGTGATTCTAAATCTACCTGAGGTATAAAAGCAAAGTAGATACATTTTGCATGAATATATATGAAAAGGTAAAATGCTGATTGTAGTGTAAAAGCGCTTTGAGTGGTCATTAATGCTATAATGCCAGTTCATCCTGTAAATTACCATTAAACACTAAAAATCACCAACAAAGTGAGCAAGGACAGACAGGAATAAAGCCTACTTAAGAAATTTTTTTGAAAGCCTTTTACTATGAGGGAAGTGAATGCAACGCCTCTGATTATTTTACACAGTTGTGGTCCTGTGAATAGGGATGGGTACCGGTATCCGGTGCCATTGGTTCTGACATAAACGGTAGTAACCAGACCGAAAAGCAGCGCACATTTCGGTGCCTTTTTCCCTGAGATGTCACACACCTTGGATTCTAGTCAATCGTTTTACGTTTGCGAGTGTAGTAGGCGGGACCAGGTACGTACGTCCTTTTAGAGCAGAGCTACAGATTAAAAATGCCCAAGGCGAAGCGGTCAAAAGTCTGGCTGTACTTCACAGCAAAAGATGCAAACTCAGCAGCCTGCAACAAGTGCTTTAAGCGGATACTGTGCAAAGGAGGTAACACCTCGAATCTGATGAAACAACTGGCGACGTATAGCATTTTTTTTTTTTTTTGGACCTGGAGTTAGCAACATCCCCCAAAAACACGAAGAGGAGAGTCCTGGCCCCTAGCCCTGCCAGTGTAGCAGAAATGATGAGGATGATGATGCAGCAGCAGCCGTTCTTCTCTGCGTGAGGAGCTTAATGTTGTTCATGTGTAATTTACGTTGAGTAGGCTAACCACGTTATTACATTAATGCATGTAAGGCGAACTAGCAAACATCATCATAGCTACATGCAGCTGTCGTCGTCTTTGATGGCAGATACTCCCTTCACCCTGGCCAAAAAGGCTAAAATGACCAAAGAAAAAAATGTGTTTTTTTCCATTGTTTAAGCACTGCTTCCAGCCAAGAGTGATGCCATAAATCCCCTATAGCTGCAGAAAAGGCTAACATTGTTATCTTTTTACAAAAAACCAGCTGAACATGAGAGGTTTTTGGACAAAGTGTCTGTTCTCCATTCTTTAAGCACCGGTTCGAGCACCGTTTAAGCACCGGCACCGTTTCAAAAGTACCGGTTTGGCACCGGTATCGGATAAAACCTAAACGATACCCATCCCTACCTGTGAGTAGGCTAATACTTGGGAACAAATTAAAACCATTAGAAACCTTCATGGCAATTAAACAATAATTTAGTGTAGATTCTTATTTCTACAAAACACTCACATGGACTTGTTTCTCACTCTGTTACCCATTTCCAGCCTTACTTAGCAGCATGTCACCAGTATCTTATTCAGTTTTTCTCTTCCATTTAGGATTACAGCTCTTTAAACTATCTTCTCATTGTTGTTGATGCAACTCTGACTCTAACCAACGCTCCAGAGAACATTGGACTTAAACCAGAAAAACTCAGGACAAAGGTAAAAAAAAAAAAAAAAAAATAGGTTTGTTTGTTTGTTTGTTAAGACCAATTTTGTTAAATTACTCACATGAGCAGTTGCTCTTTAATAGAGCTACCTTTGAGTTCAGTGTACTATAACAATTACATTAAAATAATGTTTGTAACAGTCTAAGATGGACAGAAAGTCACAGCCTTCTAGGATTTGTGCATCTGAAGACATACTGTACTGTTGTTTTGGGTCTGATTATTATTATTATTATTATTATTATTATTATTATTATTATTATTATTATTATTATCTAAATGTCCACAGGCAAAACTGACAGTGTTCCTTGAGAGAAAGACTGAATTCCTGGTCAAAGTTGCGTGGTGGATAATCCTCCTGACAGTCATGTCTTTGCTGCTGCTGTTGGCCTTTTTAGGCTTCCTACTGTGGAAGGTAACAAGAAATACAGAATACCTGTAAAATGTTGTTTTAAAAGTTCACTGAGCTGATAGCTATACAGTTCATAGCATCAGCAGTGTCAAATCAGTCTCTCGGTAATCTTCCAACAAAGCAGTAAAAGCAGTTTTTTTTTTTTTTTTTCCGGCAGTTGTAAGCATTACTCTTAGCATTCTTCCTAAATTGTGAATACTTTAAATAGAAAAAGCAAATTTCTGCAGTCTGAAAGCACTTAAATGTGGCATAGATGAGGATTTTTGAATGTACAATGAACAGTTGAAACAGTTAATATTTTTCATGAATTCTTTACTTTTTACAAACTTGTCTGTGAACTGTCATACTGACCCTTGTCCTTATTTCTTTTTGTAAGCGTGGGTGCATCCACTGCATTGATCATAAGAAGAAGTTCTCAGATAATGGAACTCCAAACATAGAGACAGCGCCCCTTAAAGGCTAAAGGGCAAACCTTAAGGACACCTTGAAGGTTTAAGAACAACACTGAGGCTTCCATGGCAAGCTGTTGTTTTATATTTTCTACTATCAGCACAGAATTATCTGATCATTTTATGATGTGTTAGGATTAATTTTTTTATTGTTTTGGTTTTTGTTTGTTTTGTCACCCAATTTATTTGCATGTTTACACTTTTCCAGCATTTTCCCCTTTTCATTTCTGTCTCCCTCTTTTTCCTTTGTTGTTTATTTCCCGACTTAACACTTTCTGTTGTATGTGTGCAAGTGCACTTACCAACATGGTGTGGAAAGTTGATTATGTCTCACCTCAAATGCTCAGCATCTTGGCTACATAACAAAAAAAGGAGAGACTACTATTAAATTATTCTGTTATTATATGTTACCTTATATATGTAATCAAAGTAGTTGAATTAGAATACTGCTGTAGATCATATTATACCCTTTAAAATAGAGTGTGTGAGCTGTATGTAGTTTAGTTCTCATTATACTTTTGAGTTAACAGAACATATTCACATATTAGTCCATTAGATAAATGTGCATCACTCTGTATCCTTGATCTGCTGGGAATGTGTTACACTGTTTTCTTGACATGCTTAATTGTTGAATCATGAAGAGAAGGTTGTAAGCAGGAGACTCTGTGTCTAAAGACAGGGGAGATAGATAGACCACATTCCACACCCCCACCTTACAGAAAGCAGAGAAACAACTGCCGAGGTCATAACTTAGGCGCTGTAACAGAGAAAGAATGTGATGTTTTGGCTTTCACGACTAGCTGGGGGCCACTAGAGACTATAAAAAGCTGAGCAACCCGTCACCATTTTGAGACATGCTGTCAAACCTCTGCAGGCATCTCTCCCGTCCGGACGTTGTAATGCTCTTATTGTTGAATTGTATGGAAATAAATGATTGTTGATTGAGCATTGATACACCGAGTATTGTCCTTCCTTCAGCCCAAAGATTCAAAGAACTGCGTATTTTCAACAACTTGGTGCCGTGTGACCCGGATCTTTGGTGTGCTGAGGAGGTGCAGATTTGACCTTTGGTGAGATCATGAGGCGAGGTGAACAGAGGACCGGTCCAAAAATAAAAAGGTAAGCACAGCCTGTTGTATTATAAATACCAAATGTGCATATTGGGCTTTCCAAATTAATCTGTTCACTGAGTTACACGTATTTTCACAGTAAATTTGTCGGTGTCTGGTTTTTGGCGCAAGATACTAACAACATAAGTTGAGGCTGAATTCCAGTGTGTTAAATAAACTGCTTCTACCGAGAAACTAATAAGATACTACGTTGAGCTAGTTGCAGCCACTTTACCTTCCACATTTAATTTTGTCTAATACTGGCTTCTGTAACCATAATACGTTAGAATTTATTCTGAAGACGCGGCCATTAGTTCAGTACATTGAAGTCGAGGTTTGAAGTTGGTTTATGATGTCTGGTATAACTTCGGGGATGCAAGCATCACTTTTATGATGCGACTTTGCTCCGTTGTGGCGGTCATAAGCGCAGAGAAAAGGGTATTTTGGTCTATGGTGCAGTGTGCTTTAAGAAGATCTAATAGTTGAGCTCAGAGGTTTCTGTGTAAAATTCCCGCTGAGGAAAAGTGTTGTGTGTGAGTGTCAAAGCGCGCTCTGGGTGAGAGAGTGTGTGTGAAGCTGCGAGGCGCGCTCTGGGTGCTGTCTTGTGGGTGAAGCGCGCACTGAGGGAGAGTGTGACTGAGGCGCGCTCTGAGTGTGTTTTGTGTGGAGTGTGAAGCGTGAACACAGTGACAGTGACGGTTAATGTGTTTGATTAGGAGGACATTAGAGCAAAGACACATTTTTAGGATCAAACGTTGATGCCTAGTGTACCTGTGGACCTTTGCCCTAGGAGTGGCGACCCTCCTGTCCAGGGACGCTTGGCCAGGACCGGCGGCGTCCGGGTGCCGAGGTGGTGACTTGGGGAGGTGAGGGCCCCCGCATAGCTACGGAAATAACACTGGAACGGCCGTGTAATCACGGGTTCACATTTATTCCGGACTAGAACAAGACACATTTTTGCGAACAAACGTTGAGTCTAGATTAGTGAAGAAATATAAAAAGGTTGAATTCCTCGTTTCAGTGGTTGAAATTGTTGTGTGCCTGTCCCCTGACGAGTGTGAAATTAAAATAAAGAGGGAATTTGGAGCCACATAGAGATAGACGGGCATAATTGGGTGTATTACTCTGTGGTGTAATAAAAATAAAAAGGAGAGATAGTAAGAGGTGTGCAGTGGAGAATTATGGAGGAGTAGAGAGAGGAATGTGTTGGGAGACTGGCGTACAGTTTACGCTGTCAAGGTAGGCGTGTTGCCTGCTTATCGGTTTAAAAGTGATGAAAATGAAATTAAAATAAATCTCTTAGTGTGTTAATACAGGAAGCTGCGGACCTGGACCAACTGCCCCCACAAGCACAGCGGCCGAAGCAAAATTATAGGTAATGGGAACCACACCCAGCACGAATCAGCAGCTGTAAAAAGACAGCAGCGAGGAGAGAATTAGAGGAGAAATTAAGAGAAGTTTTAACACATAAAATTGGGGCCAACGGACTTGTGGAGGTTGGGAAGGCGTCCGGAGCATCACAACAAAAAGGTGAAACAAAAACACACAAGCAGAGAAATCTGAGAGAAAGGCTCCTTTTAAGGTAACGCCTAGTTTGAGAAAAGATAAAATTAACCTGCTTTTATACAAATGCACATACACGCAATGAAGAAACAGCTTACACTCATGAACACGTGAAGATTTTCCAGCAAGGTTAAAGAAAAATTAACATACTTAAATGATGAAGTCTATACATTACTGACAAAGAAACCCTCTGGGTTGCAGGACAACAATTTAACTAAAAAAAAAAAAAAAAAAAGGAACACTGGTCTAACCAGCCAGGCAAGACACAACAAATTTAGTGGTTAAAAGATTCAAATTGTGACATGTTTTCTGTTGATTGATTAATAAAAGTGATTACTGAATGAAAGAAAGTTCCTTTTTGGGCTTTTAAACATGATCTTAAGAATTTTAACATATACCGGTGTTGTCCTGTCAACTTGGTGGGTTAGGAGTTGATTATATCGGGAGACAAAAAACAAAAAAGGGGGAGAGAAGGCTGACACAGGGCCTGGCCCCATTGTCTCCCCTCTGAATAACACAGCCAACACAACATCATTTTCCTGTTCGTTTGTTTTTGTTTTTTGTTTGTTTTTGTTTTGTTTTGTTTTTGTTTTTTCTATACATACTTAATTACAGGCTGCTTTGCCGGCCCTGAAAGCCGAGGCTGACTGGACTCCTGCTCTCCCCCATACGTGACACTGACCAAATGCTGCAACAGCTGGACCCACAACAACGACCTGAGAATGTCAACAGACCGGCAGGAATGTGATCTCATGCAGCCGAGACGGAGAGCACTAAACCTAAGGCCCGTTTCACTACACGGGGGAAAATTCCCAGACTGCGTCAGCTGACAGAGCTGTGACGAGACGCCCGCCAAGCCCGCATGAAAAGTAAGGCCGAGCGAAAGAATGCTGACCTTGATAACTTTGCATTCACACTGTGCAGGACAGTGATGGACCAACACGGATGATCGGGTGGCGAAAAAGGGCGTGACCGAGACAAGAGGAGTAACTGAGGACAGAAAGCACCTCAGAATGGACAAAAACACAGAAGAAGATGCAGGTTTCACCTGCGGTGAACATCGACACTGGAGAAAGGACTGCCCCAATTGGGGTCAGAACCAGGATGGACTGAATTTTGAGCAGCAGCAGCAGCAATGGTCGCAAACAAACTGAAAAGGAGGGGGGCAGGACCCCAGGGCACGCTTCAGGCCGTGGTTTACCCAGAACACCAGAACAGGAAAGTGATGAACACAAACACCCACACAAACACACACATCTACATGCACTGACTCACAATGAAGAGAAACACACACACACACACACACACACACACACACACACACACACACACACACACACACACACGGGAATGTTGATTCACTGAGAAGTGAGGCACACACATACACATGCACACGCTTGTGCAATGAAGAGTGATCCACACGCACACACACATACACGCTGATGCAATGAAGAATGCTTTGCTTATGCTGATATGCAAAATGCTGCACACAAACATCCCAATGCATAATTTTTATGAGGAGCCATTGATTACCATTAAATACTTAGAATGTGTTATATGTCACCCAGAGGGCATTTATGTAGAATTTAGGAATAAGGTCTAAAACGGTTTGGTTATGAAAACAATGTCTGTGCGTGATGTCTGTTTATGGCTCAAGGCCTTGACTGAATTCTTTGCTGTGCTTCACACAGCCCTGATGAGGAACAGTGGCACAGAGTGAAAATGATGAATTAATAGTGTAAGGTTAGGTTGGAGTACGGCATTTTCTGTGATTGAGTTTTAATTCAAGGAGGAACAAAAGGTGTTACGGCACCTGAGGTTTTCATTCCCACACAATATTGTCCCGGCAGGAAGCAAAATGTTCCTGTGAATTTCTAATATTGTCCCGGCAGGAAGCAAAATGTTCCTGTGAATTTCTAATATTGTCCCGGCAGGAAGCAAAATGTTCCTGTGAATTTCTGGTTGATTGTTTGGTTTTGTTTAGCGCTAGCTTGATTTTATCAGTGAGCTTTGGCTTGTGTTCTTTCTCGTAAGCGAGAGAGGGATAGTTTTATGCTTGGACATGTCTGCAACGGGCCCTAGTTTGTGTTATTTTAGTAGTATTTTGTTGGTTATGTCTGTTTTCATTTTTGTTACAGTGCACTGGAGAAAAAACATCTGAGAGGTGTGATCCACCGGTGGTGATATGTTGAGATTTTGTGAGTTCATGATTTAACAATCAGCTCTTTAAACAAGGCCTGAAAGATTGAAATTTAAAGCGCTATAAAATATTATTACTGTAAACAGTTGCAAAGTGTGCTTCTCCATGATTGTAATTGGCTTGGGAGAAATTCACTTATAGGGAACACTGATCTAAAAGGATTGCACCGAGTCAATCTGGCCCAAAAAACAACAAGGAATTGTTTTCCTTTAAAATGATGACGTCATCTTGCTGGTGATGGATGCTCGAATAGGTTGCGCGTGAGACTCCATTATCAGCAACATCTGGTATGAATGTGTATGGAGGTATGCATGTGAATGGACTGTGATGGACTGACGACTAAAAGTTTTGACTGACTTGATATTGAGACAATGACTGCACCAACTTTAGGATTAGTAAATGCCAATAAACAATTCATAAACAATTCACCCAGCCGACAAGAGAAGGGTGGATGCTTCGCTTTGTTTTGTTTTGTTTTTTCAGGAGCAGGAGGATAAGAGAGACTGGAGGAGGAGACTCTAGCTTCACATAAGTATGAACTGCAGACTTAACACTGTGGTTGCTGATTTTGAGTTACTGATGTTTGCATTAAGAAAACTGTGCTATATTAGCTGTGTTTTGATTAAGGTATCATGTTATATTATTGGGAATGCCAAATGCTACAGTGGAGAAGACTTTTGATGCCACTCATGACTGGAATATGTTATTATTAACCATAGCAGGCCACTGTAAAAAGTCAATTAAATTTTATAGAGGAAAATCGCCAAAACCTTAACAATACCTATGAATGACTTGCCACATTCAGAATAGAGATATGCAATAATAAACATTGGTCCACGTGATTTAGGTTCTCACTTGAAATAGTAAGTTATTAAATGTAGAACATAATCGACAGGGACATTTGATAGGATGTGGTACTGAAAAAGAACAAGAGCAAAGTAAATAAAGAAAATATTGTGTTTAGTTTGGATATTTTCAAATTAAAATGTACCATTACACTCAGAGGATCAATATGAAATAAAACATATGCAAAATTTGTAGGAAGTACATGACTGATAACTGTTCTGTCCTGAGCGTTTGTTTCTAGAGCACCCACTTGACCACACCAACAGTTTCTCGCCACCGAGGAGGGGTACTTGCAAAAAGAATAAAATAAAAATCTGAGTTTAACAAAACATTTTAAATGTAAATATCAAGCTTACCTTTCTTTTTCCATGAAATGTGCTTGTGGGCACGCCAGCCATTTTGAAAAGGTGGGCAAAACAATTGGCAAGGCCACACCCCCACACATGTGACATAATTTTAAAGGTACTGTTGTCCCCTCTAAGAAACATCAGGACTTAGAGGAGTGGCAAGTAGAGTATGAGAGCTACAAGCAAAAAACTAAATGTGTACTACAGTGCGCAAAAATGAATTACTGGGTCATCAGGGGGTCTTGAGGGACATTTATAAAACAAAAAATCCCACAAACCTTAAAAGTGCACTTGAGAAGCTCACACAAGAAGGTTAACCTAGCTTACCTAGAAGACCTCATCAGGGGGAGCACGCTCCCCCTCGTTGAAGAGCTCACCCACTTAACTCGCATCCCAAGAAAACAGCTAACCCCAGATAAGGCAGCGTGATGTATCCCGAGATAACAGGACTGGGACATCTAAATAAAGGTGTGAAACAATCGCCTTCAAAAGGTTATCAATTAACTTTAACCAAAATTAGGAACACTCGGTGCGGCAAGAGTTAATAGTTATTAGTCTCAACACCCAAGGATAATTAGAAGAGCATGACTGATATGATGGAACGGAGATTTTGTTACACTTAACTTTTGCAAAACACAAATAGAACTAAATTGAAACTAAGGATTTTCAGAAAATAAAAACTAGACTAAACTAGCAAAGAATTGGTAAAAACTAATTACAACTGGCAAAAAATTGAAAATCTGGAGTCGAAACTAAATAAAAGATAAAACCTAATGAAAATGGCGAAACGTTTAAAACTCTGGTGCAGAGATTGGCAAATCTGACCAGGAACGTTATAAAATGGATTGTCAGAACAGTCAGCGTTAAAGCCACATTTGACAGTCCATACTAGGATGGCATTGGACATCTTGGGGGTGGAAAGGGGTTGGTGTGACCAAGGTGTGGTTTGGCTTGTCGTATGTATATTTGAGATCATATGGCTCTGGATGGACCGGTTACCAGGGCATGGAAGGAGGACAGACTCATTAAAGGAGGAGAGGGAACTTGCTGGGATTGGAGATCCTCTGGGTGAGTGGTTGATTAAAAGTATGCATAAAATAGAAGTTATCTGTTGTTATTGATTGTTAATAGATTGATAATTGGCCACATTTACAGCTGTATTGACTTGTTGTGGACGTAGTCGACTTCAGGTTTAAACACTCTAATTAACAGGGTGAAAATAGTGGCATTAAAGGAAGAGTATGCAGCACCACCCTGTCAGACGCCAGTGATGGTTTTCATTGCAGGTGTAACCATGATCGTTTTTATACATATTGCAACTTGTTGCTCATTGTAGAGTTGTGCTCAAGTTAATAAGGGTTAAAAGCTACAGTCAGCGCGAATGTCTGACTGATCTATTGAGGGGAAAGGCTTCGAGCATAGAAGGCCGCACGCGCTTACAAAACACTGATATCATGTTATTCTTTGTGATCTTTTCTTAAATTATGTCTTTAAGGTTAGTTTAAATAGTGGCAGTTAATTAAACGAGATTTATTAAAATATTAAATACCTGAGTCAGAACGTTACACGCGGATCACCTTAAGAGTCTGGGAAACTTTGTAGCTGCCTAACTTTTTTGAATGTTCTAGCTCCGTTGATTTGACACATTGGAATGTGTCAAAAAAGGGGGGGAAGGTTGAGCTTTAACATCAAACCAGGATTATTTGAACATTTTATAACTTCATTTGTGTCTTTAATAATTTAGGAATGGTAAAGCTTAAGCTAATAGCGGTCCGAGAAGACGGACCTTTTAGAGAATCAGTGAAAAAGCATAAACTATCACTTTCATGTTTAATCATTACTCATTGAAATGAACTGAATAGCGTTTAGAAGATTTGTTAATTTTTTGTCTTTTGTTAAAAAGAGGGGTTTCAATAATTTTCAGACACACCTTGCAAATGTGCTTATAACGAGTTGGCACTCGGCCTTTTGAAGGTCAGAAGCTTCGTTCGGCGTGACTGTCCGGACTGATAAAGTGTAGGAAATGCCTTGAGTGCAGAGGGCTAAATGCAAACATGCTTACACACACATAAGATATGATTAGAATAAGTCCCTGGGACATTCTGAATGTTTTAGACCAATTCTGAATCACTAGAAGGTCAGTAGATAAGAACATTAGATTATTAGGGTTAGGAAGAGAGGTGTTTTGGTTTTCTGTCTCTTACAGAGAAAGGAACAGACACCAGACGAGGTCACAGAGATGCGAGGATCCTCCGTAGCAGAGTCAGACACAGTGACTGCCGAGACATCAACTGGGTCCAAGGGTCATGGCGTTTGGGCTCCAGCTAGTCACCACAAAAGGATGGATCCCATAAACACAGCAATAACCATGAAGGGGTTGGCGGAAATCCGGGAACACCAGACCAACGAGGTTCGAGAGGCTTTTGGGCAAAAAGGGGACACCTTCCTGTTCCTTTTTCTGGAGAATACACAGATCGTTGTTTGAAATCGGAGCAGAATAATCCCCTGATCTGTGTTACGACTGAAGGGTTGTCTAACCCCTAAGGTTGAAGTAAGAAGAACAGAGGATCACGCAACTGGACGACACTGGTAGCTGCAGCAATAAAAATAAAGGTTAAAAGCTCCTTAGACAGAGGTTCTAGTCTAAGTACATTTGAAAGGTATAAGGGGGCATTAAAATGGGAGTGGAAAACTGGAGCACCAAAATAAAGCTGTGGGAAAATTGGGAATGATGGGAGTGTCATCTGTAACTGCTGTTATGGTTGTAAATCTAACTTTGCTTGCATCTGAACTGCGTGAACACAGAGGTCATCCCACATATGGTCCACCCGTTAAAGGGGGACAGAGGGCCTCAGGATCAAGAAAACCTGGACCTTGCGACCCTGGAGTGCATGTTGTAAGTGATCTCTTTCAGAGATCAAAAGGGGGAATTATTAAATTATTCTGTTATTATATGTTACCTTATATATGTAATCAAAGTAGTTGAATTAGAATACTGCTGTAGATCATATTATACCCTTTAAAATAGAGTGTGTGAGCTGTATGTAGTTTAGTTCTCATTATACTTTTGAGTTAACAGAACATATTCACATATTAGTCCATTAGATAAATGTGCATCACTCTGTATCCTTGATCTGCTGGGAATGTGTTACACTGTTTTCTTGACATGCTTAATTGTTGAATCATGAAGAGAAGGTTGTAAGCAGGAGACTCTGTGTCTAAAGACAGGGGAGATAGATAGACCACATTCCACACCCCCACCTTACAGAAAGCAGAGAAACAACTGCCGAGGTCATAACTTAGGCGCTGTAACAGAGAAAAAATGTGATGTTTTGGCTTTCACGACTAGCTGGGGGCCACTAGAGACTATAAAAAGCTGAGCAACCCGTCACCATTTTGAGACATGCTGTCGAACCTCTGCAGGCATCTCTCCCGTCCGGACGTTGTAATGCTCTTATTGTTGAATTGTATGGAAATAAATGATTGTTGATTGAGCATTGATACACCGAGTATTGTCCTTCCTTCAGCCCAAAGATTCAAAGAACTGCGTATTTTCAACACTACCAAACATTTTTTTATTTCTAGCCAGTAGAAGGAAGATACAATGTTTTGAATGCCCAGCTAATTAATTAAGAGTGGTCATTTTTCATGCATTTCAAGTAAATGCAAATTTACATATTTTGTGGCAGTGTTAATTTTTCATTCTGTTAAATTGTCATAATCAGCATGGAAGAGTTTTATATTACTGTAGTCATACGCACAGTAATTTGCAGATGTTCACTACATGCATAACAATCACAGTCAAACCTTATAAACATACTCCTTTTTTTAATCACACACAAAACAGTGAAAGGCAGAAAATCTGATCATCTTAAATAACTGAAAAAAATGGATAAAGAGGACAAGCCTGTTTGGATATTCAGCTCCCATAAATGACACACCTGTGCGCTCTCAATTGTAGCTCCTGCACTTCAGTGTTTTGCTTCTGTTTCATTTTGTCCTCTTTTAAATTAAATGGCAATTTCAGGCTCTAAATTAAACTTCACAGCATAAACTGTAAACCATCTCACTAGCTGCTAATCTTTGTTCATACTTAATCCAGTTTGTTTTCTTGTGTTTCACTGAGGTAAGTTTTACCCTCTCACACAGAAAGAAAAGATGCTACCTAATCTTTCAAAGAGGAGTGGTGAAGGTCACATGCAAAGGAAAAAAAGCTTTCTTCTCTTCCGTGCCCTCCAGATGCAGTTTAGGAAGTGAGATATCCTTTACTATGGTAAACTGATACTGATTTCCAGATCGCAGCAGGAGGATAGAGGAGACAATGAGGCACAAATCAGAGAAATAGGAAAGGTCTCTACCATGTATTTATAGGAGCTGAGACAGAAGTAAACATTTGCTTTAGTATTATTAAATGATGTAGTTCTCTTTCCATTTGTCAGTTGTCAGTCTGTCCTGTTCTACTTCTTGTTTGCCTTCCAGTTTACTGTCCTGTATCTGTTCTTGTCTTCATGTTTACCTCAGTGACTTTGTTTCTTGTTTTGGATTTGTTTTTTCGTAGTCCACTTTGGATCACTTGCTTGTTCTCTGCAGTCTTCTTATGTCTTCTTTGTTCTTTTTGTTGAGCTGGTGACTTGTGCATATGATCTAAGCCTGAACATGGAAATATTCTGTAACTAAAGCATGTGTTGTTTAGTTTTTGTATTTTGGCTGTTATTAAATATAATTACCTTAAAAAAATTAAAGAATCAACATCTTTTTCTTCAGTTTTTTAATGAAGCAAAAAAAAATGTCACTTGTTTGATACCAAAAAACTGTCACAACAACATGAAGAAAAAAAAGTTGTGCTATACTTTCACCATGAAGGAATGTGAGTTGCAGGAATGGATGTGAGTTCGGACTCAAAAACAACTTTCCTAAAATTGAATGGAAATACTGCAGCCATCACAGACTTGTCTGACTGCTGAGCACTGAAAGCACATGATTAAAACACTGTTGCTTTTAAAATACTGTGAAACACTTTGTCATTTTTTTTGTGCAATATAATGCTGTGTGTGGTGAAGTCTTAGCCGCGGTTCCTACTGTTGCTGAAGGCTTTCATTTCAAATTAACATATCCACCTTCACATGCTGGCATTTTGTTTGCGTTTTGTTCAACAAAGTGCTGGAAACAGTCCTCAGAGAATTTGGTCCATACTAATATGTTAGCATTACACAGTTCCTGTTATCCACTGAGCATTTTCAAAGCAGTTGGAAACAGTTGGTAATTGGTGTAAAATGGATATGTTATGAAAGGAAATCCTTCTCTAGATCATACTTCTATTTTACAGGCATATTTCCACCTCAGTAGATTTAATCCTGTTACAAGCAAATGGGATTTTACAATTTCTCTTCAATTTAAGTGTCCTTTTGCAGCATCTATACATTCTCTTATATTCTCTTGTCTCCCCAGCTGTTCTATTCAGTCACTTTCATCATCTCCTGGAAATAGTTGAGCATTTTGGAAACTGTGCTTATTTGCTTTTTTTAAGGTGGACCTAAAGCAAGCAGCTTAGCATAAAAGCTAGAAAGTGAGAAACATTGTCAATGTTCACTTTACAAAACACATAATGTTTAAGAAAATGTTACTTTAAAGATGCTGAAAAGTAAAGTGTACAAATTGATACCGAGGTTATACACTCACTGGCCACTTCATAGGTTACAACTTCAGGGAACCTTGAGAACTACCTTAATTATTTGCAACATAGTTTAAGGAAGGTTTTGGATAAATTCTTAATACAGCATCACACCGTTGCTGCAGATTAGTCAGCTGCACACACATGATGCTAATCGCCTGTTCCACCACATCCCAAAGGTGCTCTATGTTCTTGTTTTCACCAAATTCTGACCAAACCATCTTCATCTGATCATCAAACCAGGCAATCTTTCTATTATCCAATTTTGGTCAGTCCACATGAATCATAGTTTCAGTTCCCCATTTTTAGCTGAGAGGAGTGGCACTCAGTGTGGTCTACTGCTACTATAGACCATCTGATTCAAGATTGAATGCATCTGGTCATTCTCCTCTGACCTCAGGCCATCAAAAACGTATTTTGTCCCAGGGAACTGCCACTCACTGCATATTTTCTCTTTGCCAAACCATTCTCTGTAAACCCTAGAGATGGTTGTGTGGGGAAAATCCCCAGTGAATCAGCAGTTTCTGAAATACTCAGACCAGCCCATCTAACATAAATAACCATGCCATGTTCAAAGTCACTTAAAACACTAATTCTTACCCAGTCTGCTGCAGGTGGAAATTAACCAGGTCATCTTTAACATGTCTACATGCCTGCCGTGACTAGCTAGGCAGATATTTCCATCAACAACTGAACTGATATACTTTATGAAGTGGCTGGTAAGTGTGTGTTGGTCTATTTCTTGGCAAAGATTGCATTTTTATTAGCAGATCTGTCAATTTCTTCATGCCAATAAACAATCAGTATGTAACCCGTGTAAAATGATCAATTATTTTTGCACAAGGGTGGCTGTAGCTCAGGTGGTAGAGCAGGTCATCTACTGATCGGAAGGTTGGTGGTTCGATTCCCGGCTTCCCCTAGTCTGCATGCCAAATATCCTTGGGCAAGATACTAACCCGAAATTGCTCTCCGATGCATTCATCGGAGTATGAATTTGTGTGAATGTCAGTTGTGCTTGTGCGAATGGGTGTGAATGGGTGAATGCACAAGTTGTGTAAAGCGCTTTGAGTGCTCAGAAGAGTGGAAAAGCGCTATATAAGAACCAGTCCATTTACCATTTACCACAAATTAAAAAAGTTAAAATATGTTAATTTGCAAATTCAACCATTCCTTGTATATAGATTTTCTCATCCAAGCTAGTTACTTTGTTTTAAACTAATCAGCTGCTGAATCCGTCTTTTTGTTGTTTTCTAAATCTTAAACTTATCATTTTACACTTTGCAAGCTAAGCACACTTCCCAGAATGTTAAACTAATCTTTTCTTCTCCTCTTTCCTGATGACAACTCCTCACAAGCTTTGTCTAGAAAACTCTTTGATTTTATCTTCATTAAAACAGCACATGAAAATTAAGAACCATCATCTAAGTTCTGACATCATTTTTCTCTCTGAAACCATTCAGTCCAACGTTACAATACGTAGCGTGCTCACCGACTGTTTTCAACAACTTTTGTTGCTTTTAGGAAAAATAAGTACAAAAGCATACTATTAAAAAAGGTCCCAGCATCCTCTCAACAAGACCGGCACATATAACAAACATTATAAAACGATCACGCAAACGCACACATACGCACACACTCACACATGATGCTCTTTACCCCTCTCTGTTTAGAAGTAAAGAAGCCAGAAAACTACAGCTGATAATAAGTGTTCTGATGTATAGGATAATATTTTAAAATGACTGGTTTACAAAAAAGTATTAATACAACTTGATTTTTCCCTTTTTTCACCACCAGAGAACTTGAAAGACAAACTTACATTAGAAGAAAACACACAGCCATTGTCTTGAAATAATAATAAAACAAAATATGATATTACAAATAAATTAAAAACAGCAATACATTACACTGATATAAGCAACCCAACTTGGTTTGAGCTTTTACATTCAAAATCAGCCCATTGTTTGGTTTCAAGAGTCACACTTTTGCCTTTTTCAAATGTTTCCAAGCCAAAGTATGGCGCTTTAATTTAAAAAACTTTATCTTACTGCTTTAAAAAGATGGAAAAATTAATTAAACGAACCACAGCTAAACTGAACTCCAATGTACTGAAACTTAATTTAAAGAGAGAAGCAGCAAACAAATGTACGTTAAATCAGCTGCTCACTGAAACTACATAGTAATTATGGGCACGGCTAATCTCTACCTCACAGACCACCAAGTGGTCACCGCCATCACCCACACATCCTGCCAATTCATTTGATGTTGAAAAGTTTATTCCTTTGTTCCCCTTAAGACTCCCAGCACTGCACACCATTCAGCATCTAAAGCCAATCAGTCAAACATGACACTAAAAAAATAAAAGATGATATTTTTAAGTTGTGTTTTTAATTATCAGTGTGTTTTATTTCTCATTAGTTGCTTGGGGAGTAGGAAAAATATTCAGTGCTGTAAACAGGTTTTTGATTATTGCTGAATTAGTCTGTTTTTACTGTTGTTTAATGCTGGTGTAACCGAATGGAATGGCAATTATTTTCTTAATAATGTGCTTTAGACTCCAGCATGACAGAAATTTTCCCCTCACTTCCACACTTTAATAACCAGCTATCTCCACATGGTGGCAGCAGTGACCACAAAAGGCAGAGGCAACAAAGAAAACGGGGAGAAAGAGAGCAGACCAGCTGCAGATCGAACCCGTCCCTGCCCGTTGTTTCTGTTCCACTTGGACCCGTTTCTGTCTCGGCCTCGAGGCGGCTTTGCAGGGTTGGAGGCGGGGTTATTTGAGGGTTTGGTGTAGGGTGGAGAGTAAGGCCCATAACCTGGCCAGTCATGATTGTACCTTTCGCCATGATCTCCACCTCCTGAGCCACTGCCTTCCTCACCTGAAACAGGAAAAGCACATTTTCATCTGAAATATGGAGCAGATATAAGAATATCAAGTCAAAATTTTAGGAACACTCACTGTCCATGAAGTCCATGTCCTGTCCACTCATAGCATGCCTCAGTTTATTGGTCACCACCCTCAGCTCCATGATCAGCTGCCTGGTCCTCACATCTGGACGTGCAATATCCACTTCCACCTCAGGGTTATTGATCTGGCTCACCAAACCGTCACCTGTCACATCTGGCAGGTACCTGAGCATACGCACAAAGAGGCATTCACATACATAGTAGCTTATTCTCTGCTATTTAATTTCCTTAAGAACACTAAAGGTTTATGTGCAGTGATACCCGTTGTAATCAAATCTTTAATGGCTAGGCTCTAGAGATGGTTATGGCCAATCAGTCCCTTTGCTTTAGTCCAGACAGAAACATCTCAGCAGTCATCATCTGATGGATTGCTGTGACATTTTGTACAGACACTAACAGTCCCCAGAGGATTAATCCCACTGACTCTGGTTTCATGTGGCTGCCTGGACCACTGGGCTGACATTTTCGGTACAGAGCACAATGTTTCAGCAGCTATTGGTTTGTTTTATGTCAAGCTTTATTGAATTTTTAATAATGCATGTATCACTTTTTGCTTATAAGACAGTTAGCTGCACCATATATATTTTTAAAGTTACAATCTGGAATGCCCAAAGGACATTTCACAGTTATTATCACTTATTGTATATGTGATAATACAAGATAATTATAGCACAGCCAGCACATCTGGTTTGTGACTGAAGATGGATGTGCTTTTATATAAAATGCTGACTGATGACGGTGGACAATCAGTTCCCCTCTTTCTGTGTAACACACTCACTAGTGTTTCTTCTCAAATGAGCTTGATTCATTGGTATGTACACAGAACAAGCAGACCCAGGTAGAGAACATGTGGGTGAGTGGCGGTGGCATAATTAAATAAACTCAGTTCCATCTGTTGCATCCTTCCACCTCTGCACCATCACTCACTCACTCCTCCTCCTCCGCCTGTACAGACCCTCCCCTCAGCAGCCTTTTGCTCTGATCTCGCTCACCTCCCCCGGGTCTGCCCGTTCCAGCAGCGGTCCTCATTAGTGACGTCGGCAGCCATCTTCTCATCGTTGCAGATGGTGTGTGGGAGGGACACCCAGAAGCCCCGCATGGGCCGCAGTCGCTCTTTCAGCTCGGTAACCTGTGTGGAGGTGGAAGGAAACTGGCTATGACTCAGACATGGTTTTAAAGTATCTTTGTATGAAAGCTGCAGGGCTGATGCTGGGTAAAGGTAAAAACCTAATACAGCTTTGCTTCTGGGTCAGCTCTTAAACGACATTTCTTTTCAGTCTTATAAACAGATATAAATATCTAATACCCCCTTCGTCTGTGCTCTGATCTGAAGCTCTTTTTATTTAGGCATTTCTATCTTGCAAGACCACACTATTCACAGAAATTCTGTCTGGGTTCTAACCACAGGACTCTCTGTTATTAGTCGCTCTGACTTATTTTAGTGTTTTGGGGGGTTTTTTTCCCTTTTTTTCCCCCTCTTGATCTGAATCAGATTCATGTGCAGAGCAAACATGTGCGACATTCTTACAGTTTTTTCCTGATATATTTAAAGACTGCTCAACACAAAAGGGTAAATTGTGCACCATTAAAACAAGTAGTATCTATTTCTGTATCAACAATGTTCCAAATTGCTCACTGTAACATGTGAAAAGTGGCACTTATCATGAACCCACCAAAAACAGTCATTCATCAGCATCTCGAACCACTTCAAAGGGTTTTATCTGGTTTCAATGTAAGCACTTTGTCTCTCTTAGTGAAAAAGCACTAAATGGCCAATGGATGGTACTTAGCAAGCACCAAATGGCAAATACAGCAGAAATACAATAATTTTAGGCCTTAGCTGATTTCTTTTCTTTTTTTTTACCTTTATTGACAGGTAAGTGCAACCCAAGATTAAGAATTCCTACTGGTACCACGTCACCGTGCTGTTTGCTCCTTACCAATCGATCCAGGTTGGTGCCTGCAGCAGTGGTGGGTTTCTCTTCAGGAGTGTAGGTGCGGAAAGGCCTCCTGTTGCCCCCGGACTCTTTGGGCGAGCGTTTGGACCTTGCTGGAGCTGGCCTGGGGTTTCCACAGCCTTGGAACACCTGAGGTACACAGCAAGAGCAGTTTTAAGATTAAGATTAAGAAGATTCTTCTATGTTGTGTCAAGAAAACTGTATATTCTCGAACTAATATGTGATTTCGTAGAATTTCTTCTAACAACACCTAAAGAATAAGTGCAAAAGGCTCAGTGCTTTCTTCTAAGAGAAAAAAGGTAGCTTTGATGTAAGTTTTGAATTAAAGCTTAAAAAAACACCAGGGACCTTTGATTTCTGGGGAAAAGAGTCAATGACGTCTACAGACAAAAATGTTGTAACTGAACAATGTTGAAAAAGCTCCCCCTAACCTCAACAGTCACGCTCTATTAGAGTGCAGTCGCACAAAGCTGGATTGTAAAGCAGAGAGCTGTCTGTTCCTTAAAGCACTACCAACACAAACCAGGAGCTTCTCTGTTTCTAACAAGACGTGGGTGTCTCTCTGGAGGATTCACTCCTGGGATGTCTGCCATGTTTTAATCATACTCCGAGGCTATCATGTTCTCATCTTTACTGCATGCTGTCTCATTAGAAAGATTAAAAATGAAATTAAACAATAATTAAGATTACAGCTTTTGCTTGAATATCGAAGAAGATCATTTGCATGTCCTCTCAAAGGTTCAGTTAACATTTCACTCGATTGATTCACAATTGCCAAACTCTCGGAAAGCAATAAAAAAATATAACAATGCTCATTTGGTTTTCATTTTTATGTACTGATCGTCTGCTGTGCTTTCTTACTTTGCTGGAGATGCTGACACTGTTTTCCTGCATGTGCATAATGGCCTCTGACACTTTTACAGAGATAGAGTCGGCTGCAAGCTCCATGTTGAAAGGCCCCTCCAGCTTCTCTGAAACCTGGTACAGAGCATCTGAAAAACATAGAGATGGTAGGGTGATAAAGTTTGCTTTGACTTTAGTTCTCACTTTCAGGTAATATACAGAAGAAGAAAAAAACTGTGTGTAGGTGGGCTTCTGTAGAGCCTGATGAATGTCAAGACAGTGGTGTGTCTGGAATCTCCCCCCTGGCCAACCAGCTAAAAGAGTGTGATTTACATCTCTTTAAGGGGTGTTCAGTAAAATAAAGAAGCAAGCTGTCACAATATAAAGCGTGAAAAAGAGAGGAGAATGGTGGTCAGACAAAAGGCTGCATGAGGGTAAAATGGTTTTGAGTTCAGCAGGCATGGATGGAGCGATGAAAGGTAAGAGGAAGCACTCCAGATGAAAAGAAAAAATAGAGGGAATGTATGGGTTTGATGAAAGGAGAAAGGAAACACAGGAAGACAGATCAATTGTGAAGGAGCAGAGAGGCATGAATGATTAATGGAGGAGGAACTCATTAGGGAAAAGGACGTGAAAGTAAATGAGTGACAGGGGCACAAGAAAGGATGCTACTTTTTGGGATGTCTGGTTTAATTATGATGAGAATAATTCAAAGTGCTTAGACGCTGACTCTCCTATGCTTAAAGATCTAAAAATGATGCTGAAAATCAGGTTCTTCAAAAGCTTTAGCTTTTTAAAATGTGCCATCCACTACCTATGAAATCACATATAAAGATACTCCATCACCCACCAATGAAATTGTTCCATTCGGTGTCCAAGTCAGCCTGATTGGCTAAGCAGCCCTTCATCACGTTAAGGCACAATGAGCGGCAGGGGCGCACGGAGGGCATACCTCGACACAGTGGGCAGTACCACTGACGCATCAGGCCACGCACACACTCTGAATCTGCAGTTAACTGAAAGCAAAGGACAGAATAAAATGGATTAAATACATAAACACACAATGACCATTACTTAACAAAGCGGTTTTACATATTTGCAGCTCCAAAAGTCAACCACAGCTGAAGAACTTCAAAGTTATGTTTAGAAAAACTAATTTACTCAGTTACCAGTTCACACTACAGGGCCAGCAGTTTAGTGTGGACTTGTCTGGATAATGATTCACTTCCTGCTGGTAACAAGATGATTTTGTTTTTGCTTCAAAGTTTAGATTAAATGTCTGATAATCTAATAAACAGGATTACTCTATAAAGTCTAGACTAACTATTGTGTTTTTGAGTGACTAGCCATTTAAACAAGAACATAATGAAAGGATCGCAGGGGCGATCGTGGCTCAAGAGTTGGGAGTTCGCCTTGTAATCGGAAGGTTGCTGGTTTGAGCCCCGGCTTGGACGGTCTCAGTCGTTGTGTCCTTGGGCAAGACACTTCACCCGTTGCCTACTGGTGGTGGTCAGAGGGCCCGGTGGCGCCAGTGTCCGGCAGCCTCGCCTCTGTCGGTGCGCCCCAGGGTGGCTGTGGCTACAATGTAGCTGTCATCACCAGTGTGTGAATGTATGGGTGGATGACTGGATATGTAAAGGGCCTTGGGGTCCTTAGGGACTAGTAAAAGCGCTATATAAATACATCCATTTACCATATAATTGCTTGCCAGTATGCTTTAGACAGCAGAATATCATCAATGCCATCTTGGTATTAAATATTCCACTCAAGATAAGCATGAAGAGATGCTGAATAAGAGCCACTCACCTTTGTTGCTTTGTTGACAATGTCCCGACCAGTGGCAAGCCCTTGAGATAACGCTCTGGCTGCTATGAAAGCCCTCGACACCTGAATGTCAAACCAAAGATAACAGATTAGGGTCCCCCTTTGCCATCCTGCTATATAAGTACAGTATATATGAGCTCTGTAGATTTTACTATATACACACTTGTACACGAAGTTTGCGAGGGACATCCCCAAATGGTTGCAGCTGTTCGGCGTGCTTGCTGACACACTCTAGGTAGTCCTCACTGAACTGATACTGGGGGTTTACCAGAGAGAAGACCCGCTCCACAAGTCTGGACCAGAAATCTGACAGAACTTCTGCCAGACTCACACTTCCCCCTGTGAACAATAGAGTAACAGTTATACTATATAAGAATATGTTTTTTTTCTTATCTGATAAATGCTTCGAAAAAGAGTCACTGCAGTTAGAATGGATCTCACCACGACAATGCTGTTGGAGAGTATTTAAAGACAGATTTCTCTCATCTTCTTCCAATAAAAGCTATGTTAAGCTATAAAAACCATCAGATAAATTAGTTTGGTAAGTGCGGCCATATTTGAACAGCTAGAAGGACAAAAAAACATTCTCAATATTTATATGCGCTGTTTATTTTGCATTCAGCATACAAATGACTAACTGCTGAAGTGTGTGCATTAAAATTCCAAGGTTTTTGAAGGAAAGTACAGAAAAATACTTTTATAAATACCTGATTGTTTTACTAAAGTGTTTTTCTCCTTGGCTAAACACACAGTACAAGCTATGGAGAAGTCTGATTGACATTGCTTTAAATATCTCACTTAATAATTTTTGATGCATTTGAGAAACAACAGTTTTGGGGGAAAGATGGAGATTTTAGAGCAAACTCTGTCCTTGCTTCTTTAAATAACACTCTAGCGAAGTCGCATGTCTCACTTTGGTTAAAAATATTGTAATCAAAAAAATTTATAAAACTACATAAAATTTATAAAATTTAATAAAACTTAATCCAGTTGATAAATGAACACTTTTTTTTTTAATGATAACATAAATCTGAACACTAAATGTTTTCTGCTTTAGAACATGATAGTATCCATAATGTTTTGTCTGCTTGAGTGTTTCTACAGAATGAGCATGTGAATCTCCAATCTGTAGTCTACTATACTGCCTTAAATTAGCCATACATGCTGTTTGGCAGAGAAGGACAGGCTGACTTAGCAGCCTGCAGATGGAGGAGTCAGTGAGCGGCTGTGAAGCCAAAAACAGAATGATCCGGAACAAAAATAGAAATGGTCTGGCATCTGTGGGAATCCAATTCTCGCTCTCCTTTTTTCCTCCAGTTTTTCCTGGCATGTCGGTTCCCCTCAAAAGACAATGATGCTTTTTTTATTGCTGTCTATAACTGCTGATTTACCACAACATGGACGTGGACTGTCTGAACTATACATAAATGTCAGTGTTGGAAGGAATTATTGTACCTCTTTATACAGAGATCAGTCTTTTTAAACATTTCCCTGCAGTCATTCTTTCCTCGTGGTGGTACTGGAGCCCACTGTAGACTACATATGCCAGGCAGGTTACTTAAATTACTGTTTTAACACTGTGGAATAGAACGTGGATTTTTCCCTCTATGTTGTTTGGATTGGAAGCTAGTGATTGCCATTTGTGTTTTGGATCAGTAAACCATCATTATATCCCTAATCTCCTTCTTTTATATGGCAGAGCCAACCAAAGTCCACTCAGCAGCAAGCCTGACAACCCTGTGCACTTGGTCACTTACTGTGCACTTATTAGGGAAGTTATTTTCAAGGATTATCTGAATTTAATTTAAAACTGCATGTGTAGAACTTGCTAAAAACCATGTACAAAGTTGATTTGTGATATTCTCCTTCTCTCAGTTTGTTCTCTCTTTGATTATGTATCACTTCCTGTTCCTGTTGTTTTTCTGTCAATTTAATTAAAAACGTATACGTAACAACTTTTTTCATAGAGTAATCTTCACATGCTTTATCCAAAGCATACTCTCTGTTGATTCACTCACTAATTACATTCACAGTATTCACTGTCTCTTTAGGGATTTGCTAGCTCAACTTGTAGCCAGCTAGCTAGTAGCATGGCATTTTCACCTGTCCCTCCTGCACTTTCCTGCTCCCAGGGAAAGTGTTACTCCACAGACTCCTTTAGTAATAACGATACTTGTAATGAATGGCAGCAATCTTCCACTCCAGCTTGTTAATCAACCAAAGACTCAGACAGAGTTTTAATTCATTTCAAAGCCTGATGCTTCACCTTGCCCACCCGTGCTGGAAAACTCATAAACCAGTCATATTTGTTATCATTTATAATTTCTGTCTGAATTCTCAGACTTTTTATCTGATTTAGTGCTCAGCTCAGATAAAATAAATATTGTGGGTGATTTTAACATCCATATTAAATGTATTATTAGACTCAGTTGGCTTCTTTCACAATGTAAAAGATCCCACCCACCACCTTAATCCCACTCTAGAGCTTTTTCTGATATATAGCGTTATACTGAACATTTATCAGCATTTCCTTCAAACCCTCTTTTGTCTGATTATTTCCTAATAGCATTTAAATTTACAATGGATTACACAGCAGTAGTATATAGATTTTATCACAATAAATGTATTTATGAAAGTACTGTAACTAGGTTAAAGGATATAATTCATCCACTGTCATCTTCTCCTATGCCTTGTGCCAACACAGAGCAGAGCAGCTACCAGAACACTACTCCCACAGAGGTCGATTATCTTGTTAATTATTTTACTTCTTCACTGCATACGACTCTGGATAATGTAGCTCCTGTGAAAAAGACAGACACCTGCTATAACTCTCAAATGTGCACCTTAAAGCAGACAACTCATAAGCTGAAGAGGAAATGATGTCTCACTAATTTAGATAATCATTTATCCTGGAAACTTAGTTTGCTGCTTTATGAAAAACCCTCTTTCAAGCTAGAACATTTTATCACTGATTTATTAGGGATTAATTAGTGATTAGAGAAAATAAGAACAACTCTAGGTTTCTCTTTCAGCACTGAAAGAGTACTACAGAGCTCTGTTGTTGCAAGCATCACAAATAAAATTTTAACCATTAAAGAAAAAATTTGTCATAACCATCACACAGAAGTAGCATTATGTGCAGCTACTTTCAGTACCATTGATATTTATTTAGACTCTTTTTCTTTCTTTCCTACCATTAATCTTAAATGTGATCAACCTATTTCTATTAATCAGGTATTTACCACAGGCCTTTAATCTGGCAGTTCTTACACTGTTACTTAAAAAGCCACGATTTGACCATTTAAATTTATTCATGTAAATGGAGAGTCCTCTTCATTCACTGAGGTTAATTATGAAGTTCCACAGAGTTCTATGCCAGGACTAATTCTGTTTGCATTATACATGCTTCCCTTAGGAAGTATCATCAGAAGGCATAGCATACATTTACACTGCTATGCAGATGACACCCAACTTTATCTATTCATGAAACCAGATAATACACACTAATTAGTTAAACTGTAGGAATGTCTTAAAGAAATAAAGACCTGGATTACCTCTAATTTTCTACTTTTAAATTCAATAAAAACTGAGGCCATTGTACTCGGCCCTAAAAGCATTACAAATACAGTATCTAACCAGATAATCTGGATGGCATTAACTTGACCTCTAGTAAGACTGTGAGGGATCTTTGAGTAGTTCTTGACCAGGATATGCCCTTCAATGGGCATATTCATGCCTCTCTTCCTTGGAACCAGCTTTCAGTTTGGAGTCATGAGAGTAAACTTTTAAGATTAGGCTTAAAATTTTCATTTTTGATAGAGCATATAGTTAGGGTTGGATAAGGTGACCCTAAATTCTCCTTTAGTTATGTTCCAATAAGTATATGCTCCTGGGGGATTTACACGATGCATTAAGTGTTTCTTCTTCAGTTGCCTTTTTCACTCGCTTTTTTTTTTGTTAGCATGTGTTTATACACCTCTCTGCGTTAAATTTTTAGTGATTCATAATGTTTCGGTCTCTTCCACAGCATGTCTCTGTCCTGTCTTCCTCCCCTTACCCCAACCGGTCGCAGCAGATGGCCCCGCCCCTCCCTGAGCCTGGTTCTGCTGAAGGTATCTTCCTGTTAAAAGGGAGTTTTTCCTTCCCACTGTCACCAAAGCATTTTCTCATAGGGGGTCATATGACTGCTGGGGCTTTCTCTTTTTTCTTTATTGTAGGATCTTTGCCTTACAGTATAAAGTAATTTAAAGCTACTGTTGTTGTGATTTAATGCTATATAAATAAAACTGAATTGAACTGAACTGAATTGAATTATTTTACAATGTCTCTGATCCAACCTAGCTGACATATCTTTGCCAAAATCATTAATTATCTCTATGACTGTCAAGGTGGACAAAGGAGTGTTAAAACCAACCAGAATAATATCTGCGAAGCTCCAGGAAAAGCTCTTGGAAGACGTGTGCGTTCTGGGTGAAGAGCAGGCCATAGGTCTTGGTAAACATCTGGTTCATAGACTTCTCTGAAAGGTCTATAAGTTCTTTGAAGAACTCTGTGCAGAGACAGAAAAAGCAGCGATTAGCTACAAACTGGTCACCCACCCTCTTTTTCTCTAATATCTCGGCCAGGTTTCTATGTAGGCGCTCCCTCACCCTCCTCCCTTCCCTGAAAGATTAACAGCTCAGATCCTGCACACTGGTAAATGGGTTTAACAAAATGTACTCTATTTAAAATCCATCTTTAAGACTCATATGCAGTCTCCCACTCCTTAAGCGTCTTTACATGACTCATCATTATATATTATATAAAAGTGTGAGGAAGGGTGATAGCAGTCTACTGCAGGTAGGAGGAGAAAGTGTAAATTCAGCTCTGTACTGTGGCTGCTACAAACCTGCAGCTGTAGACGCATTATTTGAAACAATGACTGATAAAATCTCCCAGATACAGAGCACTATAAAAATATTTGGGTTTTCCAAAAACTTTATACAAGTTTATAGATTATAAGTCATTATAAACTAGTCTTACAATTCCAGTGAAACCTTTTTTCATAAAGACTTCTATGTCTGTATAACCCTGGCAAAATCATAGCAGCATAATCATAGTTAATTCAGCTTAGACAAGCAGGTTATATATTTTTAATGGGAGACCTCAACTGGGATTTTCTCCAGTTAAATATGGTGTTTAGCTGCATTATGGAAAATGTTATTTAGAGCAAAAAAAAAAAAAAGTTACAGACTAAAATGCAGGATAGCTTGGCCCTGGTTGCTTGATTTGTATCTAGTTTTATAATCAGTCTCTTGTGAGTCGCCACTTGTATGAAAATGCCTCACAGTTGCTGAAATTACATAAGTAACAAGCATTTTAATATATTTGCTTTGCTGTGCTTCAAGCATTTAGCTGTAATTTTAATAGCGCAGAAGTATCATCTGAATTAAATTAGGAAGGTCATTTTATAATTAAAACTCACTGGTTTAATTTTGGGGAGGGTCATTTTTTCACAAACTATGGTATCAAAAGTAATAACTAGCTTTTAATCAGCTTCAAATCAAATAATGTTCCCATTACAAACACAAGAACTACTAAGGTGTCAGCCTCTCACCGTCAAACCTGCGGTGTCTCTGGGTAAAGGTGGTCAAGAGAAACTGGCTGTTGTCTGAAACTGCTTTGAGGAAGTCCCTTTCACTCTGCTGGGCCAGAGTCTCCTCCATCTGACTGGAGCAGCAAGTGTAGTCCTGAGGACAGAGCCGCAGGTGCTCACCTGGAACAAACATAAAAGAAAGGCCATAAGAGAAAGCAAGGATTGATCCCACAGTTAAACCTATGGTGAGAAATCTGATTCCCTTGGGGTTTTTTTAACTATATGTAATTATATGGTTCTACTTTATATATGCACTTGGTTTTGTGAAGCACTTTGTGCTGTTTTTATGACTAAAATGTATTATTAAGTGCAAGGCCAATTTCCATTATGGAGGTCAAAGCTGATTTTTTTTTAGTTTGAAAGTCAATTCCTCTACTTGTCAGTCCATTCAGTGGGGAAATCTTATTAAAGATAATGCCGTGGTAGAAAAAATTTAATTTCCATGCATGAATTATTCAACTTCAATCTGTCTTTCTTTGTCAGCCCAGGTTGGGTCTTTGATATGTCTGAGGTAATGATATATGCAAACCACACACAGGAGGGGGAGATGTGGGGGGGGGGGGGGATAACACAGGAGTACTCAAAATATGCAAAAGCCTTGAATTCTTTGTTTCTATCATATTGCATCCGACATGAATATTGCGCCTGTTAATAGAGCCGAAAGTCTGATTCCTAACTCCACCCTGGCCGATGTTCCTCTCTGCCTCTTTTGTTCTCCCTGTGTCTCTCACTATTAGCCCTCTCTCATCCCTCTATTTCCATTGCTAAACTGCCTCCCTTCATCCTTCACTCTCCCAGCCATCTGCTCCCCTGGCCCACGGGACAGTGAGCCAAGACTCAGGCAGTGATAGCCCAACATACACACACACATGCACACACACACACCAAATAAAATCTATTCTGCAGTTGCCTCACACACTAAGCTAAATTGCTGTGAAAGAAAAGGAGGGGGGAAAAAACACTTCAAACATACATTTTATTCACAATCACTTTTAAAAGCAGCTCTATGTGTGTCTGAGAGGAGCAGACACATCCGCTCACTGATTTACATGCAAAGCTAAACCTCCAAGAAGTAAGCTACATCTTCACTCTGTCATTTGCACCCTCACATGATCAGACATTTTTATTTTGAACAATTTAACATCTAAAATCCACTTTCTTGTACCCCCCTCCTCTGTTCTACCCCATCACCAACTTCAAATTATTCAAAATCTAAGTGTTTGTAATCCGCATCCAATCTTCTCATTCTCAAAATAAGATTATCAGCGGTGAACAGAGCCTATGGGTGTATATGCAGGGATTTAACAGTGAGCCAGTAGGCAAAGACTAATTAGGGGCGAGGTTCTTTGTTGCACCGGTGTTGGCAATTTGCTCATCCCCTTAATCATCCAATTTAAACCGCACAGAGAGGAGGAGGGGGCGGGTGTAATTTGTTTTAAACCATACTGCATTGTTTCTCTTGGGGGGTAAAAACTCACCGTGGTGATCCTACAACGGCTCTCTGGGGCGTTTAGTGAGTTTGGAGCCACCTTGTACTTCTTTATCACTTTTCTACAGAGATTTGTTGCGTTTGTGTTTATAGGGCATTTCCTGCTACAATATTCCCTTAAAGATGCTTGCAGTGCGGAGCAGTGAGTTTACACTGACCTTAATGTGCATTATGTTATTTTTATCCCATGCTGATGCGCCTACATTTCTGCTGCGACATAACTGCACCCTACCCTGAAATTTACAATTAAACCTTCCCTATATATATATATATATATATATATATATATATATATATATATATATATATATATATATATATATATATATATATATATATATATACATACATATACATACATATAACATTTTTTTTTTTTTTATATATTTTTATATCATATCATTACAGACTGCCCTATGTGGGTCCCGAGAACTGTATGCTTTAATTTATTCCCGCTTTGCGGTATAGGAACCGTCTTACCAGAAATTTGAGTCAGCGGAGCGGTGCTTGTGCTGTACCCCTTCTCCAAGTACACCTGCCTGGTGTCCGAGCAGCTTCTCCCCGCTGCAGCCAAAGGGCTCCGGGTCCCTAAAAGGGCAGCAGCCGTGCAAAGAAGTACCAGCAGCCGACGACTGGGAAAAGACACCCTGGTATCCATCCTCACTGCAGGACTTGGTGGGGGGAAAAAAGCAGACTCCAGTAAAGGATAAAGCCAGACTGTGGTTGCAGCAGCTTATAAATGAATGAATGTCTGGCCGGTTTGGATGCACGCAAAAGTGTAAGGAGTAACGGGATCCCAAATCGTCAGTCGTTTGAAACAGTCATAGTTTTTCCCCAATAAGTGCAATGAACATCCGGGCCGGGCTTTTACATCACAGACAGGCCTGCGTTTCCATCGGCCGTGTTCATTTAATTTGTCCTTCCTGGGAGACCCGCTGTTGTACGTAAATACATGGGAGTGTGAAAGAGGCGCTCCCGGCCCACAGCATCATCTGACAGGCAAACTGCGTCAAACACTCGGGACGTAACCAGGGTGATACCGGAAGGAGGGCTGCTGTCAAAATAAAAGGGGATGCTTGTAGTTGATGGGACAGCCAGAAAGACTACGTAAGGACATAACAAAAACAACAACCGTATAATCATGTTTTTATTACAATTTTTGAGCATTTGAAAGAAAGAGTCCCAATTTTGATTCATACTTTCATTCATTTCACAAGGGAAACTGTTTTACAGCAGCAGCGAAAATAGTAGTCTACAATAGATAAAGAGTATAACTAAAGTAGAAGTGCCACAATAGTGCAAAAACTGATGTATGCATGAGTGATTTTTTAAAAATTACCTCAAGTTAAACAAGAGTAAATGAATGAGCAGGAGACAGGTGTAACAGTGGAGCTGCAAGGAGCAGAGATGGTGGATGAGTTTAAATACCTGGGGCAAGCCATCCAAGCAACGGACAGTGAAAAGGGGGTGGAGTAGGTGGAGAGGAGTCAGGGATGATTTGCGACAGAAGGGCAGCACCAAGGGTCCAAGAATTTTTTTTATAAGACATTAGTGAGTCCTGCTATGATTTATGGTTTGGAAATGGTAATGCTGACAAAAAGATAGGAGGGAGCAGCTTTAAGATCCTAAGATTTTCAGTCGAAGTGATGAGAATGGACAAGGTTAAACTAAGTACATGAGAGGGACAGCTCAGGTTGGACAGTTTGAAGACAAAGTTAGAGAGGCAAGGCTACATGTGCAAAGGAGGGATATTGGACAAAGGATATTGAAGATTGAGCTGCCAGGCAGGAGGAAGGCCACAGAGAAGATTCATGGATTTAGTGGAAGAGGACATGAAGATGATTGATGTGATGGAGAAGGATCCTAGGAATAAGGTGAGACAGATGAAGGCAGATGATCCACTGTGGTGACCCCTAAAGGGAGCAGCTGAAAGAGGATTTATCAGCATACATGGAAGCTAAAGTTTGTCTTTATACTTTCCTGCTTTTACATTTTCTATTGCAATAACTGCTATTAACTAACTGTTATTTCACTGGCTGTTCTGTCGATCATCTTTGAATTCCACTATGAATGCATCTATAAGTCACCGTTCATGTGGGATATTGCCCTAATATGTTGGACAAGAGGATCCCTTTTCCCAGAGAAACAGTACACATGGTCTAATATTAGTTATATGACAGTCTGCATTATTGTTTTGTAATCATTGGCTGTGTCAGTTCAGCGAGAGAGTTATTTGTAAAGAAAACTAATGTGTACACTTGTCTCCATTTTTATTTTGTTAAATGCGAACAAAATATAGCAGTACATGTCTGGCCAGAAAGAGAGCACCAATTTGTTTATTTGGTAGTTCGATAAAAGGCTTCAGTTAGTTAAGAGTAAGAAAAAGAAAATTCCGTTCACATTTGCAGTTTTGTCTGGTTATACAATATTTGACATTTTAAAAAACAAACAAAACACAAGTTTTTGCAAATATTTGTAGGTGTTTTCTTGTTTTTCGGGTTTTTTGTACTACTTGTACACTAAAGTGGCCCTCCAATGAAATGACCGTACCAGCAGTGGCCCACAGCTCATTTAAGTTTGAGATCCCTGCTTTAGATTAATCTCATGTGATTTACATGAGAACATCAATATTTTATTTTGAAGGTGAAGACCAGAAGTTGTGTTTCACCCAGGCTGTTTTGACGCTGGTCACAGCCTTTCAAACACAGAACAATGGACCAACTGGGAACTGAGGGGTGAGGATCCTGCGGTGGCGGGGCAGGGACCAGTCAACCACCTCAGGGTGCTACAAGCTATGGATGCAACCATGAAACCTATGAACACAATATACATAATGAAAACTATCTATATGAACACAAGAGTAAATTAGCTGCAAGGTGAAAGGGTTGCGAGTCACGGAGATATGTTTAACTGGTACCATTTATTGCCAATACTACTAGACAACCATGCAGAAGAATTGACCAATGAACATCGAGTTATTTTCTGCCAGGACCAATCACCTTCTAGTAACAATCCACAGCGGCGCGCTTTCGGCAGTTCGCAGTTTAGGAGGAAGAAAAGTTAGCCAAGGCAGAAAATTACTCAACACTAACTATATTATCAAGTGGTAAACTGATATCCTTAATCTGCTAGTGGTGGTTATTGAGTAGTTTCATTTGAAATACTTTAAGTGCGTCTTAAGAGCTTCATAAGTTGAGTTTATCAAACAGGCTAATGAAGTTTAGCTTGTCATCTTGCTAATTTTATTTTATACTGTATCTTTCTTCACAGCCTCCACTCCTGAATATAGTGAGTCTGGTACATTCCTTCAGCCAAAATGGCAAGTGGGAGTTCAGCTTTGGACAGGTAATGCTGATACTTTGTGTTAAAATGTCAAAAGGTTAAGAGAAATTAAAATAATAATTCTAATTTGACAGCGTTCATATTAAAAAGCATTGTGAAAGTTGCTACTAATGCTCTGGGTGCTCTGGCTGAAGCTAATAGCTTAAGGGTTGTATAATAATTCTACTTTTTCATAATGATACCTGCCTGTTTTCTTATCACCCTTCATTTAAATTCATCACAGTAAAGCTGATTTTTTTTTTTGTCTAACTTGTCAATTATTTCCCTTGTCTTTTAGTCTTGAGGAGTTAGATTCCCCCACTGACTCAGGCAGTGACTATGAGGCCACCATGAAAGGAACAAAGCGAAGAAAACCAGCAGTATCTAAGCAGGTGGATTTTTGTTTTCTCTTTAAAATAACTTTCTGCTTTTTTATTAGTGATTGTAAAAGATAAATCTGCCATCACAATAGCTGCAAATGTTGTATTTATAGACCTTTCAGAAATTCCATTTGTGTCACTTGGTGACTGTCAGATGAATACAACTACAACAGAAAAGACATTACATGCACAGCTATTCGCTTTCTTCTCTTGGCTACTCCCCTCAGGGTTTGCCACAGCAGATCATCTGCCTCCATCTCACCTTGTCCCTAGCATCCTCCTCTGTCACACCTGCCCTCTGCATGTCCTCCTTCATTACATCCATGAACCTTCTCTGTGGTCTTCCTCTTTCCTCCTGTCTGGCAGGTCCATATTCAACATCCTTTGTCCAGTGTATCCATTATCTCTCCTCTACACATGTCAAAACCATTTCAAGCTTGCCTCTCAAACTTTGTCTCCACATTCTTAATGATCCTCATTTGGTGGCCATATGCCCTACCTTGATGCAATCCTCCCCATTCATCCAGGCTTTGAACTGATGTTAAAAGTATACTAGTTTGTCATATTGTCACTGGGTTTTTCACCAAGATTAAAGACATTAGCAGAAGCATCAGCAAAAATCAAATGCAGCTATCTGCAAGTAACATCCACATCATATCATGTCACCTAGACTTGTTCATCAGAAATATGCGATTAGGTATAAAAGACCTCTGAGCTTTAGATGTCCATGCTGATGGTGTATTCACCATGAAGAGCCTGTAACTCATCACTGATGGTTTCTCACCCCTTTTACACCACCCTTCCCAAAGTTGCTGACTTGTTGACTGTATTGTTGCTGACGTGCCTCCCATGTAAGGGAGGTGAGATTGCAGTAAAACAAAAAGTTAGAGTGCTCTCAGCAAATTACCAATAAAAAAAAGAACAATATATATCTGCCCACATCAAACTGACTCCACTTTCTCATCAAGTATAAATGTTATAATCCTTTTTTTTTAAATGACACTTATGCTTGATTCCCATGATAGTTTTTCATCAATCACTATCCCTATGTATTTGTATTCATTTACAAATTCAGTACAGTTACCACTTACCACTACCTGTTGTTGTCCCTGCCTGATAGCAATAAAATTAAAAAAAAAAATCTTTTGTTTTCTTGGTGTTTAACTGAAGTAAAACATCAAAGTCATCCAGATATCCACAATACTTTGCTCCAGGTTCTGTGGCCAAACTGGTAATCACTGTGTCATCAGCAAAAAGACAACAACACTATAATAGATGTCTAATATACTTTATTTTGGCATGTTGCTTGTTCAGGTCACAAGCAAAATGCATTCTAAATCCTTAAATAAATCTCTTTCATCTCAAGCCACCCAAGAGAACCAGGCATAATGCTGCACTGAAGGGGATGTCCAGCCCCAGTGGCAGCTCAGTTCCCACCCCTCCAGGTCCTTCCCCACAATCCGTCTCCCAGGGGACATCCATGCAGCTCTCCGCTAGATCTGTTAGGAGCATGAACGAGGAGAGCCAGATTATCAGCGCAAAGGATATCTATGATGCTGTCTGCTCTGGAAAGAGTGCCATGGTGGTGAGCAAACCCCAAGCAGAGGAGTGTGGAAGGAAGGGGGAAGGTAGCTTAGAGATAAACACATGAAGGGAGGGGGTACTGAATGAAGCATGTGTAATTATAAGAGAAAGAAGCTGACAATGAGGGGTTATCATGTGCTGTCAGTGGCTGACTGATGTGATCCTACACAAGTGACTCTGATACATTAAGAGAGACGGGTGTTCTCACTGGACCATGTAGTCAATGATTGACAGCACTTGTCTATCCCAAGTATTGTTCTTGCTATAGCTGCTTTTGGGTAAAGACTACAAAAGAAAGGCAGCATAACAAAAGAAATACAGTAATAAATTGTCTGTCACTACAGTGTAGAACTGCAAGACAATGCAGACGGGGACTCTGGGGGGAGGCTCATTATGCACATTCAGAAATTCTGGCAAATGGAAGTTAAAGAAATCTCTTCTGAAAAGGTTTCACAGTTCTCAGCTAAAGTTGACTGCTTTACAATAGGTTACACTTCCAGTATCAAGAGAATGGCTTCTGTGAATGGGTGTCTGCCATACTGCAATTTAGATTTAACCAGGAAATAAAAAGCTCCCGCCTTATAGTGCAGAGCATATAAAAAGCCAGTTTTTAAGCTGAAATCAGTAATGTTGTTTGACTGATATATTCTTAACGTGTGTATCTGCTCTTTGATCTGAATGAAGCATTTTCACTGGCTGCTTTCTCCCTGTCAATCTTAAGACGGTGGTAGACGAGTGGCTGGACAGCTATAAGCGGAGCCAAGAGGCGGGACTGCTGGTGCTCATCAACTTCATTGTTCAGTCCTGCGGATGCAAAGGTCAGAGGTTAAAAGACAGGCCAGAAGATGGGTAGTAGAGGGGGTGGGGGTGAAAGTTTTAGAGATTGAAATTTTGACTCAGTCATCAATAGCGTTTCTGCTAGTAACCCAATGATGCAATGTTGAGACGAGAAAACTGATATTTTGCAAGAGTGGAATGAAAATGAGAGGAAATCGTGTAGATGAAATTATTACTAGGTGAAGTATTCTAATTATTGTAATATTAGGTTCATCTGAGGGGGGGTTACTTAATTTCCAAATCTGGAACGTTTCTTTATCCTTTAACTTTTTTCATGTCCAGGTGTTGTTACCAGAAAGATGTTTGACAGCATGCAAAATGCTGAGATCATCAGCACCCTAACCAAAGAGTTCAATGAGGTGAGGGAAAGGGGAAGAAAGCAGTTCAGCTGTAGTTTGGTTAAAATGTATTTAAAATATAAAGCTTGTTCCTACAGGAATGAAAGTTTGAATGTAGTTTGTAGTCTTTGTCTGTCTTCTGCCTACAAATCATCCTTCTGGAATTAGTTCAGAAACTTTAATAGCCTTCATGTCTCAAGAGATTGTGATCTGAAGGTTGGAGCACAGCATGATGGAAAACTCTCATTAAAATTTAATGCTGATAAATGGACACATTAATGAGTTAATCACTTTGGTTTTCCACTGATGTAATTGTCATTAGCGGAACAAACCAGAAGTTTGTGCTTCAGATAACTACATGAAGCATAGAATAGGAAGCTTAAAGCTCTTTGTCTCTCTGCTTCCCCCCCTTTTCTTCCAGGATTCAGTGAACTACCCTCTGTGCACTCCAGGGCCCCAGCTGAAGCGTTTCAAAGCAGGCCTGTGTGAGTTTGCTAGGGTTCTTGTGCGCTCCTGTCGGAATAGCCTTGTTTATGATGAATACCTCTTCCCTTCCCTGCTGGCTCTACTCACCGGCCTCTCAGACTCCCAGGTCCGAGCCTTCAGACACACCAGTACCCTGCTTGGTGAGCGATCTGATTCATGTGTATAAAAAAAGAAAGGCATACAAACACTTATAACAGCATAGTTTTTGATTAAGGTAGTTCAGTGCAATTTACTTTTGTACTTGATACATAGAGTGCCTTTAATCTGCTAATGCAGTGTGTTAATTAATAGGTTTTATTAATAATAGGTCAAATAAAGCTTAGCAGCATATCAAAAATTAGGTTAGTCTGGGCAGGTTTGATTTTTGGTAAGAATATACTTGCGCTTTTGTACTTGTCAATAAAAAGTACATACACCTTCTGCAATAATATGTTGTTTGAGAGTACTTTATAGACTTTTCTATCTCCATGTTTTCCTCTGCTAGCCATAAAGTTGATGACGGGGTTGGTGGAAGTAGCTGTAGTAGTTTCTGTTCAGCTGCAGACCACCCAGCAGCAATACAACACGGAAAACAGCAAGAGGGCGCACGACAGAGCCTCTGACAGACTGGAGGAACTGCAGGCCACCGTTAAAGAGGTGACACATGTAGACACACAAAGAAAAACAAAAGTTTAGAGACACAGCCACTTTTTCGTTAACACATAGGTCACAACATTAAAGCTGTGACATCTGCTTTAGGAAAAAAGTAATTGAAGAACATTTTTTGCAAATATCCCTTAACATAATTAAAATTATTGGCATCACTACACCAACATTTTCTTCTCTTGTTGCCCAGGTTGTTTAATGGCTGTCATGTTTGAAATAGTTTGTATTTTACTAACAAAATATCCATCCATCCATTCTCTTCTGCTTATCTGATTTAAGTGCTTGCTGACGTTTCCTATTTTGCTCATGTTAATTTTTGAGTTGTGCAAGTACAGGGACAACAGGAAGTGCACGCTCTGTGAGGAATAGTAAAATATGTAAAGTAGCATTTATACAGTTTTTTGTGCCTATGTTAATCTGATAATCATCAGAGTTATCACCTTTTGTTCTATAAGGAATGGTCGTTGCTATTTATTCTGCCCACTTCAGCAAAAGATGGTTACCACAGCAGATCAATATACCGACAGTGTTGGAGTCCTGGTGGACTCATTTATTTAGTCTTTCTGTACAGTATGTGTGTGTCTGAGTGGCTCTATTTGATATTTGTGTGTTGTAGTTGCGAGAAAACAGAGAGGAGCTGTCCTCCATGATGAATGCCACTTTCCGTGGTGTGTTTGTGCATCGTTATCGGGACCAATTGCCTGAGATCCGGGGAGTGTGTATTGAAGAGTTGGGCCTTTGGTTGAAAATGGACCCTGAGGACTTCCTTAATGACGGATGTCTTAAATATCTGGGATGGACCATGCATGACAAGGTACACACACATAGAGAGGACAAAAAGTGTATGTCCACTGACTTTTGGAAGGGTGACTGCATGTAAGCACTGTTTGTCTGCAAATAGTTATAGCAAAGTCTCGGTGTTGTCTTGTCCTTTTTGACCATTCTATAAACAAATATGTATTTTAAGCTTAATTTCCGCCTAAAAAGTAGATTGTTTTTTTTCTCTGGTGAAGGGTGGAATATTAAAAACCCTGACAACTTCCTGTAATGTCATCCCTTTATTCACATTAAACAGCATCATTTGTCACTGAGTGCAACCAACAGTAGAGATGGAAGTAATTTTATGTGAAATTCCTTTTTCCCTCAATGAGAACCTTCAATTTTGGTATTCATGCTCTTGTAGACTTCCTACAGACGACACTATGGCAGAATATGTACAGACAAAGGAAGACTCACATTTTCACAAAGAGAAATTCCACTATGTACAGGCTTGAGCACAAGTCTGTATTCAGGTTATAGAAAGAGTGTTACCATACTCTGTTTTTTCCTCGCCCTCAGCAAAGTCCGGTGCGTCTGCAGTGTGTGCGTGCCCTGCAGGGTCTGTACCAGGAGAAGGAATTCATTGGGCGCCTGGAGCTTTTCACCAGCAGATTTAAAGTGAGGCATCCCTCTGGATTGGACTCGGCCCATTTAATTCTTCTTGTCTCCCTCTTTTCTTTCTCCCTCTTGACTGTCTGCCTGTCTCAGCATCTGCTTTTAATCTATTGTTTCAGCTTTTTCTATTGTTTCTATTTTGTTGTCTGCCTATGTCTTCCCTCCCAGTATTTTGTGCCTCCTCCCTGTATTTTCTTCCCTTTTGAGGTTTTTTTTTCCACCATTCCTGTTTGTTGTTATGGTTTTATCCTTTGTCTGGGCATATGTCTGGGTGCATTAATTGCTGCCAATTACTGATGGTTAATAAGCTCTTTTCAAACATATAAAAACCCTCCTAAGCCACATGTGCTGCAGCAGATAAATGGTATTTATGCCATGGCTTAGTGCCTAATGATGGGGCTCGTGTGTGTGAATGTATGTCTGTTGATGTGGGTGCATTATGCATAGCTACTGAATGTCTGTTGGCATGATTGAACAGTATTCTGTTTATGTGCCACTGCATATCTAAATGTCTGTGTGTGTTTAGGAGAGAATTCTCAGCATGGTGATGGACAAGGACCCAGACGTGGCAGTGGAAGTGGTCAATCTGCTGCTGCTGATCCAACAGTAAAGGGCTTTTTCTCTCTCGTCCCCATGCTTTGTTCTCATTATCTGAGGAAAAGTTGGAGCTCAAAGTATACCAAATATAGCACATTTTAATGCCGGAAGTGTATACTTTTGAGTTGCATCACAGAAAAGTCATATCCAATTCTGTGATTCAGTCTTGTTTTCACACATTTAGCATTCGTTTAGAAGTCAGAATAAGAAACTTTAACACCCAGTTTCTTATTTTAAATATAAAGATGCTTACTCAACCAACATATGTGATGGTTCCACATAACTCCTGCACTCTGCTTGGTCATGATTGCTGATGATTCATAGCATCAGTCGTGATCTAATGCTTGCCAACATCTCACACCTCTGACTGCAGTGAAATTAGATGTTTTTAGGGGAAATCAAAAAGATGAACAAAAATGAACTGAAACTGCTGGTTTTTGAAATGTTTGTCATCTTCTTTATCTAGTGTATGTACCTCAGTTGATCAGTACATTTTTATGTGTGTACTTGCAGGAGAACAGATGAAGGACTGGACGAAGAGGAGTGTGGCCACATTTATCCACTGGTTTACGCTTCACACCGAGGTCTGGCATCTGCAGCTGGTGGCTTCCTATACAGCAAGTACGCTTTAACCACACTTGGTCGCAGAAGTGGTTACAGAAGTGTAAATGTTGCTGTTTATTTATTTATTTATTGCATATTTCTTTTACAAAAATGTTCAAATTTTTGTTGGATTTACTAATTCATTACTGACCCTCAAAAATAAAGTGGAAATTCTATGCAAACATGTAGTTTGTATAGAATTTTTATTTTTCTATTTTTTTGTATTTTATTTTTTTGAATTTTTGTATTTTTAGTTAATATTATGTAAAATGTTCTTGTTTTTTATTTTATGTGTTTATGTTAGGCTGAAAAGTGTGATTACCAGTCACAGCCAGGAGAATGACAAAGCCAACAATGCAGCCTTTTTTCAAATCCTCATCTCCTTGTTCATCCAGAGTGAGGTAGTATTTCTTTCTCTCTATGCCCCCTCTCTTTCATTCTCCTCTGTTTGGAATTTAAGGCGATATGAAAGTACAAAAATGCAGAGCGGAGCCAAGAAGATGTTACTCAAGTTGGTCAAACCTGTTAACCTTTCTGTGAACGCATCAGCTTTCTGGCAAGAGTTCATCATAGATTGACAAATGGTGTCAATCTATGATGAACATCTGTGTAACATCAGGGAAACTAGTCTTGACCAGCGCAGACGCAGGAGGACATGCTTTAACTCTGACTTAATTTCAAATATAGAGACTATATAATACTTATTAACACACTGTAAAATTTTCTTATGAAAAAATTAATCCAACCATATTCTGCTGCTAGTCTGGGGGCAGCAGTCTCGGGGAGACGCCCAGAGCTTGCTGTCCACAGCCACCTCCTCCAGCTCCTCTGGGGTGACACTGAGGCACTGAGACAGCCAAGAGATGTAATTGCTCCAGCTTGCCCTGGGTCTTGTATGGGGCTTCCTCCCAGTATAATGTCAAAAACACCTTTGCCAAATTGGCACCCAGGAGGCATCCTTATCAGATATCCAGACCACCTCACTTGGCTCCTTTGATGTGGAGACACATGCTAAAAAATCCATTCTCCTAACAGTTCCATGAGCATGGGGCATATCTGGTGGACAGCCTTTGGCATGTGGCAGGATCTGAGCTGAGAGACTGGGAGACAATGACCACTTTCCTGCTACAAGATGATGGTGAGGAACAAGATAAAACTGTAAACATTACAAGAGTATGAGCCTAAGCACGTAGCCATTTTCCCCAGCACCAATAAAAATGGCAAGTTAGTGATAGCTGCTCCTTTTTGTTGCTACTCTGTTTCTTCAACTGTCTGTTTTTGTGTTGTCAGAACTGATGTATGAGGAGGAGGGTGTGCTCATAGAGCTGATGATGTGTGCGATCAGACAGGCAGCACAGGCAACCCCACCTGTTGGGAGAACTCAGGGCAAAAAGGTGGTGACACATTCAAATGCAAGAATAATGCTGTGTGGCTTGTGTTTGATGGAACAGTGGAGGCTGTAAATGAAATATTTTATGACACATTTTGCACATTTTCTCCACTAAACTTGCCTGTGATTGATTGCTGAATGGTCATGTGGGATTAGAACCTCAGTATGAAGGATAAGAAAATCCAGGAACAAGACAAGAGACGCATCACAACACACTTCATCCCTTTACTGCCACAGCTGCTTGCCAAGGTTCATTTAAATACAAATATTCAGCTTTTTTTATTGTTGCTTTAAATTTTAAAAGAAGAGTTTATGTTTATACTGACCTGCAGTACTCAGCGGATGCAAAGAACGTGAAACTGCTCCTCAAAGCTCCCCTGTACTTTGACCTGGAGATGTACAGCAGTGCTCAGTGGCTGGAAAAGGTAGGAGGACCAGAAATGTGTTTATTGTCGTCAATATGTAATGAAATATATTTAGAAAGTATTTGTGCTTCTATATTTTTTTTCTCTTATTCAGTATCCAAGTTAGTTCACGCTCAATGTGAATTATATGGTAATAATTAAGCTTAATGGCTTAAAGAGAAAAAGAGGCTACCAATGCTCAAAGACAATTTTATTTCTTTTATTTTGGAGCTATTATTTTATGATTTAGCATCTTAATATTAATTGTGTGGATGCCTTAATAGGCATCCACACTATTGAGTTCCTGTTTCTCTTTATTCTTTATTATTCCGGGTGTTTCCGTACACTTTTCGCCGTGGATCTACTTCCACAATTTTTGTGCTATTTTCACCGTTCAAACTCTAAACTGTTCTGCTCTTTCTGCTTATGCCGGCTATGACTTTTGGTGTTTATTACTATTATACTTTTTAAAATATTACACTTTTTTCCTTTAATTTGTCCCATTGAAATGAATGGGAAACTTCCACAATTCTGCTAAAACTTTCTTGTCTTTGAAACTTAACTACTGCCTCATACTTTCACCTAGAAACTCCATTCAAACTTTAAAACGTTCTCAAATGATTGGGCTATTCCTGTATGATTCAGCTTTTTCAGATCTTCTACTGTTTTCATCTTATCTCTCTTTAAGTCTTCAGTTGCAAAATTGTGATTTTTCAGAAAATACATGCGTTGCTATGGTTGCTATGCAATTAACTCAGAGGGGACAGTGAAACTGTTTGAATTTTCTCTTCATGTCCAAACAACTTCTTGCTACTCACTCAATTTCCACTCAAGCCCCACAGATTATACACCAAAACGTAGGTATTTTTGCTGGCTTTCAGAAAATGTCCCTATCATTGTTGTGGGACTCATAGTTATTTTGCAAATCTCCTCAGAGTAACACAAAGTCAGAAAACTCTCCATATAAACTCAATGGAGAGTTTGTTCAAAATCACCGCTGGATTTCTCTAATGAGAGGCATTTTCAAATTGTCATATCTCCTTAACGAAGCGAAGTTAAGACATGAGGCTTGTCCCGGTATATCTTCAGACACTCCTGATGCTCACAATTCAAGAATTATTTTCTCACCTATTACCGTTCTGAGATGAGTTAGACTTGTTTGAGGGTAGGAAATTTGTCCCTCGCTCAGATTTCATCAGATTTCAAATTCTGGAAATGAGTCACTTTTTTCTCTCATCATATCTTTTTGATGGATTTCCACAGAGCCCTGAAAATTTCCATGACTGTTCACCAAAGCCTGCTGTTTCTTACGGTGAAAGAATGATTTTGATGCTCCATATAGATTTAGAGTTACCAAAGGTTGTTTGAGAGCAAGTCAAGGCAGTTTTTGCTTCGCCTCTACTCAGTTACAGTGTATTACAAGTCATATATCTTTAATAATTTATATTTTATCTCTGAATTATGAAGACCTGAAGATTCCCCCATCTCTTCTGAACAAAACAATGTCTGAATGACCGTTCTAGCCTCTACGGTTAGGAAATTATGGCCATTTGTTCGAGGGGAATCCTGAATGTCAGAAATACACTGAAGAAAACTCACACCTCTCTCTGTGTCTGCGTGTGTAAGGGCTGACTACAGCAGGTGCAGCTAATTTAACTGACCTACATATACCAAGCCCAGACTCTCAACAGCTCCTGTTCCCTTTACTGTCTGTGTATGTGTGTCTGTGTATCAATATTTCTCCTATGTTTAGGTATTACTCCTCAATCATAGTATTTCTGCTAAAGCAAAGTACTTCTACTACATCTTAGTACTTCTGCTAAATCATAGTATTTTTTGAAAAATCATAGTATATTTGCCAAATCATGGTATTTGTGCAAAATCATGGTTTTGGGGCCAAATCATAATATTTCTGTTATGTTATAGTATATGTGCTCAATATATTATATGTGCCAAATCACAGTATTTATACCAAATTATAGTATTTATGCCAAATTACAGTATTTCTGCTAAAAAGCAGAAATAGTCCTTTTTAGCAGGAATTTCTGCCAAAAGATAGTATTTATGTTAAAACATAGTATTTCTGCTAAATCAGAGTATTCCTGCCAAATCATAGTATTTGTACTGAAACATAGTACTTCTGCCCAATCACATTATTTGTACTAAATGATAGTACTTGTGCCAAATCATAGTATTTGTGCCAAAGCATCGTATTTGTATGGAGTCATAGTATTTCTTCTAAATCATAGTATTTCAATCAAATCTCAGTAGTTGTTGTTAAAACGCAGTATTATTGCAAAATCATAGTATTTGTACCCATTCATAGTATTTCTGCTAAATCATAGCATTTGTGCCAAATCATGGTATTTGTGCAAAAACATAGTATGTCTGCAAAACCATAGTATATCCCTTATGTTATAGTATTACTACTAAGGCATAGTATTTCTGCCAAATCATAGTATTTGTACTAAATCATAGTACTTGTGCCAAATCATAGTATTTGTTGCACATCATAGTATTGGAACCAAAACATAGTATTTGTCCCAAAGCATCGTATTTGTATGGAGTAACAGTATTTCTTCAAAATCATAGTATTTCAATCAAATCTCAGTAGTTGTGTTAAAATGCAGTATTATTGCCAAATCATAGTATTTGTACCCAATCATAGTATTTTTGCCATGTCATTGTATTTGTGCCAAATCATAGTATTTTTGCCAAATTGTGGTATTTGTGCCCAATTAATAATTCTGTTATGTTATAGTAGTACTACTAAGTTGTAGAATATCTGTTATGTTATAGTGTATCTGCGGAATATAGTATTTGTGCCAAATCGTAGTATTTATACCAAATCACAGTATTTGTGCTAAAACATAGTATTTCTGCCATATTGTGGCATTTGTGCAAGAACATTGAACTGTTATGTTATAGTATTACTACTAAGTCATAGTATTTCTGCGTTGTTATAGTATTTGTACTAAAACGTAGTATCTCTGCCAAGTCATAGAATTACTGCAATTTCATAGTTTTTTTTAGGAAATCTGTTATGTTATAGTATTACTACTAAGTCATAGTATTTCTGCCAAATCATAGTATTTGTGCCAAAGCATCGTATTTGTATGGAGTCATAGTATTTCAATCAAATCTCAGTAGTTGTTGTTAAAACGCAGTATTATTGCCAAATCATAGTATTTGTACCCAATCTTAGTATTTCTGCTAAATCATAGCATTTGTTCCAAATCATGGTATTTGTGCAGAAAACTTGGTTTGTCTGCAAAACCATAGTATATCTCTTATGTTATAGTATTACTACTAAGGCATAGTATTTCTGCCAAATCATAGTATTTGTACTAAATCATAGTACTTGTGCCAAATCATAGTATTTGTTGCACATCATAGTATTGGAACCCAAACATAGTATTTGTCCCAAAGCATCGTATTTGTATGGAGTAATAGTATTTCTTCAAAATCATAGTATTTCAATCAAATTTCAGTAGTTGTGTTAAAATGCAGTATTATTGCCAAATCATAGTATTTGTACCCAATCATAGTATTTTTGCCAAATTGTGGTATTTGTGCCCAATTAATAATTCTGTTATGTTATAGTATTACTACTAAGTCGTAGAATATCTGTTATGTTATAGTGTATCTGCGGAATATAGTATGTGTGCCAAATCGTAGTATTTATACCAAATCACAGTATTTATGCTAAAACATAGTATTTCTGCCATATTGTGGTATTTGTGCAAGAACATTGAACTGTTATGTTATAGTATTACTACTAAGTCATAGTATTTCTGCCAAATCATAGTATTTGTGTGAATTTGTATACTGTAATATCACTGTAGTATGTAGTGGCTAAGTAGGGGGTGTTTACAGTGTAAATAGGTCATCTCTTGTGTTGGAGTGCCCTCTTGTGGCGCCTTTTGGGTAGTGCTTTAGTAAACGTGAACCCTGTAAGAAGTGGTATCAGACTGATTTGTAGTGGAGGAATTTGTTGCCAGTTTTCTTCATAGAAACCACACCATATCACCTCTCCACATCCTCCTACTGTATGCCATGCCTCCCTGTACCATCCATCTGACCGCCAATAAACTCCACCTGTGGTAATCTAATCCCTGGATGTCAGCCTCTCCTTCTGACCGAGGATAGTTACTATTGCAGCACCACCCAGCATTAAACTGACGTACACCATTCTGTACAATAGTATTTGTGCTAAAAAGTAGTATTTCTGCCAAATCATAGTATTACTGCTATTTCATACTATTTAAGCGAAATTACAGTGTTTCTGCAAAAACATGTTTGAGGGGTGGAAATCTGTCCTCCTCTCATTTTTCAAACTCCGAAAATTAAGCCATTTCTTCTCTCGTCATGTCTCCGCGACGGAGATACAAAGAGCTATGTAAATCGTAGTCAAAGTACACCAAAGTCCGCTGATTCACCCAGTGCAAGAATTATGCTTCTATCCCACCTAGTTTTTGAGTACAAATTTATACACTATCACAGACCGGTAATTCATATTGATAATTTATTACAATTCTGCAAAGTTTTATGATTTTAGCAGCTTTTCTAATATGGACCTCACATTCTTGTTAACAGTCTATGGCAGAAATACATACAAGTACACAGCCTGATGAAGCAGACAGAAGCAGTACCTCTGATTGGTTCAGCATTTTCACCTCTTATCAGCACAAATCTCAGCCTCTTCTGCTGTTTTCATTAGAATTGTAAGCTTTTCCACCTTTTTTCAGTTACGTGAGAACCAGTTTGGCTCAATGAGTAGCTGAAAAATGTCAGCCTCTTCTGCTGTTTTAGCAGGATTTCAGAGTTCAGCTTTTTCACTTGTTTTAAGCACAAATTTCAGTTTCTTTACCTCATTTCACAACAAAGTTCTTCCTCTTCACCCCTTTTCTGCTAATTTGAGCTTCTGCTCCACAGTGCACATTGTCCCTCTCATCATATCTTTGCTTGTGACCAGAACTCATTTGGCTCAGAGGGTAGGACATCTGCCGTGAGACCCGGTGGCAGAGGTTTGAATCCTACCTGTGACAGTTGCTACACATGTTCCCTGCTTGCATGCGCTCTGCTTTCTTGTGTGTCACTGCTCTCCAGTGTGTCATTACACATACAGCCATCTTCAGCAAGTACTTCTGCTTCTACACCTCTTTTCAGCTCATCTTTTTGCTTCTTTGCCTCTTTTCAGCAGAAATTCTTCTGATTCACCTCTTTTCTGCCAAATGTTTAGCTTTTTCACCTCTTATCAGCACAATTCTAAGCAGCTTCTGCTAATTTCACCACAATTGTCACTCTCTCCACCTCTTCTTTGTGTGAATGAGTTTGGTGCAGTGAGGTGAATTGCCGCCTTTAGACCAGAAGGGCCAGGTTCGAATCCTGCTCAGGGCAATGTTTTTTTTTTTTTTTTTTTTCTTCAACTTTTTCAGCTTTTTTCAGCAGACATCTTCAGCGTTAAGGCATCCACACAGCATTTTCGCAGGAAATGCAAATTTTTCTAGTGCAAATATAATATTCCAATATTAGAGGAAAATGAACTGAAGCCTGTCAGGTCCACAGTTAAACAGTGGCTGACTTTCAGGTCATGCCAGCTGTGAGTTTTAAGCTTGCCTGCAGTTAGAGATTTCCTCAGCCAGATGCTGAACCAGTGGTTCAGTTCAGTGTCTTTGAGTGGGAGGGCAAGCGATTTACCTTTAAATAATTACTATCCTAAGCGTTACATTCATATTCTACTTCTTCTGTTCAGCATTTGGACCTGCTGCTGTCCCAGGTATGTGGCATTGTGGAGAAGCACACAGAGGTCGCCGTACTGGAGGCTTGCGCCCACCTGGTCAGCGCTCTCAGCTCCGACTGCTACACCTTCTCCTCCCGCGCACAAATGGCATTCAGCCAGCTGTTTGATGTCCTTACCGAATGTTTCAGCACCTACGTAAATGACCTGCTCCAGGTTGGAGAGTGTGTCAGTGATGCTTGCATACCAGCAGATACATTTTATATTGTGCATGTGCATACTGTATACTTAAATGCAAGTTTTGTTGAAATGTAATACATTATGTTTTCTTGTTTTTAATCCTCTGTTTTGGGTTTTTTTTGTTGTGAAACACTTTGTTATCCTGGTTTTGAAAGGTGCTAAATAAATACAAATTTAGTTATGTATATAAGACATACATACAGAAAATACATATAATAATGTATGTAAGTATGTATTATCTTACAAGGACAGATTCCTCAAGAAAGGGGATGTACTATGCTTATTTTATGTCCATATTTTCATGTCTTGGACTAGAGTAGCTTTGCTTGATTCACTGTAAAATAATCTTAATTAAAAGGTTGTATTGGGCCTCGTTGCTGCCCCTCAGTTCATCCTCTGTCAAGCCAATATAGCTAATTTGTCTCTCTTCCCTTTAAGCTGGCTTTGTTATGATTGGCTGCCCTTTGTAAACAGAAGGCTTGCAAAGCATGCGGGTGGGGGGTGGCATTTAAAGCAGTCTGAAAGCTGTGCTGTTTTAGAGGAATTATGTCAGTATGACTCATATGAAACATGTTTAATATCATTTGTATTTATGAAAGAAAATAGATCAGAAACTTTACAAGAATTTAGTTTGGGGTTTTTTTGTTGGATTGGTGTAGTATTGCATGAGTTTTATTTAGTTTTACTGAGATACTAATAATGTATGATGAAAACTGGAAACAAAAACTGAAATAATATCGATGTGGAACTATTATCTGTATCATTTTGTGTTTGTGACCTAGGGTATTGCAGATGATGATGACACATACAGTGGAGCCACTGCCTTAAAAAGGATTGCTGCCCTTAGCAGGTATGCTGTTATAATGCATGCGACAATAGTATTAAATAATTCTTACACAGAAGTATGCAACTGTATTGCGTGTGTGTGCATTATCTCCAGTGCTAAGGACCCGACTGCCTGGAAGCTGTTTGATTCCTGTCTTGAGCTGCTGAAGAGCCGGATGGAATCCAGAGAGCTTGATAAGGAGGTTTCTGCCAATGTTTCATATTTGAGGGGGAGGATTGTGAATGTCATGACTATTGCAGTGCCATTTTATGAAAATAATAAGTAAAATGGGCAGCACGGTGGCACAGTGGTTAGCACTGTTGCCTCACAGCAAGAAGGTCCTGAGTTCAATTCCACCATCAGGCCGGGGTCTTTCTGTGTGGAGTTTGCATGTTCTCCCCGTGTTTGCGTGGGTTCTCTCCGGGTACTCCGGCTTCCTCCCACCGTAGGATAAAAGGATAAGCGGAAGCGAATGGATGGATGGATGGAATAAGTAAAATGGGGAATGTAATGAATTTCTAGTTAACAAAACATGAATGTCATATGAATTGCAAGGCTAAAAATGTGATCCCTTAATTCTCATGTCATGTTTTTAGGTTTTTGTACAGGAGTAGTTTAAGGAAAACATTTTATTCTAATTGAAGGTCAATTTTAACTCTCTTTTGTGTCATTTCAGCTGATAGAGCCAGCTATGAAGTGTGCAGCTTTTCACCTGATGTGGGCCAAAGTGAATGTGGTGAACTCCAAGCCAACTGAGGTGCTGGTCTCATGTTATAAAACCGCTGTTTGTCCTCCAACAAGGTTTCAAATGATCTGAATCTTTATTCTCAGATAAACTTTCGGTTATGGGTCCCGGTAGTGTCAGTCTACCTGCATGAAATAAGCTAAGCTGCATGATTAATACTTTCATAATGGCTATCACATCACAGGCAGCCCTAGGCGACCGTGCTGGTGGCCTTCTTGTGTGATTGTTAAGCTTTTCTTGTCTGTGTTGTCGAACAATTCACCAGCTGCGCAGACAGCAGGCAATTAACGCAACAGTCTGTTAGAGTGCATCTGAGCCCACAGCGACACTCGGATATTTATTTCCCACCACTTCACACTTTTTCTTATTGATTGTCTTCACGTGTTTCCTGTCTCATTCTTGCTTCTCTTTAGTTTCTATTCTGTCTTTCTGAGCTCGTTTTCACTTTTTCTGCTGTTTTTCTCTCACTCATTTTTTACACACACTGAGCATGTCATTATTACTCATGCAGCCATTTGTGTGTTTTTCTCAACACTGTTCCAGAGAGAACACATCCAGATCCATTCCTCTTGATCAGTCATTTTCATTCCTTGTCTGTTCATGTTTTGATTGATGACTCACACAGCTTTTTCTCTTCCTGTGTGCACTTAAATTGTGTTTTCCCATTGGTATCACATTATTACTGTTACAGTGGTGGATGCTCATTCTAAACAAAGTTTCAAATAATGAGTTCAGCCAAAAGGATCATAACGGGAGAGGAGATGAAATGGCTTGTTGATTAACTGAGGGGCTGTAACAAGGCCTAGATAAAGATAAACGGGGATTTGTGTGTGTGTGTGTGTGTGTGTGTGTGTGTGTGTGTGTGTGTGTGTGTGTGTGTGTGTGTCACAGACTGCTTTGACATAGTTAACAAAGACAGGAGACTGGGAGTGTCAGATTCTACCTTTAAAACTCTGAAGATGTATCTTGAAGATTGTGTCACCAACAATTCAAAATGTACAGATGCTACTTCTAACAGGTGGTTCCATGCTTGCCAAAAGCAAAAGTTTCCTGGGCCAAGTCTGGAAGGAGACACGAATCTCTTGTGAGTAGAGCTGGGCGATAGAACGATAACGATATGTATCGCGATATAACTCGATAGAGAAATTAAGCTATCGCGATAGACCTCGCCGCTCTTGTCCTCTTAAAAAAAAAAAAAAAAAAAAAAAAAAAAGGTCAGCCAATCCAAATTAAGTAGCGCAGAGCCGAACCAATCACAGCCGCAGCGTCACGTCGCGTGACTTGTTACGTACAGCACAAGTGCCAAGCCGCACGTGTGTTTGTTTGGGAAGCAGCCAGCGCGTAATGGAGGAAATGAGTGCGCCGACTAGAAAAATCAACCGAGCGTGACCAAAGAGAAAACAGATGATGGTTCCAACGCCGGAGAGATTGTCGAACGGAAGAGCCATAGAAGTTCCGTAGTGTGAAGGTATTTCGGCTATTTCAAGTCTGACAAAAACAGAGTAGCGTGCACTGTAAATTGTGCCGAAAGCAAGTCTGGAAATACAATAAACTGGTGCATGCGTCACACTGTGCGCCACGTTATTGTTTCGGGGAAATGAATTTCTACAATACTGTTACTGTTAATTCTACTCTCTGCAGTGTTTAAATGCTTACATATACACACAGTTACTGTCCCTCCACACATACGACTCGGTTCTGCTTCTATGCCCCAGCTTTGTTTACTTTTTCCCACCGAGGCTTCTATTGATTGATTGATTGATTGAATCTTTATTTTGAACATGTTGAAAAAGTATTAAAAAAAAATAGAATTAAAAGAGACAAATGAACAAAGCAAACAAAAGGAAAACGAGCAACCACAACTCCAAATAACGTCCATGTTCAAAAAGGAGCAGGAAGAAGCATAAGCTTATTTAATCCCACCCCTTTTCCACTATCTAGTATCAATAGACTACAGAAATACCTCCTTGTAATTACATTATATGTTATGTGTAATTTTTTTTTTTTTTTTTTTTTAATATATACACATATATGTTTCTATCTATCCATACCTACGTATATACACACATACGCACATATACACATTTTCAATAACCCCATTAACACCTGAAGGATACACAACCTACAATTTTATATATATTTAATATATATATATATATATATATATATATATATATATATATATATATATATATATATATATTCTAGACTTCTGATTGGCCAACATTTCTGCACGGTTAGGAATCTAGCGCCACCTGCTGCTTTGGCATGTTCATAGCAGCGTTTTCCTTCATTTCTGCCTTTATGTGTGGACGGGATTATTTTTTTAAAACGAAAACGGAAAATCTCCGTTTTCAAAAATACCCGTGTACGTGTGGACGTAGCCTCAGTCTCTGACTGGAAGCGCTAATTCGTCATTCGGCTTTTGTCAGACTAAAGTAACTGTTAAAACTGTTTGAAAAGCTCAGCTATACAACAAGGAGAGATTGAGAATTTCCTTTTAGTTCTCAGTTTATTTGATATTGACAAAAGTTAGTCAGTTTTGTCTGTTCTTCTGTAAAACAAACTAAGATTTATTTTTAGAATTAATATTTTGTTTCTAAGTGGAATTGACAATTTAGTCTGTTTCGTTTGTTCTATTTTGAAACTTAAACGCTTTAGCGGCTGCCTTTTGTGTAGTTTGCAATATTTGCCTTTATTTATCTGAAAAAGTCTCATGTTCCTTAAGTACATCTACCCTGTTGAACTTATTATGGGAAATAAATATTTAAATAAAAACAAGCTGCTGATTATTTCACATTTTACTTGTGAGCAACGGCACATTTAAATCTTACAAATATAGTTATTTGGCTTATATCGTGATAGATATCGTTATCGCCTGAAATGAAAAAAACATATCGTGATATGAAAAAATCTCATATCGCCCAGCTCTACTTGTGAGCTATAGCAGAAAGGGGCTACCCGAGCTACCTGCTGTGGCAACGCTGTGTGAATAAGGGAGCAGCCAAAATAATCTTATCACTTGAAGTGGTTTAATTAGGATTTCTGTTGTTGGTGTGTAGAAGGAGCTGAATTTCTAGGTTAGAAAACCAACTGCCCCAACCCTGCCAACATACACACACACACACACGCTTTAGTAAGAAGATAAGAAAATATTTAATCTGTCTTCCTCTGTTATTGTGTGCCTCTCTCACTCCAGGCAGAACTGAAGCGCCTGAAGAAGGAGGTGCGGTCGTTCTGCAGAGTCTGTCAGGATTGTTTGTCTTTGAATCAGATAGATATCAGAGATCAAGTAAGAGCTCTTTTTTGTCTTTCTTCTTCTTCTTTTTACAGTGCGCACCAATCCCATATGTGAAGTACTAGTGAAGCCATATCATTTTTTAACTAAAGGCAACTTTACACTTGGCTATCTGAGACAAAAGTCCATCTTAGGATATCGGTCCAAAACAACAGACCTAGATCACCCTGTGGGACATGACAAAACATAACTTGAAATGAAAGTGTTTGAAAATTACTGCGACTGATCAGTTATGGCAAAAAATCACAATAATTTTTTGGTAATTACTCAGATTACAATTCTTCAAAACAGTACGATCGTGAGTGCTATTAAACCTTTTCGTTTGCTGCTGCTGCTGGACTCCTTGAAGCCAAACTGTTTCCAAAGAGATGGACGGTAATTTTTTTATCTTGATTATTGTGGTTCCTTAATCATTGTAATTGATTTTAATCTTTGAATATTTACACCACCCTACTTATACCAAAGTCTCAGTGAGATGTCCAGTGTCTGTAAACAAACCATGGAGAACACGGTATACAGTGATGCACAATATATTGGCCTGTGTGAAATTGTCAGGAAAAACACCTGCCCTGGTGGTATGGAGGTGAAAGGATTAAAAAGATTTGTGAGGCTTTGTTTGCAGTGATTTTTTTTCACAACCCATGAGCTGATAAAATTCATTTATTTACTTAAACCTCATTTTAGCAGATGATTGCAATGGTGTCTTATATTTAAAAACAAAAACAAAAACCTTAGACCAGTTAGACTGTGATGTATAATAAATTTGGGCTTTTAAAAACAATCAAACTTTAGTGAAGAGTACAAAACACACTAAATAAGTTTTACTCAAACATGTTGGGGCTGTGTGTAATGATGGATGCAGCCACCATTGCATCACACTCAGGCTAGTAAAGTCCTGTGATGATGCCTTTGATGTTTTCAAACCAGAGACGATCTGTGACGGTTGATGAGACTAAGGAACAAGAGTGCCACCCAAAAGTGCCACCTTTTGACTCTAGTTTGGATCACCATTTACAAAATTAGTCGTGCTTGGCACATTTTTGTTACGTTTTTGTATTAAAACACAGATATATATGTTAATTTATCATGTTATTCTTTTTGTTGTCATCATATAAACAAACATAATCAGATTTATAGTCTATAATTTTCTTTACAAACTAAATAGTTACTCATCAGTTTAATTTCGGAGTCATATAGAGCTGGGTCTTGATATTTGGATAACATAAATTCTGTCCTTACAGGCATTTGAGCTGTTATGTGACTTGCTGTTGCTGTACAGTGTGGGTTCAGTCCGCTCCAAGCCTGCCCTCCAGGCACTGGCCCACCTGCCATCTGATTCTCTGCGGTCTGAGTTGGCCGCTTTCCTTCTGGACTACATCTTCACTGACACCGAAGACGTCGAGCTCCATGGCATCTTGACACCAACTGAAAAATGTACGCCTACTCTCAATAAATGTTTGCATGAACTGTGATACTTTCCAGAAGCAATTTGTCGCTTTGTCAGCCAGTGTTGACAAAGCGACAGCACTGTTAGCAGATGTCAGAATGAACTGAATAATGAAAGGGATGTAGTTTTTATTAGCTTGCACCATATTTTGGAAACTGCTTAGTTGTATCACTGCCTGTGGGTACAGTTTTTGATGTCTTGTTTTAAGTCTTCTTCTGTATCCACTTTCTGTTCCATATTTTATAATGTTCTGCCAAATATCCCTTTCATTCATGCTCTTATAGACCCCACAGCATGCTTTCCCTCTATCTCTGCATTTCTAAACTGTTAACTCCTCATTTCTGCCAACCTGGCTCTCCTCTTTAGCTGAGGATGAGGAGGAGATGAAGATACGTCTTCTTCAGAAGAAGCGCAACCAACTTGCTGGCTACTGTAAGCTGGTCATCTACGGGGTGCTGGACCTAACTGCTGCCACAGATGTCTTCAAGCACTACAACAAGGTGGAGGGATTGTTGGGTTTTATCAGCCCAGCCTATCACATATGACCACAAACACATTATATTTACACATATTACAATTCTTACTGTTTCTGTATCACAGTTGTGCGTGAATGTAGGCAAAATGTGTTAAAAGGTTAAGTCGTGACTTTAGTAATCTAGTTGGAGATCAGTCGTTGGACCGACATTCTTTGGGGGAATTAATTGGGATAGAAAGACGGGAAGCAGATTCATAAAAAAGTAATAATGGAGAGGATGTGTAAGAGCGTGGAGGAGGGTGAGAAAATCTGTTTTAGAACCACCGAGGTGCTGGGAATGAGTCAGAAAGTACGGTTGCTAAAAGAGGCACAGGTGACTAGAACAGAGTGGGTCCGATTAATTTTTTTCAGACATTTATCAGAGCTGTTAATTAAATAGATTTGATGTTTTTCTGGTTTTTGGTTTGTTTGTTTGTTTTTCCGCTAGTACTTTAAGGACTTTGGTGACATCATCAAAGAGACTCTGAGCAAGAGCAAGCTCATCAACCCCGTGCAGAGCGCCAAGACTGTCTGTCTGAGTCTGCAGCAGGTGTGCACTTGCATGTCACTGTAATCTTTTGTATTTAGTGTAGAGGTTATCAAACTGTGCAGTGCGCCTCCCTGGCACAGTGTAGGAGGCTCACAGCGGGGGCACAGAAGGAGAGAGGTGAGATGAAAAGTGCATGCTGGTCTTCTAAAAACAACACAGTTATTAGTGTTTCAGTCAGCGGTAGGTACGTGATAGGGAGATGCTTTCAAACTCTTAAACTTGGGAGTCATAAATCAAACAATATTTAAGATTTGCTGTGACTTATCCAATCGAAGCATAACAGAGTTAGTTTTCTTCACTATAAAAATAGCCAGTTAACTGGTTTTGTATATTCGTGGGTACACTGCTGACAGGAACAGATATCACCTAATGGTTTTAATGGTTAAAAATTCCCACAGTTTGTATTACTGTTTATCATTTCATTTGTTACTTAAGCACATTACAGTAGTCTGATGAGGATTTTCCCTCAGTTTTCACATTAAAAAATTTTTTTTGTTGTTTTTTTATAAAACACCTACCTAAAGTATACAGGGCTCCATATCAGTGACCTTTTTGTATGCAAGGACGAGTGTCACATACACAATAAACTTTGTGTGTTAGCTGAAGTACATTCTGAGTTGTTTTTCCAATTTAAATAACCAGCTGCACATATTTACTGTCTCTTAATTTGAAATTAAAACACATGTTCTTCATTTTCGTGGGTTATGTGGGAGTTCTCTTCTATAATTACAACCAGTACTTGAATTACTTAAAAGTTTGCAGCCTTAACTAACCAACACAGAATATTTGTTTGTGCATATCCAGATATATATCGTGCCTTTTATGCAACATGTCTGTGTGTGCTCAGCTGTTTTCAGAGATGCTCACGGAGCACCACAGCAGGCAGGATCTCACTGAGATTAGAGACTTGGCCAAGAGGCTTGCCATGAGCTTTGGCATTGATCTTCATCGTGTCCGCAAACCACTGGTGGCCCTGCACATGTCAGTAACACACGTTTCTCTTGACAAATGCACACAGGCCAACCTTACCATGACCTAGTTTACCTATTTATTTATTTTTCTGTTACTTCTATGGTAGCATTTTTAGAAGCAGCTACAGTTTCACATAGAAAAACGCTACTTTATGGCAGAAATCATCCGTAATAATTAACTCAGAGCTAGTAAGAAATCATCAGATTTGAGGACTGTAAAGAGAAATTACAGTATTCTTCACACTGTGGTTGTTCATTTTGTGTTTCTCCTTATGTCAAGAGATTGTTTGTGTTGTCTTTCTTTTTTATCAGGGACGGCATACGTTTCGCATTTCGGGACCCACAGGAGGGAGAGGAGCCAAATCCAAATGTGGCCTTCTTGGAGATCCTCAGCGAGTTCAGTTTTAAGTTACTGCAGCCGGACCGCGCCCAGCTGTGAGAAGCAAAAACACACAGACACGCTCACTCGTAACACTGCACATGTATTTCTGTATGTTATACATATGTAGGAAAAAAAATCTCACTTAGCAACAGTTTGAGAGAGAATACTTGTGATGTCATGAATCCACATGAATTATTATATTACAGGTAAAACAAAATAAAACAGTGTCTTCATTCTTGTTACATATTCGTTGCGTTGATCATATTATTCATTTAACTTAGATTCACAATTATTTGCTCAATTCCAGTGAAACTGAAAATGAAATGCAAACAAAGGTTTCCTCAGTCTTTGTCCCATCCTGATTCTCTGTCATCTCCTCCCAGAGCTGAGTTTCTGAAATCGGCATGTCCCAGCGCTGCCCTCTCCTGGCCGCCAGTCAAACTGTATCAGCGTTCTTTGGAAGCTCGCGCCACCTCTAAAGCCACTGAACAGGAGGGAGATGACGAAGTCCCTTCTCATGACATGCCTGTAGTGAAACGCAGGAGGACCACAGCTCAGGGTGATGCACATGATACACAAAACACTCTGCATGGATATACTCTACGTCATAGCAGAGATAATTAATTTTTTAAAAAATGCTTAGAAGTGGGAAGTCAATTTAATTTAACTTAATTTAATGGAAAATTCAGTCTTACCCCTGTCTTATGGTCAGAGGGCGAGGATGAGGAGAGGTATATGATTGTTGGACATGATATATGCCAACGAAGTGCTCTTTAATCCTAAGAAGTGTCTCATTGTTATTTTCAGTATTAGCTACTATTTGCCAATGAGGCTATGTACAAATTGATGGAAAAAAATGACACTGGTGCACTGGTTTGCACTACCACCTTGCAGCAAGAAGGTTTGAATCCACCTTTCTGTGTGGAGTTTGCATGTTGTCCCCATGCCCTCTGTTTGTCTCTCTGGGGCAGCCCTGAGATGAACTAGCTAGCTGTCCAGGGTGGACAGTAGGGCTGGGTATCGTCACTGATTTCTAGAATCAATTCAATTCCGATTCACAAGGTCCCGAATCGACATGAAGGAGATTTTCCTGGCCTGGATTTTATAAAAATATTCTGCAGTACATCAAAAACGAAAGAAAACCATTAATCAACACATGAACATTACCTCTGAAGTTACAGCGGTTTTATTAGAGACACAGCTGAGCGTTTTGCATTTTGCATAATTTAAAAAAGTTTAAATTTGTTCAGTATTGAACGGCAGAAATTAGGTTTTCTTTTCGGAAGTATATAAAACGAAAAAAAAAACAAACATCGGCCGACAGCGCTGTAAACAACGGTAGACTTGTGCGTAACAAGCAAGCGAATAATGCAGAAAACAGATTTTTAGACGGGAAACTGTTCTTGAAGAGAGAGAGAGAGCTGTGCATCGTGGTCGAAGCAAAACAGTAAAAGTCAGAGTGAATTCATGACGATGTCTATGTGAAGCGTAGTTTGGATCTTCTTTTGCTGCTGGTTCGGTCAATATTGTTTGGAGAGAGATCAAACTAACAGCTTTAGAATCAGCGCAAAAAGGGCGTGAACACAAAGCGCCGAAACATCAGAATCAGCGAGCTGTCGGCTTTCAGCCCCGACTGTGAGAAAGGCGACATCTCACTGATTCTGATCCGCGGGTTGCGCTGTGTGTTTAAGGCTTTGTGCAGAATCCGTGTTCCTGCTCTCATTTACTGTCTTAGCTGTTGTTGAAATTTTGTGAGATTTAACCTGAGATTCTGGCATTTCGGGCAAAATAAATTTATATCAAAAAATCGATTCAGAATTTTAATGAATCGATTTTACATTATCCAAGCCAGAATCAATTTTAATCGATAAATCGATTATAAAAACCCACCCCTAGTGGACAGCTATCTAGTTCGCCCCATGTAACTGGATATGTGGAAGAAAATGGATTGATTAATATTTGGGGCCATTCAGAGGAGGAGTGACCCAAATGTCAGGACAAAGCAGTTATTTCAACCCAAATTGTGAAATCGTTTATCGTAATCAGTTATAATAACAAGAATATTATTCTTTTTCTTTTTAGCACATGATCCATGTGTCCATTATTTTCTTTCTGTTGTTGGTTTGGGTTGGGTGGTAACTTATGGAGTTGATCTGAATTTCAGTCCAGGAATTGCTGTAATGACTCGGTACCATTAAGAGAAACAGTGCAAAACTGTCATAGTTGTTCAAAATACAGTGATGTAAAATTAATAGCATTCTTCACATTTCGAAAGCCTTAAAAACATTTATTCTTTGGTATTTTTACTTCACATGTACATGTGTGTTTGGGAATCTGCTGAATTCTGCAGGAAGCAAATTTGCTACTTTACCTTGTCAATTAAAGCGTCATCATCTTTGTGTGGTGACTTGTCTCTCCTGCAGGTTCAGCGTCCACCACCAGAGGATCCTGGTTGGACAACAGCAGCATCCAGAGCAGCCTGCACACCCCAGCCCTCACCTCCACTGTCCAGAAGCAACCCGCCAAGCGGATTGCATCCAGGAAACCAAGACCCGTGGAGTCGGATATCAGCAGCACCTTAACTGAGCCGGAGTCAGAGGATGAGTTCTCCCCAGGGTAAGTAAAATTTTATGATCAGCATGTCTGCAGTATCTGCTGCCTCTGATTCGAGCATTTGTAAATTACTGCCATGGGTCAGATGATTTCATGTCAGTACCTTTCTTTTCTGTGTGCTGTGTTACTGGTCAAAAGGGCAATCAGTAAAAGAAGGAAGATTAAAGCTCCTGCAGAGTTTTGCTTATGATGAAACAAATTTAATTTCCCCTGTGTATTAAGGCATAATCATAGACACAGAATACAGCAGGTAGACAGTGAAGTTGGAAAATTGTCTTCTGCTGCTCTCCAGGTTACAAATGCGAAAAGTGAAACTCAATAAAAGACGGCTGGCTTCCTCCAGCAAGAACACCCCCTCTCCAAGGCAGCAAGACCTGAACTCCCACCTCAACTTGTAAGACTGATTTTTAGACTGTTTAATACTTACTATTAAATTGTGAATATGTTCCATTTTACAAAAGCTATTTTCAACCAGAAATAATCACAGAATGGATCTGTGTGTGTGCTTCGCAGGCTTTCCCTGATTGAAGATGACATCTCAGAAAGAGATGAGGACGAGATTGAAGATTATCACAGTGACTCTGACACTGGATACACACTGGTAAGAACAAAAAAACCCCAAATACATCATATTTACTTTCTCTCATGACTGTGCAATCTGTTTTAACAGCACCTGGTCAGCTAAGGTACAAATGAATTAATTCTTTAAAAGGAACATATACATGTCACCACAAATTCATTTTGGTCCTTCAGTGACCACAGTTGTAGGATCTGTGCAGAGAAAAAAATATGTACAAAGCTATTTATGATGAGAGGAAAAGAAGCACATGTGTGATGTTTTGAACTTTGCTCCTAGTGCTATATTTATACCCTTTGAATACAAATATGTTACATAAATCTAAATCTAGATTAAGTACAACATACCTTGAAAACTAAAACTTGTTTGCTTGCAGCCTTCCACACGTCACACCTCACTGAGTGTCCTTGACGAGCTCTTTGACTGAGGTTAGCGGGGGATCATCTGTTCAGGACTTCTACAGTTTCAGTGTGATGAATATTAAGTCATCTGTTCTTCTGTTCACCTGTCAGACCTGTTTTTGTCTCTTAATTTTGTTGTTGATTGGGAAGTCTGGAATTAGAAGCTGTTCTGATGTATTAATAGGAATGTTTTGAAAATAACGATGTTCAGAATAAATGTTTCACTAAAGTTGGACTTGGTTCCTCTGTCTTTCATCAGCTCTTACGAGTTTCACATTTTTCAAAATAGCCTTCACTGTTGACATCACAGTTTGTTTTTGTTTTTTGTTGAACACCTTAATGTATATTAAAGATGCCTGATTTTACAAAGCAATACTAAAAGTAAGGCATTACAATGTATTGTTTTAAAAATGAACAAACTCAAAATGTTATTTAGATACACTGAAGCACTACTAGTTATTCCTGTTTGTAATGTGTGATTTGTTTGCTTTATTTCTAGGTCAAAAAAATCACTAATAAACAAGATCAAAATGAATTCCGAGGGTATCCTTTGTAAAAGATTAATAAAAGTAACAACATGCACAAAGTAACACATATTGCTTTGTAGTGAATTACACCATGAAGCAGAAGGAGCTTAGAAAAACAAGTGGAAGGAGTCAAGATTTTATTCAGCGGAAGACCTCAGTGCGAACTGTGAGGAGGCGCTATCTAACCTCTGAAGTGGCTGCAAATTTTACCAAGGTTTTAGTCAAATGCCCCCCTGTGATTTTACCTGCATCCTGCGATTTGATTTTTAGTTATTTTAACAGCAAACTGAAGAAAAGCCTTGACTGCGTTGCTCCACTCACCACCAAAAAGATTAACGTAAAACATGCATCACCCTGGAGAAACGAAGAAGTCAAAAAACTCAAAAGAAATTGCAGGGCAGCAGAAAGGAGATGGAGGAAAAATAAAAATAATATCAACCATCAAATATTTTCCGAGCAACTTAAAATGTACAATAATACATTAAGGAAGTCAAGAAATTCATACTTCGCCAAAATAATCAGTATTAACAAAAATAATCCCAAGGTCCTCTTTTCCACCATAGATCATTTATTTAACCCTGATTTTAAAAGCTCCAAAAGAACCCCCACAGACTCACTCTGTGAGCAGTTTGCAGACCACTTCAGGGGAAAGATCAGCGCCATCAGATCTGATATTTTATCTAATCGCGATATGATTGTAAACACATCTGAGGGCTCGATTGTACCTGAGGAGACACTGGACAGCTTTGTCCTGGTTAATGCTGAGAACTTTCAGAAGGTTTTCTCCACAGTGAGACCCACCACATGTCTTTTAGATCCAATTCCTTCTTCACTCTTTAAAACACTTTATGGATTTTTTGAGGCTGAGCTTTTATACATGATGAATTGCTCTCTTCAGTTGGGTGTCTTCCCTGCTGCCTTTAAAACGGCGGTGGTGAGGCCCCTTCTGAAGAAGAGCAATTTGGATTGTAATGATTTTAATAACTACAGACCTGTATCCAACTTACCATTTTTAAGTAAAGTCTTAGAGAAACTTGTTTTTACTCAGATTACTGATTTTCTCAATGATAGACAGATCCTGGAGATATTCCAGTCTGGATTTAGGGTGAACCACAGCACAGAGACGGCTCTCCTAAAGGTTTTAAATGATCTTAGATGTAACTGGGACGCCCAAAAGCTCTCAGTCCTGGTGCTACTGGATCTAAGCGCAGCCTTTGATACAGTAGACCACGCTATTCTTTTAAACAGACTAAAACACATGGTGGGCCTCTCTGGTGCTGTACACAACTGGTTCACTTCCTATCTCTCTGACAGATCTTTTATGGTGAGTATGGATACATGCTCCTCTAAGATCCATAAAATGACATGTGGTGTGCCTCAAGGGTCGGTTCTAGGCCCTGTACTTTTTAATTTGTATATGTTGCCTCTCGGCAGTGTCATCAGGAGGCATGGAGTGAACTTCCACAGTTACGCTGATGACACGCAGCTGTACATCTCCGTGTCTCCTGATGACACCAGACCAATGGATGCCCTTTTTAACTGTATCTTGGATATAAGATCTTGGATGGCAGAAAACTTTTTGCAGCTTAACCAGGACAAAACCGAAGTTTTAATCGTCGGTCCTGAGGCTCAGAGAGAGAAACTCTTGTCTAAATTAGAGGCATTTTCACTATGTCCTTCGCTACAAGTGAAAAACCTGGGTGTTATTTTTGACTCTGAGCTTGGTTTTATCCCACATGTTAAACATGTAACCAAAATTGGATTTTATCATCTAAAGAATATAGCCAGAGTCGCCCTATTCTCTCTCGGGCCAACACGGAGATGCTGATGCATGCTTTTATTACCAGTCGCATTGATTACTGTAATGCCCTGCTCTCTGGTCTTCCTAAGAAGAATATTTCAACTTTACAACTCTTGCAAAACTCGGCAGCTCGTGTGCTGACGGAGACCAGAGGGCGGGCCCACATTACACCGGTTTTAGAATCGCTGCATTGGCTCCCCGTGTGTTTCAGGATCGATTTTAAAGTTCTTTTATTGGTTTTTAAATGTCTTAATGGTCTTGGGCCTTCTTATCTCTCATATCTGCTTTTACCATACGAACCCTCGCGGACCCTGAGGTCCTCTGGTACTGGCCTTTTGATTGTCCCTAAAGTCGGGACACATACTCACGGAGAGGCAGCTTTTCAGTGGTATGGTCCTCGTCTGTGGAACAGCCTGCCGGAGGAGCTCAGGGCCGCAGAGAACGTACATGTTTTTAAGAACAGGCTCAAGACCCACCTTTTTAATTTAGCTTTTACTTAGCGTTTATTTATTTTTTATGCTTATTTATTCTATCCGGTTATTCTATTATTAATTTAGGATTTACCTAATATTTTTTGATTTTATTCTTATTCATTTTTTAATCTTCTTACTCTATTTATATTTATATTTATATTGTATCCTGTTCTTATTTATTTTATCATTTTACCCTGTATATATCGTATTGCGTCATATCTCCAGTGTTTCCTCGGAGGGCGCTCTCTGCACCGGGGCTGTTATTGACCGTGGCTGCTGGGTCTCTGGGGTCCTCTCAGCCTGGTTGGGGGGCTCCTTGGCTTCCCTCCTGCTGTGTGCCCAGCCCGGAGGCTGCGGTCTGTGACCGGCTCCCGGTGCAGACGGCTCTCTGTTATAATGTTTCCTCACTTGGCTCATGCGAGCCCAGCCCAATTTTTACTCTTTAAGTGTGCGCGTGTGTGTATGTGTGTGTGGGTGGGGGTGGGGGGATATATGTGTATTGAGAGTGTGGGGAGTGAGTTGGAGGGTGGGGTGGGCTGCTTTTAACTATGTAAAGCACTTTGTGCTACATTTTTTCTGTATGAAAAGTGCTTTATAAATAAAGATTGATTGATTGATTGATTGATTGATTGATTGATTGATTGATTGATTGATTGATTGATTGAAGATATACGGTGGTATTTTACAGTGATCAAAAACCTTAAGAATCAGCTTTAGGTTTTCTCTATTTAATTAATCAAAACTTGAGGTTATTTATCTAGAAATTTTGACTTTCTCTGAAATGGCTTTAAAGTACTTGTCTGTCTTCCTCCCCTCACCCTCAACTGTTGTGATAAATGGCTAATTTATATAACTACTGTTGTGATTCAGCACTGTATACAGAAAATTAATTGGGAGGGGGGGTGATTATTAGGCGTCTCAAAATTTATTCCTAGTTGTAAGTAACTTAAAGTTGAGCTGCTCAATAAGTCAAAGTTTTAAGACTCATCAAAATGTTGACTTGGCTATGACAGGCACTTTTAAGCCACAAACAAGCTTCCATACAACCTAATGACAATTAAAATGTGCGACATTTTCATTATATTTCCATATGTGAGAAAATGTCAGAAAAACATTTGCACATGTATGTTATAAAATGGGGAAATACTACTGAAGCGTAGAGCTGCCACCCAGGCAAAAGAAAAATACAAGTGTATCACGTTATAACGTGAAAGGTTTATTGTTCTAACAAGATACTTTTCCTGTTTGTACAATATACTTTTCACGTTTGAACAACATAATATCACGTTATTACAATATACATAATTATCACGTTCGTACAATATAAATATTATATTGTACGAACGTGATGATTATGTTCGTACAATATAATAGGAGATAAGATGTACCACAATGTAAGGAGTGCTCTGACACGTTGATAAATATGTTTTTTTTCCTTTCTCGCAGTCGATTAGATGAGATGATAAGGCTGTATGAAAAAATGTTCCTATTAAGTTTTGAACTGAACTGCCAGTAGCTTTTGGTGTACAATTCAAACACTGCAGATGTATTTGCTAAAAACAAACACAAATAATCTGTCACTAGAACAAACAAACAAAAAAGAATGACCATTCATATAAGGAAGGAATCAATTATCACGTTCGTACAATATAAATATTATATTGTACGAACGTGATGATTATGTATATTGTAATAACGTGATATTATGTTGTTCAAACGTGAAAAGTATATTGTACAAACAGGAAAAGTATCTTGTTAGAACAATAAACCTTTCACGTTATAACGTGATACACTTGTATTTTTCTTTTGCCTGGGTGGCAGCTCTACGCTTCCGTAAAATACAGCTGTAAATCATGACATTATGTTGGGTTCATTCGTTCCACGCTCACCCTGTTGACACTGGGTTGCGCATGAATCCAATCATCGCATTTCGCGCCATTCCTGACAAACGGGGCGGAAGTTCGCACAGTCAGGTGACACCAGACTGCCCGCAGTTTTCGCGCCACCACCGAATCCCGCCTCTCCCCGCCGAAAGAAGCGACTCTATTGGCTGAGGGAGACGTCAGACTCGCGCCACTTCTTGTACAGAGATAAGGGAGAAGCGCTGGCTGCTAGTGTCCGGTGTTAGTGAATTTTTTTTTTTAAAAAGACCGAGCTTTGAGATAAATTGCGTTTCTCCCCTCGCGTTTTTGGAAGTAAGTTATCTTAACTGAAGCGCAATACCTGCAATCATGGCTCGCAAGGATTACGAAGCAGAGAAAGGTAATGTTTCATCTTTAACGTCATGGCAGCAACAGGTTGGCCGTTTTAGTCAACTTTTTACCAAATGACTTCTAAAATCCCACACGAAACCTTGGTGAACGTATATCACGGGGTGTACTGGCTATGAAGTTGGATATAATATAAAATTTGATTTCATGTGCGAAAGCGCAACATTACCGCTTCGTTTCATTACTAACTCAACTTGAAAGAAAACAATGATAGAAAATAAATGAGTGCTTGCACATGGTGTCAAGAAACGCGCGACACACGGGAGCAGTGTTAAGAATAAGTTGCACAAACTTGTGTGAACATTAGCTATCCTCTTGATAACGACTTCGGTACTGTGTGTGTGTGTGTGCGCGCGCGCGCGACCGACAGAGGCTGTTGGCTCCACGGTGACCCGGATGGATCCTTAAACAAAGGAGCAGGCGCCACTGTGCAGCAGCAAGCACATGTCTCAACAGTTACACGAGCTGTTCGACTAAAGATAATCATTAATGTCGCGAAGTTTTTCATTTTTAATGTGTAACATTTAAAGTCAAAGATAAAGCACTAGGCTGAAAAGTTGATCATCTTTTCAGATAACTTTATAAAGGCCACTCAAATGCTAGCTAAGTTCATATCAAACGCGAGCGCAACCTTAACATTTAATGGTACACAATGGCAGTAAGTTAACCCCTACTTCGCTTTTTAATAACTGAATTTTATAATGTCCACATTTAGAGTTTAGTTGAGGTGTTTAAACGTCTTCAAATCGGGTTAACTAGTAACCGCGAGCTAGCTGCTGTCAGTTAACCTGTTAACGTGCTGTTCTGTGTTTAGCACGTTTACGCTGAGGGTCACAATATGTATATATATTTCTAAAAACGTAAGAAGACTCTAAATGATTGTTTACTTTGGGTAAACAAACTTTATTTCTGTTACACAAACATCTAAAAGGGCAGGGTTTTACTAAAAATCGACCATTATAACAACACCATCAACGTTACGTTACGGTAAGTTTAAATTTGCAGCGGTGCTTGAGGCACTCTAAAGGTCCGAATAAACTTCACAAACACCCGAGTCATCATTCGTGAATCTAACCGACCGCTTAAAGGCTGAAGTTTGTGGTGCATGAACCATCGATAGCATTAAGAAAGCTACTTCCACCGCCAAGAGATTAAGAGCAATAAGCTCGCAGTGATGGGGCTGCCTGCGCCTTGTGTTCAGTACACCCCGGCTAACCCTAGGCTAACATTAGAAGATGGCTGGCTGTGGTTTGAAAACAACAGCCGGGACTGTTTTTAAGAGCGGAGGGATGGCGGAGGGATACCGCGAGTGACTGGGCACAAAAAGCCATGTGCTGCTTTGTTTACAATAACATCCTCGAAGAGAGAAATAAAAAAAGCAGAGGTGCGGATTTGCTGCTACCGCGTCAAAGTAAGTGGAGTATTTTATTTATCACGGCCAAGAGTAGTTTCGTTTCTCGAAGCGCTGAATTAAATATTGTTAACAGTTGTGGCTCTTTCGAGAAGTGGGGGGATATTATCCAAAAAAAAAAAAAAATGGACCCTGAACTGAGCGCGCCTGTTGTTGTATTTACATTATTGCCCAGAAGCTATCTGCTGCGTGTCGCCAGTTATTTCGCTCTAAAACTATTATGTGGAAACGTCAGAGCGGAGTTGGCATCATGTAACACATCAGTGGCAGTTTGTGCTTTACTGTAAGGCAGTAGTGACTCATCGAGATTACAGGATGCCATGTTACTCAACAAAGGGGGTCGTCGCAGGACAACAAATTAGCTCACAGTGTGTAGGCCCATTGCCGGTGGTGTTAATCAACAATTTAAACAGATTTTAAGCTCAGAAATAAGATTTATTGTTTAAAGGGAACTAAAGTAAACAGCCTTTTCTTTGTGTGTGTGTGTGTGTGTGTGTGTGTGTGTGTGTGTGTGGGGCTAACAATCAATCTCCACCTAGTGTTTGCTGCATGTGGCCTGTCTGGGTTTTTTTGTTTGTTTGTTTTCTCGTCTCCCTCCTGTTAAATTGTACTGAAGGTATTTTTTGGTTGTTTTGCAGAAAAATGCAAAAGGTTCCTGCAGGAATTTTACACAGAGGATGACAACGGGAAGAAGCTGTTCAAGTATGGAGCCCAACTTGTGAGTATACTACAGAAATAATGAGTATAGATTTAGTTTTCAGAGTTGGTTCATTGCAGATTTTTGATATTATTGCCCTTAAAAGAAAAAGTACAAATCTGGTGTGCTAATGAGCGCTGATGCTTCACTGGTCAGTGAATAAAACATTTTAGCTACACTGTTCTTTGACACCATTTGTTGTCTTTACAAGCAGACATTTATGATTTGACAAAATCATAAATGTAAATGTTTATTTGAACTAGTTATTTTTGTTATAAGTAGAATAGTTTTGGGTGGATTGCATTAAAATGTAAAAGTGAAAGCAAAACTAAATGGCTCTTAATCAAGCTTCCATGTGAAAGATGGAAAAAGGCTCTTACCTATTTACGAAATGCATAATTCCCTTTTTGCTTCTAAATGTAGATGAAGGTGTGTTTGGCGTTAGTAGTAGCTGCAAAGATGGTTGTGTAATTGTTGGGTGATCATCTAATTAATTGCAGGTGGCGCTGGCCCACAGGGAGCGGGTGGCTCTTTTTGTGGATCTGGATGATGTGGCTGAAGAAGACCCCGAGCTGGTCGAGAGCATCTGTGAGAATGCTAAACGTTACACAGCGCTGTTTGCTGATGCTGTCCACGAGCTGCTGCCAGAGTACAAGGAAAGAGATGTATGTTGATCAGTTTAAGAAGTGCCAAAAATGAATTGCTATTGTGATTTTTGCCCAGGATTAATGCGTCTATTTTTTATTTTATTTTTTTTTAAATACATAGATTATTGCCAAAGATTCTCTGGATGTGTACATTGAGCACAGGCTGATGATGGAACAAAGGGGTCGTGACCCTGCAGATACAAGAGACCCTCGTAATCAATACCCGCCTGAACTCATGAGGAGATTGTAAGTTGAATCGGATTCAGAGCTGAGCTTTTACTGCATGTCTTTATTTGTCCTTTGATTATACAACTGTGAACTTCTTCCCACAGCGAGCTTTACTTTAAAGCTCCAAGCACCTCTAAACCCAAAGTGGTGCGTGATATTCGAGCCGACAGCATCGGTCACCTGGTTGCAGTTCGGGGTATTGTGACTCGAGCGACTGAGGTCAAACCGATGATGGCCGTGGCTACATACACATGTGACCAGTGTGGCGCTGAGACCTACCAACCAGTAAGACGGTTTTTAATCATCTATACCATAGGTGTCGAATCCATACCAAATTACTATCAGAGCTGGCCTACTGGTATTACACAGCTAATATATATATTGTTTAGTATTAAGCTTTGCTTGTTCCATATTCAGTTTTTCAGCAAAACGTGTTTGAGTCCATAAGAAAAGATTCATTCTTATATCTGGAGGAATAAATATATTTCAATAAATATTAACGTTAGCCCGCGACTTGGTTCCAGTTTTGAATTTTGGCCCACTGTGTGTTTGAGTTTGACACCCCTGATCTATACATCTATATGCTTTCACAGGAACAAAGTTTTTCATCGTATCCTCTCGTTTTCCTTCAGATCCAGTCTCCTTCCTTCATGCCGCTTGTTATGTGTCCCAGCCAAGAGTGTGTCACCAACAAATCTGGAGGGCGACTGTATTTGCAGACGAGAGGCTCCAAATTCATCAAGTTCCAGGAACTGCGTATTCAGGAACACGTAAGAAACTCCCAAACTTGTTATGTTTGTATTCAGTTGTTTTGGTTAACATTAGCTCACAAGTTTTGTCTGGTATTACACAGAGTGACCAAGTACCTGTTGGAAACATCCCAAGGAGCATGACGGTGTACGTGCGTGGCGAAAACACACGTCTTGCCCAGCCAGGAGACCACGTAGCCATCACAGGAATCTTCCTCCCTCTGCTGCGCACAGGCTTCAGTCAGGCTGTTCAGGTATAATCTGCTTGTCAAAGTACACATGGGCTACTGCAATAATCTCATCTCCAGAAAGAAACTGAAATGTATTGTGGTTTTGCTCTTTTCAGGGTCTCCTGTCAGAAACCTATCTGGAGTGTCACAGCATTACACTCATGAACAAGACTGAGGATGATGAACTAGGTAACGAGGAGCTGACCGATGAGGAGTTGCGAAGCATCACAGGTCTGTTTGTTGGACATCACTACAATAGGAACACATAAACTGAGACCTTGGTCTTTAGTGTCTGAGGTGAATTTTTTTTCTTTATAGATGAAGGATTTTATGAGAAGCTAGCTGGCTCCATAGCGCCAGAGATCTATGGACACGAAGATGTGAAGAAGGCTTTGCTGCTGTTGCTGGTTGGAGGAGTGGAACAGGCTCCCAAAGGCATGAAAATCAGAGGTGAGGACAAACAAGATTATAACGGCAGAATCCTTTTCTTCTGTTTCATCATATTGTAACATAGCTTTCTAATACTAATTTGAATGTATAATTTTAATATAATTTATGCTCCTTTATCACGCTGGCACAAGACCAAACTTTTTTATTCCATAGGTACATTTCTTTGAAGTTGTTTTTCCTCATTAAATGTTGTAATCACTGCAGTGCTCTTACTCCGTTGTCTCTTCTTCCTCAAGGCAACATTAATATCTGCCTGATGGGAGATCCAGGAGTCGCCAAGTCCCAGCTGCTGTCCTACATTGATCGTCTGGCTCCTCGAAGTGAGTCCTGTTTGTTGTCCCCTATCTGGTTTAATGCTTTATCTAGTATGGCGTTTACTTTCCATTAGGTCCTACACTGTGACGGCTTAACTTCTGGTGGGATAGTTTGATTAGAGCACTCGCTTTTTGTTTTAATGCAAAGTTTTGAATGCCAACAGCCTGTCATATAATTGGAAGTTTTATTCTGAGTGAAGCTTGAAGTATTAACCGTTTGATCAACAGCTAATTGTAGCTTTTTCTTGTTCCCTGTCTGCTGTTCAGGCCAGTACACAACAGGTCGTGGTTCATCTGGGGTCGGTCTGACTGCGGCAGTGATGCGTGACCCCCTAACCGGTGAGATGACTCTAGAAGGAGGAGCCTTAGTTCTGGCTGACCTGGGCATCTGCTGCATTGATGAGTTTGATAAGATGGCGGATGCAGATCGAACCGCCATCCATGAAGTCATGGAACAACAGACCATCTCCATTGCTAAGGTATCCTTAATTACTGCCAGTACTCGGGGGGGGGGGGGGGGGGGGAAGAGTATTAGGGGAAGTATCTGGAAACATTCAATGCCTGTTTAACATCCACACTCAAGTTTATTTAATCTCCCTTCCAGGCTGGCATCATGACCTCCCTCAACGCCCGTTGCTCTATTCTAGCAGCAGCTAACCCCGCCTATGGCCGCTACAATCCCCGGAAGAGCATCGAGCAGAACATTCAGCTGCCAGCTGCTCTGCTCTCCCGTTTCGACTTGCTGTGGCTCATCCAGGACAAACCAGATGCTGATGCTGACCTGCGTCTGGCCCAGCACATCACCTACGTGCACCAGCACTCCCGCCAACCGCCCTCACACTTCACCCCTATTGACATGAAACTGATGAGGTGAGAATTTGCATGTTTAAAAATGAACACATGAAGGTTATTGTTGTAGCTCAGATAATTTACTTCAAATAGGTCTGCGTAATAGGCAATATTAACTAATGACAAATGTAATTTCCATCAGGCGTTATATATCTCTGTGCAAGAAGCGGCAGCCTGTGGTGCCCGAGTCACTGGCCGATTACATCACTGCTGCTTACGTGGAAATGAGAAAAGAGGCTCGGGTCAGCAAAGACACCACCTTCACCTCTGCTCGTACGCTCCTCTCCATCCTGCGCCTCTCCACTGCACTGGTAAGAATTCCACATCCACTTGAGTAGTAGTGGGTGGCTGGAAACATTTAGAGGCCAATCTCACTGATTGAACTCCTGCAGGAGGGTTATAATTTTGTCAGACATTTGTTTTAAGAAGTGAAACAGGGTTACAATTGTTTTTCATCAAACTTCAGTGGAACTTACATTTGCAGACAAGTGTCGTATGGGGTTCGGTTGCACAACTTTTGTGGAGCTTTTAATGGAATTAAATTGTCTTGATCGATCGTCCAGTGTGGGATAAAGTGCTTACAGTGCAGGTAGTGATGATAATCTGGCCTACTGCATTGTGAGCACTTCTTTCCCACGCTGGACAAAAATCTCTGACTGCCAAAACCAGTCCCAGTAGCAAAAACGCTACACCCACTCACAACATGAATATTATTAAAAAAGCTTGAATTAAGTCTGTCTTGTATCATCTCTGCCTCTGGTTGTCAAAAGTGCTGTTTGTGCAGGTAGCAGTCATCCACCTACTGCAAAACCAGCACTTCAGGTTAACAGGTAGGCAATATGCTGCACACAGATGTCCACAAGGGGGCAAAACACAGCCACAAGCAGTATTGGTGCCACAGCTGCACATCAGCTTATTTGTGTGTTTTCAGATGACTCATTTGGTATTTTCCTCTTCATGACCACGAGGGAGCTGCTTTAATGTCTTTGCTGATCCTGGCCAGCTTTGCAGGGTGGGCAGTCAGCCTGTGTGCATAAGGACCAGCTGTGCAAACCCATGCAAAACTGACCATGGCCAGGACTGTCATCAGTGTATTCTACAAAAATCCCAAATTGATCATAACAGTATTCAGATGGGATCTTTTGTGTGCTGTTTTGATTTCATGCTATAGAGAGACTAGCTGGTGTTGAGAGGCGGAGACTTGGGCAATTGCCGGGCATCCCAGAGGGCATTGCACTTGTCTCGGTCTGACAGTGCCGGCACAGCGCAGCCTAAGTTGAGATGGATATTGTAGGATTATTTTTAACTCTTATTCGTGCATTCACTCAAACTACAGTCTTAGCATTATCTTCACCTTTAACTCCCTACTTCAGGCTCGGCTTCGCATGATGGACACCGTAGAGAAGGAAGATGTAAACGAGGCCATGAGGCTGATGGAGATGTCCAAGGATTCATTACAGGCTGACAAATCCAGCACCACAAGGTTAGAGCTAAAAACCAGGCCTGTTTTTTTAAATATGGCTTTCAGTGAGCTCAGACTAACATGACTGGATGTCATCTGATTCAGAGCTGTTTTATGAGTTTCTTGCATGTCCTGAAGGAAGCTGTAAAACTTGCTTGATTTTTATGGAGCTCTGTTCACACGACAGCCTGTTCAAAACGAGCAGGAAATGTAGTTTGTGCATTCGTACGTGTACATGTAGTATGTTTACATGCCTTACTTTGTGCCATTTCTGAGTAGGTTTATTCAAAATTCCTTGAGGCTTTAAAGTTAACTTTTTTTTTTTAATATCTGCTTTCTCATCTGCAGGACGCAGCGACCGGCCGACGTCATCTTCTCTCTGGTGCGCGAGCTCGCCGCAGAGGGCCGTGGAGCCGGTGGGTTGGTTCGCATGGCTGAAGCAGAGCAACGTTGCGTCTCTCGTGGCTTCACGCCCGCCCAGTTCCAGGAGGCCTTGGAGGAGTACGAAGAGCTGAACGTGTGGCAGGTCAACCAGGCCCGCACGCGCATCACTTTCGTCTGAACAACCCGGGACACGCCTTCATGCACATTTTGTTTCAGTCACCTGAGGGAGGGTGGGGGACTCTTTGTTGTGGGTTTTCTACAGACTTGTAATGAGGTTAAGCATTTTGTAAGTCCAGCAGATGGAAGATTCTTTTTAAATATGACTCTTATTGCGAGAATTCCAGCTAATGGAAACCCAGAACTCCCGAAGAATCCTGTTAACAGTACCTTGCTTGTAAATATGTACGTCAGAAGTTAGTATTGTGAAGTATTTCCTGTGGTTTGGCTGCAAGCATCCGTTTAACATTGAGCATTTCTGTACATTTTATACTTGATGATGCAAATCAGACAAATTTATATTGAGCCTTGTATTGTGAGAGTTAAAATAAAATGATGGTTCAATACTCTGCCTGGTGCCGAGTCTTCTGTGCACATAATGTGGGATGAAGAAATGTGTATGAACACCTGGTTTCACAGTGGGGACGCCTCGCTAATCCTTTGAGTAACGCCTGCCCACAAAACATACAGGTCTGCAAGTCACAATTTTCATGTTGAAAGACAAAACCCGCACGACTTTGGGTTTGTGAGTCACTGAACCAAAGATTTCAAAAGGCTTGGATATTCAGAAAAGGCAACAAATGTTTAATGCTGCCAAATCTAGCTTTCAAAACCGCAAGCTTCCAGCTGTATGATGAATGATCCTGTAACCCACTAACACATTGTATGCACTGTCTCGGTAGAGTAACTAGTAATCATGTGTCACCTAAATGTTTTGGTCTACTGATGACATGTATCTAAATAATTGCATCTAATACAGCAAGAAGCTAAAACAATGTAAACTTGGAAATTATATTTTCATCATGGACATTATTCACAATCTATTTATCACATTTGACATCGTTATGATTGGGGAATGTGGGAGAATAACATTAAACTGACCAGTGTGTGTTATTGCATGTATGTTTAGTATGACGGCCTTCAGTAAGAATGCAGTCTGAGTATTGAACATGCCGAGACAAAGGCGGCTTTTTCTGTAGATAGCTGTCCTGTGTTCAAAAAGCAGGTGTTCACTGGGTAAAAATAACCTTTAGAAACCGGTGGTGTTTCAGAAATCTGTGAAGTCTCATTATGAATGTATGTTTAAGGCAACATGGGTTGTCATCTATGTTTTTTGTAAGCTTTTCTGGCATGGATATTGTGTTAGTAGGCAGCATTTTCACTACGGTTGCAGTTGCCCCAGCAGGTGATGCTTCACTTCCACACTTAATGGGGAGTTTCCATTTGAAGTCTGTTTTGTTTTATGGCTTTGCTGCAAAGGTCCTGAGGCTTTCTGTTCTTAATTGGCGCCAAAGGCCCCACATTAAAGTGTATTAAAAGGAAGGTGGAGACAAGATTTCAGTCTCAAAGTCGGTAGAGTCCGATTGGATAGAAGATAATGTTACAGGGTAACTGACGCTGAGATGTGTATTTAACCCACTCAGCCTTGTTCAGACCAGTGAAGACTGCCTCCCGAGTCAGGTGAGTAAAACGGGCAGATGTGTTTTCTTTACAATATTGGGTCGTGCAATAAGAAGCAAAAATATAATTTGAATTAATAAAGTTATTAATTGCAAGCCACATTTATATTCTACAGTCTATATTAATCTTTGCATTTAGAGCATCAGATTGCAGAACAGTTTTACCTGAAGACATATTTTTATGTCTTACAATTGAATTTTGGTATTAGACACATACCTTTGTTAAATGTGTAGATATGAAATGTAATTGATTCAGAGTTATTTTGTACGAACTAACAGTTTTCCTCAAAATGATCATTTCCTTTTCTTCATGATCACAGAGGTTCAAGATGATTTCTTCATCGTGCTTGGTGGGGGCACTCTTCTGTCTTGTGTTTCTCCCAGGTCTGCTCTGCTTCTTTTACTTCACAATGTCACAGGTTCACCTCTCAAAAACAATCAAAATCAACATCCACAAATTATTTTTCATCCTCTTTCAGGCCTGCTGGAGGCCAAATCTTTGTTGAATGTCATAAAGCAGGAACGTAAGTTAAAAAAGAACAATTTTCTGAGGCTTTATGCAGCGGTGCTGTTTTTCCAACTGTTTTTGAAAGACTCAGCTTCATCTCCTCTTTTTACAGAGATGGTCCCTGTAGGCGATGTTAGCATTGATGCAGAGAAAGCAAATGATTTTCTGACTCACTCCAGACCAAAGCGTAATGCGGACCCTCGGTGGTACAGAGGAAACCCAGACTTCCAGGCTTACTACAAATACTACAGCAGCATCGGACACACTGAGGGGGTAAGAAACACTTTGGGCTTCCTGGGGTAGCCCAAATATTCACCGTCTATATAAGCACCTCAGAATGTGTCACTGTAGGTGTTCTTTATTTTAAACATTCTTTGTAGTAACAGAAAACTGTGACAAGTCACCTTTGCAGACCAGCAAATGTAAGATTTTAGCTAATAAGGATGTTAAATTTTGAATTCAGTCCAGGTTCTGGTTGTTTAAAATCAGCACCAACATGTTGTATCTGGATGTGGAAGATTTTAAATCTAAACCTTCATAGTTTAAAAAAAAGCAGGAAGAAAAAAGATTTTTCATTTTGATCTCAGAGGGTCGGGATTTTGGGATTCAAAACACATCACCTCTCGGCTTAGTCGAGAAGTGCGATTACAACTGAGCTTTTTAATTTAAAAACACATATAATCATGAACGATTTCAGATTTTAAATGTGTCTCAGGGTTTCTTTCTTAACCAACTGAAGATTATAAATCTACTTGTGGCAGCTTTTTTTTTTTTTTTGCAGTTTGATGCTACATAAATAAACTTGAGTTTGTCTTTCCTTTACTCTTTTTCCGCCTCTCAGCTCTATGAGATCGACAAGCTGCGAATGCTCTACCAGCAGATGAGGTACCTGGAGCACACCTACGGCCCTGATGCTTCCTATTTCCAGAGCAAACTGGGAGTGCCTATGATCATGTGTGACCCAGCCACAGACAAGAAGTGCAAAGTTGTTGCTCCTCCTCCTCCTCCACCGCCAATGAAAGGGGTCCCAAGACCCACAGAGCCTCCTGCTCTTCCTATTGCTCCAGCCATTTCACAGGCCGATGTGCTCTACCTGTGTAACCAAAAGGACCCCCTCTGCAAGCCTCACATTGTCTACATGCCCACAGGTGCAGTACCTGTGCTCTGTGACCCTCGGTACCACCCCCACTGCACTCCCCAGAAGGTTGCACCAGCTCCCGTGGCAGTGCCTCAACCACCTCCTCCTAAGAAATCTGGCCCACCTCCACCTCCCCCAGTCTTTGTCAAGAAGTCTCCCCCAGCTCACATCCGCACCTTTAAGGGCATGGAGTACGATTGTGACCCCTACTGGGATCCCGACTGCCTGATTGACAACCCACCCAGGCCCATCAAAGGAAAGGTTGTGGTCCCGCCACCCCCTCCGGTCGAGGAGGAAGAAGAGGAGGAACATGTGGAGGAGCCAGCACCTCCTGCACCCATTAAGAAAGTAACCTACTACCCTCACCCTTACTACTACCAGCACCCTCTACCCTACAACCCCAGGGATGATCTGTACGATCCAGCCCGCTTCCAGTACCCACGGCCTGCTGATGCTGCTGATGAGCCTGCAGAGGAGAGCCAGTAAAACATCCAGAGGGAGCAAAACAGACTATGAAAACATCCAAGTTGCACACTTTCACATCTTTTATATGTAATGTCAATAAAACCAATGTCTTAGCGCATTTTTAGATGCAGTGTAATTACATCGATGACTCAATGTGTAACTGCCAGTATGTGAAAAACCAATTTTCTTTTTGACAAGAATAAATTGTAACAAATCAGTTTTTCACCAGCGAGTAGCATTTTGAGTTGGAATATCCTTTTTGAAAGGTGCAAAGTAGCCTCAAAGGGAAAGCTTTGCTCCACCCATCGCCACATGGCAGGTAAAAATCACTTGTGAAGTACCAGCATGCATGCTGGGAGGCCATTATGTCTGTTCTGCTGTACATTTAATAGCCAAATAAATGCTGACTCCTGTTATTTTCCATACACTCTGGAGCAATAAGTCACCCTGCAGTCTTTTTCCTGCCTCTCTGTCCAAAACCTATAAGGGCAATCAAACAGCAGGAACACAACTTCAGTGGGTGATCTGCAAACGTGCTGCTACTGCCAATAAACCTCCAGCTAGGCGAGCTCCACGTAGCAGACTTTCATGTGCTCATTTAAAAGTGCAGCTCTGACTTTTTTTAATGTGCTTCGTTGACAGAAGATTCAAAGTCTCATGGGGAAAAAAACGAAAAATCAGCAGATCATTTATTACATACAGGAACATGAAACAGTAAAACAAACTGGGTAAAATAACAGAACGTTCATGTACAGTGGACTCATTGCTGTGCAGACCCACCAAACAGATGAGTGACTTTGTACATAGCTTTTAATGATCGGTGCTTTTAGATACACTTGTGGTTGGAATTTTTTAACTGCTCTGAAAAGCTACGGTTGGTTTAAGAACTGCTTTTTAGCTAATCAAAGTAGAAACAGACAAAAAAAAAAACAAAGAAAAGAAAAAGACAGAACAGAGAATAATAAACTGCGGTGCTCGTTTTGATTCTCTGCTTTGCTCAAAAGAAGAGTCCTCTCATCCTCCGGCCGATGCCCTGTCTGTCGTACAGGACGTTGAACTTGTTGATGAACTGATTCATACTGTTGCAAGTCTTGGTGATAGTGCCTAAGTAGGCCATGAGGCCGACGTCATTACATTGCTGCAGGGTAAACAGAAGAACGGCGTCAGGGAGTTCTCACTTTTACAGCACAATGAACAGTAACATCATCACAACAAGAGATATTTAATCATAAATTAATTTTTCCTTGTGACTCAGACTTCTTATCTTATCTAACTGACCATCTTTTATTGCTGCTTTCATTTTATTATTGTAGTATTCGATGTCGATGACAGCAAAACGTGCAGCAAAAAGGGTGCAGCTACACTTTGATAAAATGAGATGTGAGCTTTGATTTTAGGATTGTGTTTGTCTTCTGTTTTTGGACCCAGTACTTGGGAACACTGGGAAAGATTTATGTAATGTGGGTAAAAGTAAAGAAATAGAGAGTGGAGTACACTGTGTAAAAGTGACTAAATAATCACCAGCTGTAAAAATACATCCCACTGCTCCGTTAATTTCTTGTACACTGGCAGATTATTAAAAAAAAACAATGGAAAAATACCTAAAATGACTTCACGCGTCTTGCATAGAACTTATCAAACTGAAGATTGGTGACTTTTTGCAATACAGTTGCACGATTTAGGAGCTGCTTTTCATTTATTTTCTATCTCATCAAAAATGATCCACATGCTTTATGTGGCTGGTGCAGCAATGGGGTCAGTTTATAAACTGACGCATTTGTCTTTACATCTTTACCAACTACAGCAAATGCTTGAAAAGTACTTTGAGCATTTTATGTGTCTCGATACGCAACGAAAATTTATTTGGCTCTAAACTGTCCACTGAAACACTGTAGTTCCATCTTTATAATTACATGTAAACACATCACATTTGAATACACTGATCCCTGAATCGCGTGTTTCCCTGCCTGTTAACTGTTACAATGCTGCTAAATATTAGCTATATTTAAAAACTGTTACCAAAGAGAGGCAAGTTAGATTATTCCTTTTCTCATTTTTCCCGGGATTTTGACCTGCCTTGGTCCATCTGTGTGTGTGTGAAGGAGCAACAAAGATTACTTACATCATAGAAGTCAGTTTTGAATTTTATGGTGCTGAGGACTGGCAGTCTGTGGCACAGGGCGTTTGCTTCTCGAAGGATCTCATGATTAAATGGCACCTCGCCTGTGAGAAACAAATAAACAGCACGCTGGAAAATGTTGAGTTTGTCAAGAAACTGTCAAACAGAAGCTTGTAATTACAGAGGGGCATGTTTGAGGGGCCTCCTTTAAAAAAAAAATGAAGGAGAGGAAACATCTCATTTAAAAACATCTGCTTTTCAGATTTATTTTCACATTCTTCGCTCTCACTCAGTCATTAAACGACCCCCTCATCCTCTCACCTGCTTCCACGGCTTTGACGTACTCTAGAATGATCTTCACTCGGCTGTGGAGCATCTTTATCGCACTGTGCTGGGCTATAAGGTGTTCAGCAACTAACACAGAAGAAAGACACCAAACAACACAGTTAAACCCCCGATTCATTTTGATGGTGACCAATAAGACGCAGGTCACAGGACAGCTGACTGATGGAGGAGACACCATGTGACACCATGCCCTAACTGACAGCTTGTTACACCTCATTTAAATCATTTATTTCTGGGTTTACATGGTTGTACAATGTAAAAATTTCCCCCCAGTGTGAGGCAGAAAGTTTGGAGAGCTACTGTAAAACCCTGAGGGAGAAAATTCAGCTGAAAGCATCTAATCCGTGGATCCTGCCACCATGCATGTGGCAGCCCATGGCCTAGGTTCACCTCTTTTTTGACTTTGCCCCCTTCCTAACATGACTTTAACACTTGAGAAGCTCTAGTATGCATCACAGAGGCATGAGTGCAGAAAGACAAAACTAGAGAACGGCCAAACTGAAATTGTAGAAGGTGTTTTTGCTGTTGTTGTATTTTTTTTAGTTATACCTCGTATCACAAATCATTTGTATATTGCATTTTTTAAAGGAAACACATTTTCATAAAAAGTAGTCAAGTCTGCCTTTAATCTTTGACAACAGCGCCTCTAACCATTTCTAAGCCTAGAAACTCAACAAAGCTACAAAAGCCATTTCCTTTGGATTTGAAGCTGGAGAAAAGCTCTGATTTACCACCTTTTGTGGCTTATTGTTAAATAAAGAATGCTTAATTGGCAACAATTCATGACTATGATCAGTGTGTAGCTAGTAGAACATGTACAAGTAATTCTTGAGGCAACAGCTTGTCTTGCCTGTTGAGTTTTCTCCAGTGCCGGTGGCCGTCATACGAGCTACGTGGTCAACGCCAATTCTCTCCGCTTCCTCTGTGGCCAGAGTGTACGTCAGCTCAGCAAATAACATGGTGGCCTGAAAACAAACAAACAAACAAAAACAATACATATCAGATGAAACTGAAGCATCTGTGGCAATCAAGATTAGACGTGCACTAGATAAAAGTGGAAGTAAACTATACCTCGCCACTGATGATGTCAATGACAGATTCATAAACGCTAACAGGAAGCTGTGGGACAAAAGAACACTGTTTAGAGCAGAGGCGTTTGTGTTTGTACCAGTGACATCGTTGCTGAAACAATGCAAATGAACTCACGTCCGTGTGTTTGGTCATTGGGTTAAGCTTCAGGAAAAGAGGGCTCTCAATGATCTCGCACACCTGCCAGGAAGTAGAGAAATGAGGGTAAAAGCAAACGATCTGAAATATCCAGCATCATGTACTTGTGTGTAGACTCTATAGCAGTATAAAGGCATGTGTTAACGTACAACACAAGTGGAGCAGGTGTGTATGGGGTTTTAAGATATTTAAAAGCTTAAAAGTGATACATTTTGCTTCTGAAACATTCATGGTCACAGTACACGTGTCAAAACATCGACATCCTGCCACCTGTCAGTGGGCTTCAGTGTCTGCCTACCTGCTTGTGAATGTGGATATCTGACTGGTCTGGAGGACCACCTGTGGTGTACCAGCCCAGAAACTCCATGTCTTTGAAGACCTGTTTGACTGAGAGACCAGAGGACAAATGTAAAAACAAAATGATCTGATGACTTGACTTACTGATAAATAAATATCTGAGAGGGGCTTGGAGAACATAGTCATCAACGAACTCTCTCACAGTGACATGAAAACTGAAGAGATTTTTTTTTTCTCATGCTCCACTTTTTTCAAGGTTACAGCAGTTAACTAAACAATATAGTGAACTTACGAAACAAACTACAGGTTTAAGTCTTTGTCATTTTAATAAAATGTGTTAAAAAATACAAATTAAAAAAAAACCCTGCTTGATGAGGCTTTGTTGCAAATGCTTACAGAGGCTCGGGATGTCTCCACGACTGTGAGTCAACTGCCTTCATAAAGAGTTGTGTTTTTGTTATAATCACTGTTCTGATTTTCTGGAAATTAACAGGAACTGACTTGAAAAAAAAAATTACAAAATCCAAAGCAAGAGGCAGAGATCGAGAGTTTTGGTAGTTTTTATGTCATTTTGACCAAAAGACTTGTGTGTAAATCATTTACTTATGGCTCAACAACTGGATCCAATGCTGCCATCTTTTGGTCAAGTGTCAGGAATCTCCCTTCACGTGTTTTACTCCTTGCACATCCAAACATATTAACAATGTATCTGTACTCTTTGGGAACTGAAACTCCAAAACTACAGAGTCCCATTCTGGCGTTCAAGACTTATCAATTGTTGTACTGTTTATTGTTCTTCGTGTGGGAAGGTCAGAACACAGATAGAAAATGTCTCAATTTAATAAAGGAGGCAAGGACAAAACTAGAGTCTAAGTCTAGAAAAACAAATCACGACAAACTGACGTGTGAACTGATTTTCCTGAATGATGATTACGCCAGTGTTACTAACTCCAGCTACCGAACAACTGAGTCATTAAAGAAGATGCACACACAAATATGTGCATTATTGTCCTTAACACTTGAACAAAGCTTACACTGTTCCTCCTTGGTGTAGTAGTACTCCTTGTCAATGTGCACTTTGTCGTCTATGGTGTGAGACAGCAGCTCAAAGGAGTTCATCACCTCGATGTTTCGACCCTCCTGTTTCCCAATCAGAGCTCCTATCACTGAGCAGAGACAAACACAACAGCATATGTTTATCTTTAACTTAGACTTTTATTCCATAAGCCCAATATATATGTGATAGGATAATGTGTTGTTTTTTCACACATACCCTGCATCGGTCGGCCCTCCTGCGAGCGGATGCGTATCCAGTGATCGGATATGTTTAGGATAACCAGAGGGTGTAAGGCCACAGAAACACTCCCAGTGACCCCTGAGGCCATAACACTGGGGCTGGCTACAATCACACAAAGACACAAACATGATTGGGATTAACAGTATGTCAATGACAATATATAAAAAAGTCAAAAAACTTGTTAACTGGAAGCACTTTGTCAAATTCAAACAATTACCGGAAAGCCAGACAAAGAGTTTCCATCTCAAATCAACCATCACAGAATTTTATCGTCACAAACTGTAAAATTTTACCTTCGTATGATATCAATGAAAATGTGTCGATGGACCATTTTTGAAAAGAATACATCTTGAAAAATGTTTGATATATGAAGCTACAAATTCACAGCAACCAATATATATGTATCCAATCTGTGGACCATAGCCTTTTTAGGCAAATCTGAGATAGTTGTGCAAAAGGGCAACAGTGACCCAGGTACAAACGGAAATACTTCTTCAAATCCAAATAATTACTGGAAAATTAGGAAAAAAGCAACAGTGATGAACCAAAAGTGATTAATATGGTCCAATCAGATTAACTGGAAAGTTAATCAACAATGGATCAGCCCTGTTTCGGTATACGTCTAATCAAACTGCATGTATATGTGGAACACAAGAAAATAAGCAGAGACACATCAATAGCGGTAAATCAGTATGGACCCAAAACAATCAATAACGTTTGACCAATGCATAACAGACAAAATAATAAGAGAGATTATTTACACTCGGATTGTAGCTGATGACAATAATCACTGAGCTCCAGAGCCAAGCAACAGTACACAGTTTTCTTTCCATTCAAAATAAGTGACTGGATATATCCTTTTGGCATTAATCATCTGTTTAGTTTGGCACAAACGATCATTCTCAGGATCGTTCCTAAAAGGTTAAATAGCATATACAATCATAAAACGAGTTCCACAGTTTCCCAACAGGACACCTGGACAGGTAGATGAGTCAGCGAGGTGCCCAATGACAGTTTATAAAGTTAATAAAACGCGACTCTGAGCGGTCGCCCTATGCTCGCTACATACAGTCATTTTAATGTATATGTAACTATTCACACAGATATAGGCCTGCATGTCGGTTTCTCTCATGTATAGCTAATGTTGACGTGTTTGGTGTTGCAGCACTGCCACAGCATTTTAATCAACTGCACATGATGTTAGCTTTTACTTCAAATTTCTGATGCAAACTCCTGTGGCAAAGCAGAGGGAACTGCCTGAAATATCCACACAGTGATGAATGTACTGACAGCTTCACAGAGCTGAGTACGTTAACCTGCTATGTCAGCGAGCAAGCTCCTTACGACCCTTTAACACCACGGAGTCGCCACTTCCGCTCACTTATAACACACAAAACAACATATACGGCAACCTGCGCGCAGGTTTTGGTTGGTGTGGACAGAAACGATGAGATGAGGGATAAATACTCGCCTGCCCCATCCACTTCCATTCCTCCACCATTGCTGGTCGCCATCTTGTCCGGTAATCCGCGCAGGCGCAGTGGACTGTTGATGCAAAGGACGTTAAGTGGCTCTTCGCGGGGCTCTTTTTTAAAACAAACCATGCCGCATATTCACGGTCATAAACCTGATGGGAGTTTATAGAAACATAGGCTCTTTGGGTCGGGGAACGTTGTGTTGAGCTTAAAGCCGCTGATTTGATTTAACTGCCCAGCGGCCGCTCGGTCACACAGTCAGTGGACCGGTGTTTCCGGGGGATTGCTGATTCGGGCGCAACCCGTGTGCGTTCATGTACCATTCCGTGTGTGAGGTTTGAGAGTTTTGTTTACAAAATGGAAGAATTTAGGGGCTGCAATCTGGACTACTTTCCCGAAAACATTTTAATCGATGTGTTGTCCTACCTGAACGTACGAGAGGTCGTCAAAGCCGGGAGGTAAGGGGATTTCAACTTTGCTCTCAATGATTTACTAGTTAATCGTCGTTTAAAACAAAACTCAGGTTTTCGTTTGTTTTGTCTTTTGTTATGTGATTTGTGCATATGTTTATATATTTTAAATTGTGGTTTTAGGGTATGTAAGAGGTGGAAACGCCTTGTTAAAGACCAAAGACTGTGGAGAAATGTCGACCTGACTTCATGGAAAGGGGTAAGGATGCTGTTGCCAGTGTGGCTTCATCATTTTTCGTTTCTTCTGTTAATGCAGGCCAGGCATTTAGTAATCTAGTCTGTTACTTGGGGATAATAATAGAAACAAACCCATAGCGATAACTTTTTTTTTTTTTTGATAAAGATGAACGACTGGGAGCTGTTGACTCATGTTTTAATTTATCCTCTCACATTAAAGCACTGGTTTTAACTGTATCATCAAATAAAAATACAACACCGTGATTTTCCTGTCTCAAAACGGGCCCACTTATACAGTTGTCCTGAGATATTTATAGATGCATCATGGGCATGAATGCCACAGGAATTTGGGTCTGTGTAGGTTCTCAGTCATCCAGGTCATGGTAATCCAAGGCGCTTGGAAAGAAAAACGACTGGACTGCTTTAAGTTTCTTGAAGACATTTCACCTCTCAGTTCTAAGACCAAACGACCCTCTTAAGGGACAACTCCCACTAGAGCTGAAATACCTGGGGCTTTCCACCATTTGGTCTTAGAACTGAAGAAGCTTCTGGGGTGAGAGGTGAAATGTCTTGAAGAAACTTAAAGAAGTCCAGCCATTTTTCTTTCTAAGCTCTTTACATAGGAATTTGGGGCTTTTCATAATTTCTTTGAACTGTTCTTTGTCCGGGGTGGAATAGAATAGTACAGAACACAGCTTTAATGGCTTTAAAGAGGAAAAAGTAGATGCACAAGTTTGAATCAAATCCACACATACAACCCCAACTAATATTTGGTTAATATAAATATTGGTTGCACTTCAGTTAAACACTTTCGGTAGCCATCAACAAGCTTTTGGTGCAACAGTAGCTGGGTATTTAACCACTCTTCTTTGCAGAATTGGTTGAGTTTAGTTAAATTGGTTGGTTTCCACATGGAGCCAGCTTTTAAACATAGTCTACAAGTTTTCAGTACAATTGACGTTGGAGCTTTGGGAAAGCCATTCCAGGAGCTTAGCCTGGTTTATCCATCCCAAAGCCAGTTTTGACATATCTTTGTTTCAACAACCTAGTTGCTGATTTGAGTCTTAGGCCATCTATTGGCAGTTTCTGAGCTGTTACTAGTCATTCTTAACAGCCATCCACTAATATTTTCTCTTGGCTGGTATGTGTTTTTCTATTGTATGTGTATTTTAGTTTCTTTGATAGTGAATAAAATTGTGTATTGCTTTTTAAAGCCCCTTGTAAAGCATTTTGAAATGCTTTTGTGTGTAAAATATGCTCTAAAAATAAACAATGAGCATCATTTAATAACACATGGGTTGTGTGTTTGTGCAGTTATTGACTGTTATTGTTTCTCTCTCTCAACACACACATATTCATGGACTGTCCACTGTGTGTTAGGTGACATCCCGCATCCTTTGGGTCCTGCTGCGTCAGTACCTGGGTTGCGGACTAAGGTGCCTTCGCTTGCGTGGTTTGCTGCTGTCCGCACGTGGCGGAACCTTTCTCTCTGAGTCTTGGCTTAAAGTTTTGTCCACAAAATGCCCTCGACTGAGTAAGCTCTATCTTCTGCATGCAGACCTGAGAAGCCTGCCCAGTTGCCAGATCCTACCTCCATCTTTGCAGGTGCTGGAGCTGCGGGGTTGTGAGCTGCCTCGTGGCTTCTTCAATCAGACCCTGCCATCAGCTAGTCCCCAAGAAAGAGCAGAACCCACATCCAGTGTTGGTGCTCAACTGAAAGGAAGGAACCAGAAAGGAAAAGGGGCTGGCTCTCCTTCAGGGATTGGTATTGAGAGGTTAGTCCTTAACAATGTGCCCTCTTTTACAGACCAGCACCTGCAGGGTCTGACATCATGGGAGAGGCTCTGTCATCTAGAGCTACGTGACACCTTTCGTGTAACAGCTAATGGGCTTAGAAGCTGTGCTGCCAAAGATGGTGTCTGTGGTGTAGAAGGGCTTTCCAGGCTCAAGTTTCTGGAAATAGGCATTACAGGGCGGCAGGGCTACCAGTTACATATGGCCTCCCTTGGCTTGGGGGCTGGCTGGCTTGGGCTGGAGGAGCTAAGTCTTGGTGGAAAAGAGGTGGGTCCAGGTTTGCTCTGCGCCAGCCGCTTGAAAGACCTGAAACGTCTGCGCCTGTGGGACTGCACACTCAGCGAGCTGCAGATAGCCCGGAGCTGCAGGATGCTCCGTGGACTTCGCCAGCTGGAATTTGTGGACGTCAGGTTCCAGCCTCGTCAGAATCCACCAGCAGAAGAGGGGGAGGGCGGTGAGGAAGAAGAGCAGGACAGAGAAGAAGCTGCAGGTGCAGATGGCAGCAGCGACGAGAACAAGATGGCAGATATGAATGATCCTATTCCAGGTCTGCGTCGCACACTGGCTGTCCTGCTGCCATCCTGCACACTGGTGTTTACCAACTGCTCTGTTCAGAATAATGAAGATTGAATGAAGCTATATGCTGCTATATACAAGCAACCCACATGGGATTAAAAATAAATAAATAAAACAATAACAACAAAAAACTGTTACATAGGCTTTTAGATCATGTTGATATAAGTAGAACCCGATTCAGAATGCTCTGTCAACTTTTTCTGACAATGCCACAATAAGTCCATAAATAAATAAATAAATAATTTTAAAAGTCTGCTCACAATGATCCATGTTTATAGTATTTTTAGGCTTTTAGAATGAAGTAACAAAAACTGAATAGCTGTACACAGTAATGTATTCAAATGTATTAAGGGTTTATTGAGCGATTAAATTAAAAAAAAAATAGTATGTATAAAAATAAATGACTTCCTCGACAGAATTACCTTTGAGTGCTTTAGAGGAGGATTGCAGTTTTCAGCAGTGCAAGAACAACAATAAATGTTTTGGCCCTTTATTTAGCTTTTTACAGTATTATGTTCAAAATGTTACTTGTCTTGATTAAAGCTGACTTAGAAGTAAGAGATATATTGTGATATGGTGTTTTCTGAAAAATCTGATTGGTAACAGTTGCATAAAACTTCCAAACTGAATTGTCTGTCGTTGACAAATCAGATTACTTCATCACATTGATGCAAACATCATGAAAAACATCTTTCTCGTCAGTTTGCAAGGTTGCCTCATAAGCTGAGGTTACTACATTATGAAAGTTAAGAAAAAACATCTGTCGTCAAAGACACAAATTATATTGTCTTAAGGGATATGTCATGATCTCCTACAATACTCAGTTTCTTTGAGGTAAGTCAGTGGGAAGTCTCTCCTTTTTAGTGCTTAGAAACTCTAACGGTATGAAATAAAATGCAGAACAGTTGCTGTTGGACTGTAAACAGATAAGCAGGTGTAAGCTACAAAGACAAATAAGTCATGATCCACCTGTTTCCTGTTCTTTACCACTTATCAACAGCGTATACTGTCAGAAAACATATATTTTACTCTGTTTGGTTGGGTGATGCACAGGATATTGTTGGGTGTTGCATATGTGTTTTGTAGAAACTGAGAACAAAAAGCAACCGCTTATCCTGAATGTGTGTATATTGTCTCAGTTTTAGGAAAAAACATGGAAGATTTGTGTCATCATACCGAAGTGTGTTGCATTTAAAGCAACCATTCAATGAAGGTTCATCTTGTGAAGAACAAATTGTTCTGAATAAAGCTATTTTGATGAAGTAAACCCAGAATTTGTGCTTGAATACAAATACGGTATGTCGACTGCACCTTTAAAGATGACTGATCAGTTTGTCATGAAACTGCATGTATCATTTTTCAAGGTCAAATACTACATTTTATCTTCTTTTACATAGGTGATTTCTTGTCAGCTTCAGAAAATTGTCACGGGTCATTTCTCTTGTTTTGAGTGTTGGAGTGGCCAGTAACGGTTTTTGAAAAGTGGAAAGACAAGAATTTAAATGAGTAAGTATTAATCCTACACAAGTAGCTTAATGGTACACAAACCGTATAATCAAAATTAAAAGCATCTTAATTAAAAGTAATTATGGGATTAAAAGTTTGGATTCATGAATTTATATATGATATGCAGTATATTTTGCAGCTGGAAATTGTTTTAATTTTTTATATTCTACACAACAAAGAATTTAACACCTACATACCGTTGAGTTCAAATTTGTCCAGTGTGAACATTTCACATTGAAAGTGACCCAATATACACATAGATTAAAATGGTTAAAAATGTTATACTCTTGTAAGGGTGCTATGAATTTTTGTACATTACGGCTCTTACTGGTCAAATTTGAGCCGCAGCTATTTGGATACATTTTAGATCCACCATAGGTCAATAGGTCAAATCAAGGAAGACATTGGTTTTAGAGACTCTTGAAACTAAACATGTACTGTTAGTAAAACAGCATAGATGTGATCATATATGGTGCACCTGTTTTACCCATTTCAGAACAGGTGAGTGGGAAAAACATTCAAGTCCTACATACAAAGTTTCCTACCACTGCCCTGAATGCACAAACTATTTGCAATTAGCTTTTTATGTGCTCCAAGTGTCGATTAATGTTGAAGTAATGTTGCTAATTATATATAATAGTTATGAGGGATTGTCTGCAATAGCAGTGAGGACACTATTAAACAACTGAAATTTCTTGCCATTTTCACTTTCAGTAAATTAATAAGTATAGCTAAATCAAAATAGCTTTTATGGCTGTTGTGTTACTGTATGATGATTTTCTGCAAAATAAATGTTGTAAATTTGAAAATACACTTCCCATACTCTTTATTAAGGACTAATCAACCATTTATTATTATTGTCAGGTAGGCTATTTACCGCATACATTTTAATTGAGAGAGCCAGAGAAAAATGTTTTTTAAAATGTAATTGTTACTTATAACATGTATGTAACTTTGTAATTTTAACATGTTGTCGCCTCTTGGCCAGGACTCCCTTGAAAAAGAGGTTTTTAATCTCAATGGGACTTTTCCTGGTAAAATAAAGGTTAATAATAATAATAATTAGATCAGTGGTTTAAAAAATGGTTAAAATGTATGGAGTTATTTATGAGGGAATTTTTGGGCCAATATAGACTAGAACCATACCGTGAAGGCATTAAATCTTCAGTATGAAATAATAAGTATAAAGTAAATGACGTATAAAGTAAAATATTTGCATTTGTGAAGTAAGATTTGAAAGTAGCATAACATAGAAATGAAGTAAAATACATTCAAACCGTACCAGGTGTATCAGGTACTGTTGGTTTTCTGTCACGTGCTTGAATTTTGTAGATTTTAGCCAATGAAAAATTAGGCCTTTATGGACGCAGACAAAGGATATAAATGCTGTATACAGCCTACATACATCACATACCGTGGACGTTACTCCTGCTTTTTAAAAATAATGTACAGCATGTGGGCGGGACCACATCCACCGCTCACCAATGACACGCTGCCCCTTGCAGCGCTTTTATCCAATGACTGTTCTCTAAGTGTGCGAAGCTCACCAATCACGTTCGTGAAGATTAGCTTTTTGAAAACGCTGGCGGCCGAGGAAGTTCTGGGTTACAAGATTGAGGTTTTCACGCTGTAAATTTAATACTGTTTTTCCTTCACTACGATGCAGGTAATTCGATATTTATACATTTATGTCCAAGCGTTACCGAGTAACAGTTGATAACAATTTAAACTCCGTATATAATGTTTACGTAGACGTAAATTTTAGCTTAATTTAGCTAACGTTGTGCTTGCAAGCTAGCTTAGCAGACTAACGTGTAACGTTAACTCGAGGTAAAAAGATCACAGGTAGTATATTCTATGAACGAGGCAGTGTTTTCTACTTCGAGTTAAGTTAATGTTTTCCTTAAAGGTGATCAGTACAGTGACTTGTACTGCAATTGTTTGAACGCTGACTTTAAATGACAGAGGCCCGGTAAACCTTTTTCTTTGTTTAACGATTAATTTAAATGTTTAACTCGTTGATCTTCAATCCAGTAAGTGTAATTTATGAACACTATATAAAGCATTGAACCAGCATATCTAAGGTCAGTGTGGCGATCAAGTCATGATAAAACAAGGCGTCTTTACCTCTCAAACCGGGTAAAGAGTTGTGGTGGGTAATTCAGCCACCCACAGACAGTGTTTCCTTCTCGGTTTTGTATATGATAATGAAAACCAGCTGAAATCAAATATATTACTGTCTCTGGCACTAGAAAACGCTTTAGATGTGTGCACAATTTAAAAAAAACGAGAGGGGATGGAATCTAGAAATAATCTAACCATCGGTTAGGTCGCAGTAATAGCCGTGTGTGCTCTCCATTATATTACTTTATTTTACACACTAAGTATTAACTTGAAGTGGAGGGTGGCTCTCCAACTTTAGGAACGTGTTACACCCTGTGCTATTTTGGCGTAAAACAGGAAGTGACAGTGATTGTAGAGGTGGCCCTTCCAGTAAGTAAAAGCATACAAATTCTGTTTTGCCTCTAGAAAGATTATTGGCGACCTGAACCTAGTTTAGATGCTGTTGCATTAAGTGAAGAGAGCTGTTAAATAAAGATCTCCAAGAAATACTGATGAACTGAAACAGTTTGGTAAGGAGAAATACTCCACCATTCATGTTTGTCATTGTGCATGCATCATAAGTTATACATGAGGAAAGTTTCTACAATTTACATAAATTCACTACAGCTCAGTGTGTGTGTGTGCACGCTAAGAAATGAAAAGAACATCTGGTTGTGCTTAATGATTGAAATCAGAATGTAATTGTGACTTGGATGAACTTCAGACCATATTTTATAAGTAATCTATTCAGACATTGAGTTAATTCCAAACTCTTGGTTAAAGTCACCATTAATGATAAACAGGGAAAGCACTGAGCCTTGACACAACATCCTAGGTTATGAGTTACAAAGTGTGCCTTAATCTCTTGCTTGCTTCCCTTTGTTGGTTGTCTAAAATAAGTATAAAGCTAAAAGCAAGGGGGGCACAAAATAGCTCAAATGTACTGTTTTAGTGAGTTGTATTTATTTCTTTACAGAATAAGGAAAATTACGAGCCCAGAGGTCTTCAAAGACCAGTAAGTATGGAAATTGTAAAAGATTATGTTGCTTGGCCCATTACTGTTAACTGTGCTTAAATCTAGCAAGCACATCTGATTCAGCTTGGACTGAGGTGTTATTAAAATACCGAAAGTCACTTTGAGCAAATCAAAGAATATATGTAGGTAAAATTTTGTAGTAGTAGTTGTAATATTAATAAATGAGTGATTTAGCCATAGTGCAATGAATAAATCACTTATAGCTGTGTTTTTGTGTTTGCTCTTGATGTCAGTTTGCCACACCGAACCTGTCAGGCCCTCAGCGAGTTGTGGTGAAGCAACGAGCAGACACAATGAAAAATACTGTCACAGGTAAGTCTTTCCTTCTGTGCAGATGCTGATAAGACCAAGGTTATTGTAGTTAACTAAACTAAAACTGAATATTGGGGGGAAACTGATTAAAATAGAAATGAAAACTAAAGTTTAAAAAAATCCATATACCTGGAAAACTACATTTAGAGAAAAAACGAAAACATAACTAAATTAAAATTAAAAGACAGAAAATTAAAAGGTAAACTGAAGTGTTCATATCCACTCTGGAAACTGACTGAAATTGAATTTGAAACAAAGTAAAAATGAAATTTAAAAACTAATCGCAAAACACAAACCTATGATAACTGATTGAGACCCCTCAGGAAATTTTTAATTGCTAAGTTTTAATTGTGGTGTTATTTTTAGGTCCTGCGAGAGAATGCATTGGCTCGTCCTCCAGCTCAGCTTCAAAGTAAGTGTACTACCTAAGGCTAGTTCTATATTCCTGATATGTTGTCTTTGTCCTGAATATTTAAAAGAACTTTTATTTGTTTTTATTTCAGGAAAATTTCCATTGATGACTTTGACATTGGTCGGCCACTTGGAAAGGGAAAATTTGGAAATGTCTATCTTGCGAGAGTGAAGAAACTCCAAGCAATTGTGGCACTGAAGGTGTTGTTCAAGTCTCAGATGGAGAAAGAAGGTGTGGAGCATCAACTCAGGAGAGAGATTGAGATTCAGGCCCATCTCAAGTTAGTATCCTGCTTCTTTGTTTTTTGTTTTTTTTTTGGCTCTACTCCCTTTTGTCATCTTAGGCACACTGAGTTTACAAACACAAGTTTAATTTGTTACACAATATGTGTTCAAATAATAAGTGTGGTGATACATTCATTGAAATGTACAAAATAACCTTTTGTAGGACTGTCCCGTTTTAGGGCGATTATAACAACCGTCCTATAATTCACACACGTTTGGCAGGCTATGTGCTACCCTCCACTGTCTCCTGCAGGGACATTCAAATGGTCGAACAATGCTGAGAGCTGTGTACTTCTATATCTAAACATTTCAATGATTTGGGTAATTTCAAAAAAAATCTTTAACTGTGCCATTGCTATACACTGAGAAATGTAGTTAATGTCTGTTAACCAATGATTTACATGTATAATGCCTCTGGGGACAAGATATACAAAGAAATGGTGTGTTCTCAGTGGTTTATTTGTCTCTTATAGATTAGGCTGATATTGTATAAATGCATACTATATAATGGCTGCTTATATTTGGTGCATTTAGCATGCTGATTTAAATCTCTTCTGCTTCATTTCCTCAGGCATCCAAACATCCTGCGCTTCTACAATTACTTCCATGACCGTAAGAGGGTGTTTTTAGTGCTTGAGTACGCCCCACGTGGTGAAATGTACAAAGAGCTTCAGAGATGTGGCAGATTTGATGATCGGCGTACTGCCACGGTAAGAACTCAACCAGAATTGTAGTGACAAAAAATTCTTTACTCTGAACTGCAAAAATAGTGAAGTTATAACCTAATGCCAACCTCTTTAAAATTCTAGTACATGGAGGAGATATCTGATGCACTAATGTATTGCCATGAGAAGAAAGTAATTCATCGTGACATCAAGCCTGAGAATCTTCTTCTCGGTTATCGTGGAGAGCTGAAAATTGCTGATTTTGGTTGGTCAGTCCATGCACCTTCTCTAAGGTGAGGAACCACACTGTCACTACTTCACTTTCTTTACGATGCCTGTTCACCCTGCCCTGCTCACCTTTTTTTAAACCTTCTCAGACGTCGCACAATGTGCGGGACACTGGACTACCTTCCTCCTGAGATGATTGAGGGACACACCCATAGTGAGAAGGTGGACTTGTGGTGCATTGGCGTCCTCTGCTACGAGTGTTTAGTTGGCAACCCACCGTTTGAAACAGCAAGCCACTCAGAAACGTACAAAAGGATTATGAAGGTTGGTGTTTATCTGCATGTGTAATGCACTTGGTCAGTCAAATCTCATGATTAAGTTACAAGTTTCAGTCATAGAGAAGAAGCTGATTTTACTGTAGTGAGAGAAGCCATTTAGGTATCACTCTAGTCGAGCACTTGTTTCCCTTTAGCTCTTACTTTATACTAAAAAAGGAAAATTCTTGTAGGTTTTTCATTATTTCTTCTGGGAATGTAATGTAGTACACAAGATAATTTACCTTCTGTAGCATTATGCTTACCAGATTTAGTACACACATTTTGAGTTTTAGCTCCGATTAAAGTGTTACGCTGAGCGGACTTTCTTGACACTCAAATGTTCCCAGATCTTAACAATTATTATGAACAAAATAAGTCACAAGCAAAGGTTTAATTTAAGCTCCGCTTGTTTTGAACTTATGCATTTTCTGAAATGTGCATAAGAACAGTAGCTGACTGGCAGATGTGGATGACTCTGAAGGGCACAACATTTGACTGCTTATTCCTTTCACAAGTTTTAGAAAATGCATAAAAATACTTTTATCTATATGTTTAATTTTCTGGTTATAAATTCTTAAAATGACACATCTTGCATCGTTTTTTCAAACTTGACATTACATCTCATGTATCAGGAAATGATTATCAAACTCGACTGTACCTGGCAGTTTGTGAGTTGGCTAAGACTTTAAGAATCCCAGCATTCCCCTTTGCTGATAAATGCATGAATCAAATCTTCCATTTGCAGGTGGACTTGAAGTTCCCTAAAGTTGTCTCTGATGGTGCCCGAGACTTGATCTCCAAGCTGCTTCGCCACAACCCCATCGATCGCCTCCCACTACAGAGTGTCATCGACCACCAGTGGGTGCGTGCCAACTCTCACAGGCTCTTGCCTCCAACCTGCCCTGTCAAGAAATCCTGAGCCTGCCCTATGATGGGTCTTTTTCCTTCCGCAAGAGACTGTGGCCCAATATTTTTTTGGTTTCACTGCCATGGGCTTCAAACTGCCATTATACTGGCAACTTTATACATGAAAAGGGTTCAGAGTATTATGTCATGCATGACAAAGATGAACAACAAATTCTGAGAACCTGCAAATGCAGAAAATCTTTCACTTCTTTTGCTTTAAAATGACTTCGGTTAATCAGTTTTTGCTGTTTGTCTATTCTCGCATACCCTTTTTTTTTTTCCCCCCCAAATGTACAGTCCTTATGTATGTCCTTATCTATGTATAGTGCCTTCTCTAGAAGTGTGTTTTGTTTTTGGTAATTGTGATTTCTTTACTTTTCAAAATTGACACAGCTTTGTTTTGGATTGCTGCCTCAGATGGTGTTGACATCAAAATACTACTGTTAGACTGCCTCATTTATATTCTTGAATAGTTTGTGCCGAGGGGTTTGGGGCTTGTGCAGGAAAGCATGTTTTAATTTCCTTCAAGATGTACTTTAACTTTCTAATAAATATTGTAAAAGGATTTGTTTGCATCAAATGAGTAATTGATCACAGAGTTTATATCTAGCTGCTTGGCAAACCTGGTTAGTGTAATGCAACTATAAGTCCTACCTTTGCTAAGGGTTATATTAAGTTGCTTATACAACATTAAAAAAAAAATATATATTGATTTGTAGTCACAGACTTTTATCAAGTAAGGGTAAGTAATTTGGGTTTTTTTGTTGTTTTTTTTTTTTTTTTTGTTGTGTAAACCGCAAGAGCAAAAGTGTATATATACACCCTCTAATATTTGGTTGAAGGTGCACCCTGAAAGGGGCTATTGGTAGTTATCATCAAGCTTCTGGCATAATTCTGGCTGGATATTTGAACAGTCTTGGCAGGATTATGAGTAGAGTTCATTTAACCCTGGAGAACCCATGGGGTCAGAGCCGACCCCATTGGTTTACTAGAGAACCCATGGGGTCAAATTTGACCCCATGGGTTCTCCAGGGTTAAATGTGTTGGTGTCCTGGTACAGACCTGTGTGGGTTGTTTGTTTTTTTTTTTTGTTTTTTTTTAAAAAGCGTAATCCACAAATTTTCAATAGGGTTGAGGTGGGGAAGGCTATTCCAGGAGCTTCAAGTTGACTTGTTTTATATGTTCAAAACCAGCTTTGATATGTGTTTGGGTTCACTGTTCTGTTGGAACACTTAATCGTGTCCAAGATTCAGCTTCACTGGAAAGTTTACAGTTCATGGCAGGGTAGCTGATCCTTGATGCAACACACTCCGAAAATGTTGGGACAGGGGGAACTTTACCACTGGGTCGCATCACATTTTCTTTTAATTACACACCAATCTTCTGGAACTGAAGAAATTGTTGCAATTTTACACACAGAATCTTTGCAATTCCTGCTGTAAGTAAGTAACAGCCTGTGGTCGGCTATCTGATTTTCTTTAATGATGCACCAGACAATTTCAGTGGGAGACGGCTCTGGACTGCAGACAGGCCAGTCAAGCACACAGACTGTTTATGAAGTCAGACTGATATTCTCCTGGAATACACATGGAGTTCCTGGGAAGAGATTGTCTTAATGGAAGCATATGTCCCTCTAGAAGTCCTATGACGTCTGCATCAATTACGCCTTCAACCCCCCCCCCCCCCATGCCATGGGCAGTGTTGCACAAACCATACCATCCAACCTTTCTTTTTCATCTTTGGAATGTAGAATTCGACGCTAATCCTCTCCCCAGCGTGGAGTTATTTGACCACAAAACACATTTCTATTGTCACTCGTTCCATCTCAGATGAGCTTGATATAGCAGCAGATTGTGTTCAGTGACACTGATTTTCTGAAGTACTTCTGAGCCCACTTGGCTATGTCAGTCAGAGTAGCATGATGATTTTGAATGCAATACCTTCAAACCTTTTGAAAATCACACACATTCAGCAGGAGTTTCTTCCCTTGGCCTTTACGCCCAATGATTTCTCAGGTCTCCCACACAATGTTACCTTGCACTAAGAAACATTGTTTTTATGGTGAAAGATTGATTTATTTTCTCACAATATCACAGTGGTGAAACACAACCCATCTTTTCTTATAAAGGCTGAACTTCTGGTGCATACCCATTTAATACCCAATCTTGATACCCACACCTGTTCTAGATTAACTTGCTAATTGAGAATGTTACAGATTGTTACTTGTTACTACATTTAAAGCAGGGGTCCCCAATCCAAGTCCACGAGGGCCGATGTCCCTGCAGGTTTTAAATGTGTCCTTGATCCATCACAGCTGATTTAAATGGATAAATTACCTTAACATCTCTTGAAGTTCTCCAGAGGCCTGGTAATAAACTAATTATGTGATTCAGGTGTGTTGACCCAGGGTGAGATCTAAAACCAGCAGGGACACCGGACCTCATGGACTGGTATTGGGGACCCCTGGTTTAAAGGGTTATTTTGCCTCTGCCCCAGCTCCTTTTGAATGTTTTGCAGGCATCAACTTATGTTTAAAAAATGAAATGAGTTGGAGAAAACACTTAACATATCTGATTTGTCCTTTTCCCTGTAAAATGTTCAAGTGCATTACCAAATTGCAGAAAATGAGGTAGCTATCAGTACCAATATAATATACAAAAATGGTTAAAATCCTAAAAGGAGTATTCCAGCCTGTCCTAAGAAGAATGAAACGGCAGAAGAAAAAATGGTTAAAAAATAGTTAATTTCAGTAGTATTGTCGTAGGTATATGCTAATTTCAAAACCTAAATTCACACGGTAGCGTGGCCGAGCGGTCTAAGGCGCTGGATTAAGGCTCCAGTCTCTTCGGGGGCGTGGGTTCGAATCCCACCGCTGCCATTACTTTTGCTCTCACACAATTCTCTCACTTCGAAAGAACAGTCCGCAATAACAGCTGGACTTTAATTTTTTTTCTCTCGTGTGTCAAATTTTGTAAAATGAGCGCTCTAACTTAAACTGCAAATGTTAATTAAAAGTAACACAAAATAATCTCACTGATAGTTAACCGTTACCGCAGAAATTATTATGTTTGGAAACCATCAGTTTCGTTGCTATATTTGTCACTCGGAATCACAAATTACACATATAACCTGCAAAACGTCTGGGTTTGAATACACCTTGCAGTTTCAAACCGCTAGACAGTGCCACACAAAGTGTTCAGTGCCTAGTTATATCGGCAGAGATGCACAAAACATGTCAGATAACCAAGAGTTAGCTCAATACATTTCAGTAGCTGTATGCCCCGCTAAATATTACAAGGTTCATGAAAAACTGAGAACTCGAGATTTTAAACCTGGCTAAAATAATAACTAATTCGCCTAATGTCTATTTTTTTTAACCGTGGCGCTTTTATTTTGATATAGAAGAATGCTTTCATAACTCTTCCGGTTCAACTGAAGCGGCTAAGGTTTTCTTTTGACAGGACAGGCGGTGTTTCCGGGTCACCCTTGCTTCGAACTTCACAAACCATAAACAGAAGGCTGGTGCTCTGTGATCGGAATTTACCTGATGTATTGACAGCCTTATCGCTTTTAGTCACCAAATTCTAAGCCAACTAAATTGAGACATGGCTGGTTTACCACCGGGAGATCCGCAGCTGGTCTCAATGATCGTAAATCATTTAAAAACCCAGGGACTCTTTGACCAGTTCCGGAGGGACTGTTTGGCAGACGTTGACACAAAGGTAAGCACTAAAAGCATGCTCACAACACATTATTTGACGGTGTTTTACTTAATGAGTGTAAAATTCAGTTTAGGGGACTATCTGTTGTGCGTTATCTGTATTTTTGTTGAAGCTGTTTTGACACTGGGGTCTCAGCTTGGCTACAGAAGCTACCTTTTAATTGAGGCTACTAAATGTGTGTACTACTGTATGTCCACTTTCGCTACATCCATTAAACTTCTCTGTGGTTTCTCCTTTCCTCCCCTGCCTGGCAGTTAAAAATTCAACATCCTTTGTCCAGTGTATCCACTATCCCTCTGTGCATGTCCAAACCATCTCTGTAACTTTCTCTCCAATACACTCAACCTGAAATATCTCTCTAATATACTCATTTCTGCTTGTCCGTCCTTGTCACTCCCATCTACGGTTCTGCCACCTCCAGCTCAGGACTCCTGCTTTTTTTGTTCATCTCCAAGCCATTCCTAAAAACCTATCAATTTCAACTGTTTTTAGTCAGGTCTGAAGTCTCATTTCAGCATGTAATGTCCATTTGCAGTGATGTTCTCCTTTGTGTGCCTGGGAGTGATATTTGTAATGGAAACATTCAAATCTTTTACAGCCAGCCTACTTGAATCTGAAACAACGAGTGGACAACTTTGTCTCCAATCACCTCTCCAATCACACATGGAGCCCTCATTTGAACAAAAACCAACTGAGAAACAACATCAGACAGCTTGTCCTGCAGTAAGTGAGACATAGTATTCCTTCTCGTTCTGGCTTGTCGACATTAACTAAACTTACCGCAATCTGTGTCTCTTAGATCTGGGATGCTGGAGCAGGGAGTGGACAGGATTGTGGCACAGGTGGTGGATCCTAAAATCAACCATATCTTTAGGCCGCAGGTGGAGAGGGTTGTCCGTGAATTTCTGTCCCCTGGCAGCTGCTCTGAGGAGCCACCAGCCCCTCTGCTTTCAACAGAGGTCAAACCAGACAGCAGCATTCCTGAGCAGGGTACACAACATTTTATGATTTTTATCAGCTTGCAAATGTCACGTGTGGATTTATATCTTTGATTACTCTCAAATATTTTAATATTTGAACAAGTGTCATTTCATGTTTACAGCCTCAACATCGACTCCAACTACCACTGCCAGCGACGCCATGTCCATCCTGGACACTATAACTTCTCTAAACCAAGAAGCTAGCGTCAGAGCCAGCTCGGCACCCGAAAAAGCACGTAAAAGTCAATCGGCAGATGACTTCATGCAGGTGATGGTGGAGGATAGCGAGCAGGACATGAGTATTGTTGAGGAAGGTGACAGTCACCAAGTGGTAAAGCCACTGGAAGAAGAAGAGGAAGCAAAACTGTCAGCTGAGGTTCAGGCATTAGAGGTAAAGACAGAGGAAACACAGGAAGAGGTGGAACTGGGAAAAGAGCCGTTAAAGGAGGATGTGAAAATGGAAGATGAGGAGTCTGTGGCTCAGGAGCAGACAGAGGATGAGAAGGATAAAACAGCAAGCAAAGTCAGTGGAAAACCCTCAGAAGAAAAACAGGATGATGATCTATTGAAATCTACAAGCAAGGCTAAACAGAAGGCCAGAGAGAGGATAAAAGAAGGTGAGCTGCAGCATCCTTTGTTTGTTTTTATATTTATTTAGCATTAGAATAGAATAGAATTGAATAGAACAGAATAGAATTCAACTTTATTGTCATTGCACACGTCACAAGTACAAGGCAACAAAATGCAGTTTGCATCCATCCAGAAAGTGCTTTAGCAATAATATGATGTGTTATGAATATACTATAACTATAAATGGTAAATGGCCTGTATTTATATAGCGCTTTTACTAGTCCCTAAGGACCCCAAAGCGCTTTACACATCCAGTCATCCACCCATACATTCACACATTGGTGATGGCAGCTACATTGTAGCCACAGCCACCCTGGGGCGCACTGACAGAGGACTATAAGTATGTACAGGCTATAACTGAAGTGAATGTACAAGCTATGAACAGGTTATATGTATGGTTATAAATATGAAAATCTATAGCAGATTATAGATATACAGTTGTGAGTATTAATAAACAGTTTTAAGACCATAATTATTGTATTGTATGATTGTCTATACAGCATTTACATTCCCTACTTCACATTACTTTGTACATTTGTCACAGGGAAGGGATTTATATGCATTTTCTTATGGTGGACATGGCTTTAATGCAAATTTACTTTACATGATTCTGTGCTTATTTGGACAAGTGAAGAATTTAAAAGATATTCAGGTTTTCACTTCGTTACCTTATCTTATCTTACACTTACACTTAAAAGAAGTTTAAAATCTCTAAGTACCTTTTTCCTGCAGAGTATTCTTTGGAGGACTCTGACCTGGAAGGCCTGAGTGACATCACAGTGAGCTCTGTCCACACCAGCGACCTGTCCTCATTCGAGGGGGAAAGTGAAGATGAGCAGCAGCTGTCTGATTCTTCTGAAGAGGGCGAGCTTCCACCTGATGGTCTCTGCCGGCAGCAGGCTTTCTATTTTTGAATAACATCACCATTAGTTGGAGCACTTTGAAAATATTTTAAAATATTTTTTCTGTATGTACTTGCTTCTTTTTCTCCCAGATGAAGGTGAGAGGGAAGAAAAAAAACACAGCACTGGAGACACAGGAGATGAAGACAAAGAGCGTAAACCTCGCCGCAAGGCCTATGTTCACAAGCCCTTCCTCTACTCCCGTTACTATAGCGACTCAGATGATGAGATCACTGTGGAGGAACGCCGTCGTTCTGCGGTGAGCTATTTAAATGTTAACATGTTACGTGCAGAGATTTAAAACTTTTTCTAGTTAAATGAAAAGCTTAGATCAATGGACGGTTATAGACTGAACACATTATGTCTTATGGTGTCATCTGCTGTCTTTTAAGTACATTTATTTAACAAACTGGGGTCCTTCCAGGCGAAGGACAAAGAAGAACGGCTGCTCAAGAGACAACAGAACAGAGAGCGAATGGAAGAGAAGCGCAAACAGAAAGCAGCACAGGCTGAAGAGCAAGGTTTTTATGTCATACACACTTGTGGCCTTCAGTGTTTCTTCATTTTCCTCATCTTGTGTATTCCACTGTTTTAGTTTAGTTATATACTCCCTGCCCCATGCTTTCACGGGACTGCAAAGAGTCCACCCACATATAAAATAGCAGAGGACTTACCAAATTGCTGGCCTGGAGGATTCAATGCCAGTGCCAGAATTTCACCCTGCGGTCAAAGTTCAGAGGAAATGCAAAAACTAGACTCTTCGGGCCTCAATTAGCATGTTAAACATTAAAATTAATGACAGTGCATTTAGAAAAAGGCTGCACAAGTTTGGCTCTTGTGGAGGAACGGTTTTCAAGAGAAAGCCTCTTGCCCCTAAACCACAAGACTGAGGTGGAGGTGTTCAGCCCTAATGCATTGTGCCATTCCTGCAAAAACTAAATGCATCATATTAGCTGTCAAACAAGGCGATGGAGAGGTGACGATTTGGGCTGCCTTGCAGTCATTGAGTTCAGCATGAACTCCTCTGTATACCAAAGTGTTCAAGATTTAAAATGTTAGGCCATCTGTCCGACAGCTGAAACTTAGCTGACACTATTTCATGCAACAGGACAATGATCCTAATCACCGCAGCAAATCTAAAAAAGAATGACTGGAAAAGAATCAAGGTTGCAATGTCAAAGTGCAAACTTGAGCCTCACTGGAAGACTGTGGCGGGATCTGAATGAATGCCTGCAAACCGCAATGAACTGAAGCAATGCTGCAGAGAACAGTGAGACAGCATTCCTCTAGAATAATACAGTAGGGTTTCTACCGTACAGTATAAAGTGCTATATAAATAAAATTGATAAATGTGAGACTGATAAAGTCTTCCAAAAATTAGAATATCAACTTATTGCTGCTAAAGGTGGTTCTACAAGCTACTGAATGACAGGGTCTACTTAACTATTTATAGGACAGCATGGAGTCCTGAGAAAACCATTTTGTGTGTACATAACACTTGGGATGTGCTACATTTTTACAGAACAACCCCCCCCCCTAAAAGATTAGTTTAATAAAGAGTTGTTTGTGCCTACAAATTTTGTGTTTTCCTTTGATCTATTTGGGATGATCACATGGTTTTTTTTTTCGTTTTTTTTCGTTTTTTTTTTTTCTTTCAGTCGAGTTGTCTGGATGTTGTCCAAAAATAGAAAATTTATACTCATATTTAGTTCAAACTTCACATCACAAACTCCGTAAATTGTATTCCCTTGGCCAGGTTGCATATTTGTCCTTTATTTTCTCCTGGAAATAACTTTGTGTACTTGTAACATCTGCATGACGTAAAAGGCTCAATGTCTTCCACAGATAACAAAAAACAAAAGAGCAGCGACTCCGCTGCCCTCGAGGGCCCCGGAGCCAAAGAAGCCCGCAAAGAGAGGAAAGTTCTGGAGAAAAAAATGGCTCTCAACAGGAAGAGAAAACTAGACTCAAGGTGTGTAAAGGCTTGGACACAATTTGTACAGTAGATGCTTTTTTTTTTTTTCTTAATATACACCGTAAAAATGAACATATTAATTTTACTTTTTAAGGAAAGAGGGAGATGTTTCAGGCAAAAAGAAAGGAGACACGAGAGACGCTGTAAAGAAAACGGTATGTAAAAGCTAACGTTGATGAAACAGATTTCAGGCATCAGGTTTTCATCATGAGTTGTAACTCTGTGTTTTTCATTTATTTTTGAAAATAGGAAGTGAAATCTACCACCTCAAAGACACCACAACATAAGCTGATGAAAAATCTGTCCGAACCTTCATATTCTGATGAGCGATACAGAGGGACAAGCGGCAGCATCTCAGAAGATTCCAGCGATGCAAAGAAGATAGCTGACAAAGGAAGGACACACTCCTTCATCTTGGAGCTGGAGCTAGGCTCCCAAGAGGCTCTCAGACAACGATCGGTTGGAAAATTTGACCGTCTGTCTCACAAAGAGCTTCACTCCAAAGAACGCAAAGAGAAAGAACGCAGCTTGTCCGATGAACGTGCCAAGCTCAAACAGAAGCAGGAGAAAAAATCTGAACATCAGGCGGATGAATCTCAGCAGAAGGAAGGCAGTGCTGTTAAAGTATCCTCTGAAGAGAAAGCTGAGAAGAAGCCCAAGATCAAAAGTGAGAAGAAGATCACAGGAAGTACAAAAGAAGGCAAGGTGTCTGAAAATGTTTCTGAAGACGGAGGTTCTAAAGATCCAAAGAAGGTGAAGACTTCATCTGTGGAGGCTATCAAAACGGAGAAGGACAAGAATAAGGACAAAGATAAGATCAAAGAAAAGGAAAAGGCCAAAGGGGAGAGAACCTCGGTTAAAAGTGATTTCAAGCAGCTGCTTCGCCCTGATTCTGCAGGTTCCTCTGAGGATCGATCCGACATGGAGCCTGAGTCAAACAGCAGCAAGAAGAAAGATAAACACTCCAAGGACGTCATGAAAAAGCCAAAGAGCCACAGTGAGGACAGGCCTGGAGATAAACTCAAATCTAAAACTGACAGTAAAGACAGCGAGAAGGAAAAAACAAAAGCAGATCAAGATGGACAGAAATTACACAGGTCAAGCTCGGAAAGTGACAAAGATCCAAAAAGGGTCAAATCATCGGAAAAAGGAAGAATTTTAGAAAAATCAAAATCAAAATCCAAAGAGGAGGCGAAGACTCCAGTGCTGCCAAAGACGGAGAAGAGAGTTCACAGTCCGGATGTCAAAAGTGCAGGAATTTCATGCGTCAGCAAACCTGAAGCAACAAAAGAGAAGAAGAAAGAGGGAAATGCAAAAGACCAGAGCAAAGTCTCTGAAGAATCTTCACAGGAGAGATCTGACAGTAAAAGTGCAAAGAAAAAGCTGGAGAAGAAGGATAAAGTTTCAGAAAAGAAAGATGAGAGTCAAGAAGAGAAAGCACCAAGAGAGGAGAAACTGGAAAAGTTGGATAAATCCCCTTCGGTTTCCTCTCTGAGTCTTGAGACGGATGATCCGCCAAAGAAACGACCTCTTCTCCAAGACACAAGCACAGACTCCGATCCCGTCACCACCACCGTCACCACGTTGTTCTCAGACGATACCTGTGACGCCTTGAGCGACATCACCCCCGAGCCGCCCGAGGGAGAGACGGAGTCACGCCTGTGCGAGATGCCAGCTGTGCCTGCAGAGGCCGACGCCCTGCTGACTCTTATGGACGTCTGCACGTCAGCAGAGGCGAGACTTCCACCTGAGAACACCCGAGAGGATGTGACATCCGAGATGGAGCTTCAGGATGCTGATATGAAGATGAAAGAGGCAGCTCTGACTCTGCTCTCCATGGATCCCGACAGCACAGTGTCCACCAGCTTACTGTGCCAAGAAGCAAGAGAAGAGTCAGCGGTCAATCCGCCCGCCCCACAACCAATGGAGACAACTACAGCTGAAGAGGAGCAGCTTCCTCCTATGGAAGTGCACACGGCTGCTGAAACTGAGTCCCCGGCTGCTGAAACTGAGTCCCCGGCTGCTGAAACTGAGTCCCCGGCTGCTGAAACTGAGTCCCCGGCTGCTGAAACTGAGTCCCCGGCTGCTGAAACTGAGTCCCCGGCTGCTGAAACTGAGTCCCCGGCTGCTGAAACTGAGTCCCCGGCTGCTGAAACTGAGTCCCCGGCTGCTGAAACTGAGTCCCCGGCTGCTGAAACTGAGTCCCCGGCTGCTGAAACTGAGTCCCCGGCTGCTGAAACTGAGTCCCCGGCTGCTGAAACTGAGTCCCCGGCTGCTGAAACTGAGTCCCCGGCTGCTGAAACTGAGTCCCCGGCTGCTGAAACTGAGTCCCCGGCTGCTGAAACTGAGTCCCCGGCTGCTGAAACTGAGTCCCCGGCTGCTGAAACTGAGTCCCCGGCTGCTGAAACTGAGTCCCCGGCTGCTGAAACTGAGTCCCCGGCTGCTGAAACTGAGTCCCCGGCTGCTGAAACTGAGTCCCCGGCTGCTGAAACTGAGTCCCCGGCTGCTGAAACTGAGTCCCCGGCTGCTGAAACTGAGTCCCCGGCTGCTGAAACTGAGTCCCCGGCTGCTGAAACTGAGTCCCCGGCTGCTGAAACTGAGTCCCCGGCTGCTGAAACTGAGTCCCCGGCTGCTGAAACTGAGTCCCCGGCTGCTGAAACTGAGTCCCCGGCTGCTGAAACTGAGTCCCCGGCTGCTGAAACTGAGTCCCCGGCTGCTGAGCCATCACCAGTTGCATCTCAAGAACCCGATGAGCTTGCTGATGTAAAATCAGACATTGCAGGTTTGTGCCATTGTGTATTATTGGCTGTAAAACAAGTAAGAATAAACCAGAGCTAAACATGTGTCTCTTTACAGATGAGTCAGAAAGCACAGAGGTAAACATGGTCATTTCAGATGTTGAAACCTCTAAGACTTTGGCTCTAGAGGTAAATGTCACAGCTCCAACAAATCAAAAATATGTAGTTTAACTATACTTATACTTAATCTGAATATTTTGTCAGTGGTATTTTCTGAGTTTCTATTGTCTGATGTTTTCTCTATCATAGGAGGATGAAGCTACTGCAGATGAAATTCCTTCAAAAGAAGCTGAAAATACTGAAATATTTCCTGAAATGCAGTCGGATGAGAAACCAGCAGTACCACCTGAAGAGGGTATACTTTCTGATCTGTCATGTTCATTAAATCCAGATCTGCATAGCTGAGTTCCAGCTGTTGAATCGCTCACTCTGTAGTGCACAGTGTAGCGGGGAGCCATTTGTAGTGCACTGAGTACGTCAGAGGTGATGTATGTGTATGGTCAGAAAATAAATCCGTTAGAGATAGACTTAATGTATAGATGTCTCCCCGAAATCCAAACCAGAAGCATATTTAATAATTTAGCTGCTTGTTTAGCGATTCATTAAGTTGTTATTTTAATGGTTTTGAATGACTTGAAAGATTAGTGATTAGTCTCCTGGCAGCTCAGCAGGTCAGAGACTGTTTGATGATTTCCAAATAGCATCAATAGTGTCCCCGAACATGATTTTTCACATTTCTTTTCTCATGTGTATTGATTGGCATTCATATACACAAAGTCAATATTTTCCACGAAATCTGCATTTTGGGAGTTAGAGGAGTTGGTGGTTTGGAAAAAAAATTCAAAAAAGTTCCAGTGACACATGTTACAGATTTTTCCACATCATTTGTTTTTAATATTTTATTTTTAAAGGAGTTATTCATTGTAAATACATTAGTTGTTTAAGTTAAGGCTTTAAAAATCATATGGCTATGGTTAGAAAAAGATCATGTTTGGGTTCAAATGTAATGGTTACTGCTGTTGGTACTAGTAGTGACAGTCCCATTCATCCTCGTGTAGGTGGATAGAGTTCAGCTGAAGTATTTGCAATTGCACGTGTTTGCATATGTGTTTATCCAAATGCACTGGCCAGGGTTCTGTTATTTGTTCATGTAAAATTAGTAACATTACATCCAAACGTTGTGCAAAATACCTCAGTAGCTACTGAGTCCATTATTTTGCAAATACCCACTGTCTCAGTGGGAGAGAGAGTGAACAGTTTGAACACAGACCTCACATCTTTTTCTTTTCTCGTGATAATACAGCGGTAACTTATTTCCTTTTACATCAGTGTCATAGCTTTATATTAACATAATACATTTTCCAGCTGCTGTTGCTGTGTGTGAAACCGAACAGCCCACAGGAAGCACAGAGGAAAACACGGTGGCTGGTGTTCCCAACACCACTGAAGAATTTACTGAAACTCCTGGTGAACAAGGTGAGCGCTGAAATAAGTTACTGCAGAGAAAAATACAATGGTGTGTTTGACTGACAAATAACTACATCTCATCATAAAGAACAACCAGAGCCAGATGATGTCGTCACAAAGGAAAACCTCGAGGTGAGTAGTGATCCACAATACCCTGAAACAAATTAGAACTGTTTATTTTCATACATTTGTTTGTATTTGTATGTTTTTTACAACTCAAACTCAGTCATCTTATTTCAACAACAGGCAGAGGAGGCGGCAGGTGACGAGGATGGGACCAAGACGGACATAATTAACAGTAAGTTTGTCTGCAGATGGTGAATATTTCAGATAAATTCATAAAAACACTTTCAAAGGCCGCCGTTTTAACCTCCTTGTTTTCACCACTAGGTGAAGCTGAGAGTAAGTCAGTGGAGGAAGGAAATGTCTCAGCAGAGAAAAGCGATCCACAGACTGTAAGTGTTTAGCTTTTACCCCTGCTCACTTACATGTTACTCATCCTTAACTGTTTAATCTGATCAGTTTCTCCTGTTTGGTTTAGATGGAAACCAGTGTCCCAGACAAGACTGAGGAGGCCAGAGAATCTGAGTCTAAGCTAGTCAAACAAATCAGTGAGTCAAGTGGCTCCTTTGGAAAATTACTCACACTTGTTGAGTTTACACTGCTGTATCTGGTTTGAAACATGTTGCCAGAGTAATGCTTTTAAGAGGATTACATTTTGTTTCTACATGCTCGGTACTTGTCAGCTGGTCCTTTTACAGTTAGTCTCAGCTGGTCCTGCTTGTTTGAAATTTCCAGGTAATGTCTCCAGCGCAGATAGCCAAGATGATGAGAAAGGCTCAGATCTCTCAGAAAAGGTAACTCTCAGAAGTTTTTTTTTTTTTTTTTTTTTTTTTTTTTAATTCATTCAAATGGATGTGCAGAAATATAGAACAATAGTCTGCATGCAAACACTTTTCTGTTCTGTAGGAGGAGAAAACGGAGGGAAGAGGAAGGCGGAAACGAAAGCTGTCCAATCAGAAAGCTGCAGCAGAGAAAGAGTCTGGTATGGCAGCTGAGATTTATTTCTTCACCTAATTTCAAAATACAAAGAAATTAAAAGACAAAAGGGTGATTGGTAAAAAATGATTTTTATTAATTGGTTAGCTGAAGACAATGGCTTCATCACAACCCTTCCAATAAAGTCAGTAAACAACATGTTAACCAGTTATGACCACTGAAAAGTGTCCTTCACCAGGTAGAGTCTAGTTAACTAATGCATTGACTCTGTTTCTTTAACACATCAGGTGAGGAGGCGAATGAGCAGCTGCCTGCTGAGGTAAATAACGCTTCATTCACTTCACCTTTATCACAAATACTGTTAAGAATACAAAAACAATCTCTGCTTGTGTTTAAAAATACACGTTTGCTGTTATTTTTATCTCCGGGACGCTGAGCAGGACAAGCCAGTGGAGGTAAAAACCCCTCGCAGGGGACGATCGTCCAAACCCACAGAGGAGGAGACGAAAGACGAACCAACACAAGTGGAGAAGTTGGAGGAGACTTCGAGCCGCAGGCGGAGACGATCAGCACCCAAAGAAGCCGCAGCTGGTAAGCTGCTCACTTTAAATTAGTGTTCACTGTTAATGTGCGAAAAGGAAATGACCTGAAAATAAGAAGAACAGTTGTATTATGTAGAAATGGATTTGGCTTTGGACACACAAACTGAACACAGGCGAAAAAGCTGATGCACTTTATGGAGGGCTATATCTGCTTCTTTAAATGAATATATTATTTGTGTTATTAGATAATTAATGCTTCTTTAGCTTCTTGGGTACTGGGATCTGTTATTCTTTTTCCTGCTGAGAAGAAGAAAACAGGCTTAAAAGCGAGCGGCAGGAGAAGTGAAATGACTTGATTCAGGCAAATGAACCGAGCGCCTGCTCCTAGTATAAGAGAAATAATGTTTATTCAGTACTGTGATTTGTGCCAATCTAACTTAGAAGAGTTCAGTGATAAAAAAATGTGCAGCCTAATAGGAAATGAGCGTAGTAGGTTCCCTTTAACAACATGTTGAATAAGTATAAGATTTGTTTTTTCTCTAGATTGTAGTTTTTTGCACTATAAAGTGGTTGCTGAGTATAAAATAATGTACAACACAAGCTGTTAGTTTTTTTTTCTTTGAGTTTTGCTCTTTTTTTTTTTTATAAAATACATCTTTTTTTTGAACCTCAGATAAGCAGAAAGAAGACGAAAATAAAGTTGTTGAAAGTCCCGAACAAACCTCATCGGAGAAAGTTGCAGAGACGGAAGCAGTGGAAGAGGTGTGTTAAGAAAATCTCAGCATGTCCGTAATATTTAATAACACGTGTCGTTACAGCTTCTTTGCCTTTGTTTCTCATGTGACATTGTTGGTTTACTTTGATGTTTTATCCTTGTAAGAGTGAGTACATTAAGTGTTTCTTTTGTTGTTGTTTTTTCCTATTCTTAGAGAACTGAAGAGAAAAATGAACCAATCAAAAGTGAGGTCAGTCTGCTGCCGTCTGTTCCAGAGGACGGCGAAGGAGCAGCAAGTGCCAAATGCAGCGATCCTGCTGACACCAGTGAGTCTGGTTTTTAAATGTTATATCGATAACAAGTGGGCCAAACCTCAACAGCTTCTCATATTAAGAATTTTCAAATTATGCAAGTGTGTCGATGAATATGAGCTTGTTTGGTTTTTTTGACAAGGGAAAAACAAACAGGAACTTTAAGTAATTTAAATGTAACTTGACTTTGTACTGTGAATGATTGATAGTAAATGTTTGGTGTGAACTTATCTGGTTTCTGAATTGGGCCATGAAGGAAAGGTTTGAAAACTAGCGGCTTAAAGAAAGTCTGGAAATAAGTGAGCTTTAAGATACTTAAAAAAAATTAAATGTTTTGATTAATCATCATTGCAGGTGAACAAACAGTGGAGACCAAAGAATCGGAGGAAATGGAGGTGTGTGAATGTGTGGAGGTGAGATTTCTTTATCTGTAACTGCTCTCCTTCCAGTACGCATTCAGCACCCTCCATCTGAATTTCTTCTTGTTTTGTCCTGCAGGAAGCTCGAGCTCCGGAGGAGGTGGTGCAGGACAACAGTGGACAGGAACAAAATGAGCGACAGCCTGATAAAGACAGTGGTGAGACAGCACTCAGGCTAGCTGTGTAATTACCACAGTGGTTCATGTGTTTTAAAAACATCTTCAGTTGTGAGTTTGCAGTCTTTGTATCTCAGGTTTATTTATTTTTTTCAGACTGTTCCCCTTCTGCGAGTCAGTCAGAGGCTCACGAGGATGTAAAAGAGCAGAGCTGCAGCGAGAAGAAGACACAAGACGTATGTTTAAAAATGATGTATCTGCATACTTTACTTTTTATAATGAGGCTGATGTTTGTGTAAGGACTTTTTACCTCAGTCACAGTTCCCAGTGTATGTTCACTGACCTTTTTAAACTCTTCCAAGGGCGGGGAAGAGCAACAGCAAGAGGACCAAGAGACGACTCCAAAGCGGACTGGTCGGAGGGGACGGCCATCAAAGGCAGCAGCTACAGAGGATTCAGGTAAAATGTGATTAAAATGGAGTCAACAGGCTGTAGCAGTCAATGTGAAGCTAACACGATGGTAGGATATAAGATTATTTGCTGTGGATGAGTGCTTCAGTGATTCTATAGCTCCATCTGACAGACCTTTTATATATTTAACCAATAACTCCTGCAACACTTTGTCATCTTTCCCTCAGATAAAAAGGTCAAAAAAGCAGAGGAGAAGGACAGTGAGCAGAATGAGGAGGAAGAGGAGGAAGATGAAGGTGAGAAAGAAGGAGAGGAAGAAAAAGAAACTGCAACTAGAGCCACAACACGGTTGGCTTCTCGCCGGGAAGCTGAAAGGTAATTTAAACGTTATCTGATGGTTCAAATTTCAGATTTCCAGTAACACCAAAACAGAGAAATTGCCAAAAACCTGCAGATGGGTTAAAACAACATATTTTTTTATTGAATGCTGAGCAATAAAATTCACCTGAACTGTGAAACTGCAAAGTTTCTCCAGTGTTAACGAATGAGTGTTTGATTGTTTTGGAGCTGAATATTTGCACCTCGAAGGCATCGTCGCTGTCAAATCATATTAAATAAAATCAAGGGCGATTTAGTACTAAAGCAACAACTGTTGTTTTGTATTTTTCTTTTTACTGTTCCCCAGAAACAAGCCAAGTAAACCATCCACCCGGGCAAGCAGACAGAACGGTAAAGAGGAGACCGCAGCTGGCACACGGTGAGCTTCAGCAGCACGAGCGAGCTCAGTCGCTGCTCTGTGAAAGAAAACATTTTGCCAAAAGATTTCCTGGAATTTCAAGATGTTTTTCACTTATTAGCTCCTAAAATAAAAATAAGTCTTCTGTAGAACCTGAGCTGTGTTTAAGAAAGGTAAATCAAACAGCGGCAATAGGACTTCAGTATGTAATTGATTAATATGATGATGATGATACTAATTTGGGTCATTTGGCCTCTTCATGTAAATAGTGTAACGGTTGCGCTGAAATCTTTTGTTTAAATTTGCAAATGAGCCATTATTTATGTAAACGTGTGCTTTTCCAGAATAGAAATCTGAAACTGCATAAAACCAGATGCAAATTTTTTTTTTTTTTTTTTTTTTTTGTAAATTGTCGTTGATGGTTTTTAAGGCAGGGATTTTGAATCTCTTCTTAATCTAAACGTAGGATCAGCAGCCACAAAAAGTCTGATTTTTTTTTTTTTTTTTTTTCTTGTTTTGCGGAATAAAATGTTCCAAGATGACCTTTGTGTAAAAAATAAATAAATAAATAAAAATCCAGATTATAAATTGGAAAATTCGGTAAATGTTTGTATCGTAGTCGTCGCTTATTTAATGGAAAGTAGTATTTACTTGAAAGCGTTAGATATTTTGGCAACTAGTTAAAAATAGTCACCAAATTATAAGTATGACTCATTTTTAATGACATATGCTTAGATTTGTAGAAATGGCAAACAGACACAACAGAATCTGTATTTTGACTGTTAACTTCCAAGGAAACAACATAGCGAAAAATATCAAAAACTGACCAGAGATTCAAAGAAAAACACATTTTTGCTTGCAGTGCTTCACCTTGTGTGATTTCTATTTATTTATTTTTTAATTTATAAATCAAAGGTGTCCCAATACCACTAACATAAACAAACAAGAAGAAGGTCAAATAATCATTTAACTAAATTAGCTACATTAGGAGTAAGAAATGTGGGTTTTTGGTGGAAAAAGAAAATTATTTAAATTTTTTTTTAATCACTAAATTTTTAGATCAGCTAATTATTTTATCTCTAGATTATGAATTTAAAATAAAACTTAAACTTTGTACAACTAAAATCGCTCATTGGTGGAAAAAAACAGTTGAATATATATTTTTTATTTTTCTTTATTACAAAGTAGTACATTTAATACTTTATCAAAATTTAGTTTTAAGACAATAATTTAAAAACTGTTTCTCCGCATCTATGGTGTCTAAACCAGCCTGCGTTTAACTTTAGCTTGTACACTTTTTTGATTCCTTCAAAATAAAATTAATCTAGTAGGCCCCAAAATAAGGACTTCAAGTCTTGTTTCTATTTTAAACTTCTAGACTCTAGAGTTTATGGATACAGAACGAAGACCCCCCTCTCTCTCTCTACTTATTCTCCATACTTATTTTTTTTAAGGAAACAATACTTTCCTCTTTGTTAAATTCTAGCTGGCTTTTTTTTCCCCTTCTATTTTCAACTCTGTCTCCAGCACCGTTTTTCAAATCCAGAGATTATGTGAACAAGCTCCACTGTTTCTACACGTATTAGTTATTGCATTACTTTCCCCAAATAACCGTATATTTAACATGAACACGACTCTTGAACAAATGGATTGACACTTGCTCCTTGTTTCCCTCCCGCAGCGGGACGAGGGGCCAGGCGGCAGCAGCTGCAGCGAAAGGGGGCCGTAAGCGGGAGACCAGCCCTCCTGCTGTGCGAACGCGGGGAGGACAGAAATCAGAGGAGCCCCCTTCCAAAAGAGCCAAACGCTAGGATGCCTGACAGCGGCACAACGGTTTGCCCCAGCGGTGTTGTTTTTACACTCCATATTTGAAGAGCCTCTGCAGTCAGGCACGTAAAGCTGTTTCTGCTTCGCTGGCTGCAGATATCGAAGAGCTCTGGATAGTATTATACACTCTCCTCTGATGGTTGAGTGTAAACCTGAGGATCTGTGTAAGAATCCCCCAGAATACCTTCTGCAGCTCTGCACACATATGGTTTGGATCAGACTTCATATTTCACCATTTATTCAGTAATGCCCAGTGAGTATTTCAGCCCAATCAGAAGCCTAATGTGCAGCCAAGTTGTGCTTTGTGATAAAGAGGGTGAAGTCTGCAGATTGTGTCTCATATACACACTTGTACGTAGAAATCAGCAATTTGTGAATTTTATAAGTGCATTTTCATTCTGTGAATGAAACAAGATGTTTTACTCCTAGTTTTTTTTTTTTTTATGTAATAGTCAGAAGTTAAAGAAAGGATTTTGGTTTGTTTTTTTTTGTTTTTTTATTCCACATTTTAAATTGATTTAAGACCTCAAAGACGGGGCAAAACTTGAAGAGTCTTTCATTACATAGTTTACTCCTGGTTTTTACTCACTAAATGAAGACCATCTAGTTATTTTCATTGTTACACAGTTAGCCATCCGTATGTATTAATGTAAAGCCGGAATTTCAACAAGTTTCTTTTTTAAATATATATTAAAAAACCCACAAATAACATATTTGTTGTTCCCTTGCTACATTAAAAGCACCACAAATCAATGTTATATGATCTAATCTTTTTCTTCTCAAGCTTGCAACTGATCCACAGCGGAGCTGATTAAAACCAAAAATGCTCACCTGATTGTTTCACTGAAGCTTAGTGAAGAAATATCCGCAAAAGGAAACTCAACCACGCCGCTGCAGTCTGTGTTTATGAAAAGATTACACACGGCAGAATATACAGATTTTTATTGATTCACCCATATTATGTCTCGGACGTTATCTCTGCTGTTTCCTAAATAGATGTGCTGTCTGTGATGTGTAAATAGCCGAAGACGAGAACCAATCGCCTCAGAGCGGAGAAGAGGAGAGGACATTCCTGCCTGCTAATGGGGGATAAAACTGACAAACTCGGAGTGAAATATTCCACCATCATTAACATGTTAGGGGGCTCTATTCGCCGCACCTGAACCTTTGTGATCCACAAAGCACAGACACAGAGAAGAAGAAGGTTACAGAAAGTCGGAGCTCTCAGGTTGAAGTTTTCCACCCATTCCTGTGGATGGCCAAAGGTGTACCTCTCTCAGGTATTTCCTGGTGCTGCAATCCAAGCATTAACATATTAGCCCAACGACTCTGCTTTAAAGGTTTGGATCAGCTTTCATTTAGCCACCAGGTCTGGCAGACAAACAGCGCTCCTTTCACTTTCCGATGCCGCTGGAGCAACTTGAGATGTCATTTTATTATAGTCGTTTGCATTGTAGTCCAAAGTAATTTTTGCATTTGCTTTGCAGTTGCTGACTATCAGCTAAATATTTGAGGCAGATTTATTAGCATCAGGTTTTATGGATGAGAGGGGAGGAATACTTTCAGCTGACCTCGATTTTATTTTTTTTATAGAAAATAATCGTCTAGATCTACTCACTGAGCTCCTGCTGCATAAATCTGAGCCGATGTTGACCTGCTTTTAGATGTTTTCAGTGTGCTGTACCTGCAGTACTTTTCCACATCCTGGGTGAACAGGGGTCTCAGTTCATAATCGCAAGTAATGTTTTCCAAAATGAATCCATAACTGCAGCAGATGGTTGGCGCCTGTTACGGGTCCACTGTGAGGTGGCAGCCAGTGTGATATCTGAAATAATTAAACATTTAAGATGTTGCTGTCATCAGGAAAGTGTGACATGTTTCCACTTTTCTTATATGCAATCCACTGACATGATGTGTTACCGTACATCAAAAGTAAGAACGGATATTCCCATTTTTCTAATAGTCGCTTTTGCAAAAGATTGTATAATTAGTCAGTTTTAGTTTCATCATTTATTGTCCAGGACCATGCACAAAATATTGATCACATAGAAGAAAAGCTCCCCTTTATATGTACCAGATTAAGCGACTTAGTTGGGACAGGTACACACAATATTAAACAAACCATAAAATAAAAACGAACCTGAAAACAAATAGTTCAATAATGTATATTTGTTCTCTTTTTTTCTTTACTATAGAGGGTAGTTAAATGAATTTATTTTAAAAAGTTTTTTTTTTTATCTTAAATTTATCACTGGATAAAAAAGACAAACGCACACAAACCAGTTTTTAACATCCAGCTGTTAAAAAAACAGAAATTAATTATATTAATTAGTTATAACAGAGGGTTAAAAAACAAAGTATTGTATTAATTAAGATTTAACGTGAATCTCCATTTTATTTCTACTATATACACTCACTGGCCATTCCTCAGATTTTGATCCATGCTGACTTGATAGCATCACACAGTTTGTGCAGATTTGTCGGCTGCACATCCGTGATGTGAATCTCTCGTTCCACCACATCCCAAAGGTGCTCCGTTTGATTGAGATCTGGTTACTTGGGAGGCCGACTAAGTCCAGTGAAGAAACTAGTTTGAGCTTTGTGACATGACTCATTGTCCTGCTGGAAGCAGACATCAGACCATGTGGACACGGTCAGCAACAATGCTCAGGTAGTCTTTGGGCTTTAAACAATGCCCACTGGGTACTAAAACTGTGTTCTAAGGTCAGTGAATCCCAGGAAGGCGGCAGGTCCTGATGGAATACATGGAAAGGTTCTCAGAGCATGTGCTGACGAACTGACCGGAGTCTTCACTAAAATCTTCAACCTTTCCTTGTCATCAAACACCGTCCCGCCCTGCCTCAAAACCTCCACCATCATCCCCATCGCCAAGAAGACAGCTGTGGCCAGCCCAAATGACTACAGGCCTGTTGCACTTACGCCTGTAGTGATGAAGTGCTTTGAGAGACTGGTCTGTCAGCACATCAGGGCCGGTCTGCCTCCCACTCTGGACCCCCACCAATTTGCCTACAGGACAAATCGTTCCACCGAGGACGCTATCACCATAGCACTCCACACTGCGCTGAGTCACCTGGAGCACCGAGGAAGCTATGTGAGAATGCTCTTTCTGGACTTCAGCTCAGCATTCAATCATATCATCCCGGAGATCCTGGTCCAGAAACTGTCTCACCTGGGACTCTCCACCCCCATCTGCCTCTGGATCAAGGACTTCCTGACAAATAGACCACAGTCTGTCAGACTCGGCCCCCACCGGTCCAGCACCATCACACTCAGCACCGGGTCTCCACAAGGATGTGTTTTGAGTCCCGTCCCGTTTACGCTCTACACATCCGACTGCTCCCCTACCCATCTCTCAAACACCATCATAAAGTTCGCGGATGACACCACAGTGGTTGGACTCATCTCAAGGGGGGATGAGTCGGACTACAGAGATGAGGTCAACAGACTGACTGAGTGGTGTTCAGTTAACAACCTCCAACTGAACACCACGAAAACTAAAGAACTTATCTTGGACTTCAGGAAGGGCAGAGCAGACCCGGCCCCACTTTACATTCACGGGAGCTGTGTGGAGAGGGTACACTCCATGAGGTTTCTGGGCGTGCAGATATCTGATGACCTCTCCTGGACTGCAAATACTACAGCGGTGGTTAAAAAGGCCCAGCAGCGTCTCCACTTTCTGAGAGTGCTCAGGAGGAACAACCTGGAGGAGAGGCTGCTGGTGACATTTTACAGAGCCACCATAGAGAGCATCCTAACGTACGGCATAACAACATGGTATGCAGGGTGCTCAGCTGCAGACAGGAAAGTACTGCAGAGGGTCCTCAACACAGCCCAGAAGATCACTGGCTGCTCTCTGCCCAGCCTGGAGGTCACTGCAAACTCTCGGTACCTCAGCAGAGCTGGCAATATCATCAAGGACCACTCTCACCCCAGCAACCAACTGTTTGAACTATTACCGTCAGGCCGACGGTACAGGTCACATAAAACCAGGACAAACAGATTCAGGGATAGCTTCTTTCCCAGAGCTATCACCGTAGTAAATAAGCACAAAAACAACTGAACCTATTCCATACCGTCACTGTCATTATATTATGCTGCTATTCATACTGTCATCATATTAATGCTGCTATCCTGTATATATTGTACATACTATTGTTTGAGTACTTACGATTGTTTTTTTTGTACTTTTTATATTTTACATTTATATTTATTATTGAAACTTGCACCAAGGGAGTGGCACTCCAATTTCGTTGTACTCTGTACAATGACAATAAAGGCTATTCTATTCTATTCTATTCTATTCTATTCTAAAACTCTGACTATAAAATATCTTCCACAGCATTACACTGGCAGCCTGAACAGGACAGGATGGATCCATGGAAAACTCTGACTCTACCACCTGAATGTCCCATCAGAAATTGAACAAAAAAAAAAAAAAAAAATCAACATTTTTCCAATTACTGTTGTCCAATTTTGGTGAGCCCGTGTGAACTGTAGCCTCGGTTTCCTGTTCTTAGCTGACAGCACCTGGTGTGGTTTCCTGCTGCTGTAGCCCATCTGCTTTAAGGTTTGACATGCTGTGCATTCATGCTCTTCTGCACCTTGGCTGTAAAGAGTGGTTATTTGAGTCAGTATTGTTTTCCTATCAGCTCAAAACAGCCTAGCCATTCACCTCTGACCTCTGCCATCAGTGAGACTTTTTCAGCCAGAGAACTGCTGCTCACCAGATTCTCTTTTTTGGACCATTCTCTAAAAACCCTAAAGATGGTTGTGATGGAAAAAAATGCCTTTCTTTCTCATTTAACTTCACCAGGTCATCTTGACCATGTCTACCTGGCTAAATGCACTGAGTCGCTGCCACATGATTGGCTAATGAGATATTTGCAGCAATAAAAAGCTTAACACATGTACCCAATAAAGTGGCCATGACTGTATAGTTTTTGAAAAGGGTGATGTTAGAACTGGTGCTGATCTGTACTCATCTTTTACTATAACAGTAAAAACAAAGCAGAAATCCCAAGTAGTAAATCTTGCATTAAAACTTAATTTAAAAATTATGAGAGACGGTGTGTAAAATTAGCAGTGGACACAATTATTGTTTGCAATATTAATCGTATATGAGGCGTCCAAAGCTGTGGATAAAGGTGGAGGAGTAAGGTGTAGATTTACTCCAAAATGTAGAGTAAAGCATGAGGAAGTACAACAAAAAGGGATTTACCTACTTTAGTGATGCACAGAGAAGACTGACCCTGCAAAAGGTTAAAAAGCCAAAACAGTTTTCTGGTTTTGTGAATGAAGCTCGGTGTGCTGGAAAAAGGTTGCACAATGTGTTTTTGACTTTCTTTAAAGCAGTTTGGGATTTTTCACACTGGGTGGTACAGGACCTCTGGGCTCTGGCAGGACACGCTGCACCACCTTGACCTCAGCGCTGGCATCTGAATCTGACAGGTAGAACAGAAAACTCGATCCAGGACAACAACAACAACAACGTAAACTGCCTCACGTCTCCCTTCGTTCCCCCCTACGTGTGCCTGCTGGTGGGTAGCTGTTCAGTTTGTGGAGCAGAGAGCTGTGGAAAGATGGCGGTTTCACACAGCTGTCAAATGGAATAGAAGTAACTACTGGGTTTGAGCAGAGGGGATCCTCTCAGGCTGTGGCAGAGGTAAGGGGGCTCACTCACTCCCACTGCTGCCTCTCCGCACTGGGAGTGGTCTTTCCTCTACTGGGGATTAGGCCAGGCCGACTGGCACTGAATATAATGCTCTCCCATTCAGCCACTCCTCTCACAAGACATAAAAGTTAACAGGTGTTTAATGTCAGAAGTGTTTCATACAAGAGTCATAGAAATAGTCTGTGACAGACAGCAGGGAGGGGTGGTGGCTTACAGTCTTTATGGGGTTTTTTTTAATGCTTTTGCAGTATTTAAATTGCCCCTGTGGCTGAGCAGAAATTTGGATCAGTTTTGGCATCTGAAGCTGCAACAAATACACACTGGAGTGCAGAAATGTTACTAATATTTAGTTTTCTTTCCTACATTTTGGGGTCCAAAGGATTGTTTGCAGTATGTCAGCACTGTGTGAAGTTTAAAAAAACACCACATGTTTTTACTAAACTAACTGACGCTTAGCTTTACTGTGACAAGTAGATAGATTGTAGGTCTTTTTTTCTGTAGTGCTGTGATGACTGGGGTTTGCTTCCAGAGTACATTAAGAAAGGAAAACAAGAAGGTCACTCAGGCACTCGGGAGCTTGTCCTACTCTGAGGTTTATGCCCTATCAGTATCTGGATCTACACTATAATTTAATAGGTTCTTAATTTGCCCATTCTCCATCTCTTTTTGGTTTCCTGAAATCCAGTCCTTGCATTTTTTTTTCTTCTTGCTGGCAGCTGAAAACATACTGCTCCTGTGCGCTGGCAGAAGAAAACAAAAACTCTGCTACAAGCTGAAAAACCTCAGAGAAGATGCTACATTGTTACACTGTGTATGTTAAAGCATTACAATTCCCCCAAATAACATAGAACAAGCACATTATATTTGTTTATAAGATGTTAGCAGGCAAAGCTGTGCCTCACCTGGACCATGTGCAGAGTAGGTGTGCGAGTACGGATGGGAGGAAATTAACTAGTTACTAACTTGTGTTTATTTTTCCTGATTCCAGCTGCTCAGGTTTTTGAACCGCTGGGTAAGCCGCTACACTATATTGTCAGAAGTATTCACTCATCTTCCTGCGCACAAATATGAACTTGAGTGACATCCCATTCTGAATCCATAGAGTTTAATATGATGTCGGCCCACCCTTTGCAGCTATGACAGCTTCAGCTCGTCTGGGAAGGCTTTACAGAAGTTTTAGGAGTGTGTTTATGGGAATTGTTGACCATTCTTCCAGAAGCACATTTGTGAGGTCAGACACTGATGTTGGACGAGAAGGCCTCGCAGTCGCTGCTTTAATTTATCCCAGAGGTGTTCTGTCGGGTTGAGGTAGTAGTGAGGAAATTTCAGGACTGGACTTGTTGCACAGGTATCAACCTATCACGGTACTGCGCTGGAATTCACGGCGCTTCTGTGAGCAATCCATTCTTTCACAAATGTTTGTAGAGGCAGTCGGCATGCCTAGGTGGCCATGGAAGTGATTGGAACACCTGAATTCAATGGTTTTGATGGGTGAGTGAATACTTTTGGCAATACAGTGTATGTCAAGCAACATGAAAAGCCACTATGCATTGTATGAAAGAATATTCAGCAGATTAATTAATAATGACGGGGGATGTGTTGTAGCCTACTTTATTTATCAGATTGTAGCTGATACCTGTTTCCAGTATGTAAATGCTTTACCGGACTTATCAGGGGCACTGTTTATTCAAACTGTTTCTACTAATCTCGGTCTTACAAATAAAGTGTCAGCAAAAAATAAATCATCAGTATGTGAATTCACACCTTTAATAAAACGTTAGCTTCTCCTCCCGTGCTTTGTCTTTGACGTCAACAATTTGGCAAGTCCTGAACGAGCATTTTATCTAATATTCACGGGAATTTCCTCCAGTGAAAACTGTTTTTCTGACTATTTTCCCCCTACCACAGTTACTGCAGTTCCATCCCTCACTGTGTGGGTTTGGTTTAATCAGATTAGAAATTACATTTCTGCTGATGCTACGAAGCAGAACTTTTAAACTATGATCTTGTTGATATTCTACATTTGTTTGACCACCAAGAAAGCTCATAAAAAAGCCACACAATTAACTGAGCTTGATTCCAACATATTTTCTGCACATTCAGAACTTTGCATTGCACCTCTCATTCCTGTAATGTATTTGCATTCATATCACCCCAAAGCCCTTTAGACTGCAAGTCTCAATTTAGCAGTGTTATACACACACTTTACCTTTCTGCACGGACAATATGGAATTACCTGTTAACCTAACATGCATGCCTTTGGACTGGAAACCCATGCAGTGCCAGGGAGAACAGGCCACACACAACAGTTCAGACAGTTTCAGGTCATCTCTTTCAGAGCTGCGCGTGATGAAACAAGTGGTTTCATTACTGGACTCTTGCACCCCTTTATAACATCCAGGTCACTGATTTCTTCTGACCAAAACCTGTAGCTCAATGACTTATTTAGCCTTTAACTAGTAGATATTATTTTTGTGTCTTTTTATTTGTTCGTTGTTGTCGTGAAAAATAATAAATAAATTGTACTTATTTGATTAGAAAGGCTCCAGGCCAGGCTTACACTAGGGAGCCTTTTTGCTGTGAAGCGACAGTGCTAACCACACCACCACCGTGCTTGTGCTGTCATCCAAAAACTATCATGACGAGCTGCATAATGAGTGGATAAAAAAAGAATTACCAACAATGGTTTGATTTAATGATTCAATAATTTCTAAAGCAACAAGGCTAATGCTTTCACGTGCACACAGTCACCATATAATTGAGAAAACTATTGTAATCGGTTTAAATTCAATCTCAAATAGAGCAAATTTCTTTTTGCTTTCACACATTGGTGCTATTTGCTTCCCACACTAAAGGTCTGTGTGTGATTAACTATTTCCTCTGTGGATCTGAAGTTAAAGAAAAATAGATTCAGTTTTTGTCATGCGAAAATCAGTCAGTGCCTCCAACCTTGCTCTCTCAGGATCAGCTCGGCTTTTTGTACAATAACCCTCTAAGTACATATAGGTTGGCTCTGGCTGTTTATACCTGTGATCCCCTTATAACCTTTTTATTTCAGAAGCTACCATGTGACATTTTCAAGGCAGAAAACACATTTAAGCATCAATATCAGAGAACATTTTATGATTCCAGCAGCAAAACTGCATCAATTTAGTTACTTAAATTAGTGGAAATAACTAATGCTACCTTGGATTATACTTGTGCTAAAAGGTAAGTAAAACTAGACCTTTTATATAGTGTTACCCCAAATTATGAGAAAACAGAAAAAAAAAATCCAGTGTACCAGGGTTCCTGCTGCTCTAAATTATAGACATTAACCTGTCGCAGTTTTCTGCTGTGAGATATGCCATGATTTTGGCTTTTACATGGTAACAAGTAAAGTGGGTCTAATGTTTTTTGTCTTCTTTAGCCAGGAACATTTCACAAGCCTTCATAAGTCCATCTCCTGGACTTTAAATAAATTGTGAAAAAGATTGAAGTGCTAAATTTCTTACATTCAAGTTCTTGTATAAAAGAAAAGCTGATTCTAGAGGGGGGGCGTCAGTGCACATTTTTTTTGTTTCTATGGCATGCTTTCTACAATATCTTGTCCACAAAGTTTTGAGTTCCTCCATTTCGCTGTTATTCATCCTCGTGGCTGATTGTCTTTATGTTGTGAACTGCTTTTCAGACATTTGAACAGTTTAATATAATATCATATATCATATATGCGTTAATAACTATCACGCTTTTGTTCTCTAAGTTGTAAACAGCACCCAGAGAGGAGGTAAATGCAAAGTATAAGTGAACCGGTAGGTGCAGCTGCAGTCTGAAAAAGAAAAAGTCCCATAATATCTCAAGAATTTCTAAATGGTCCTTGACGTTTTCATAACTACATCAACTTGTATGTTCAAAAGTGGTATTTTGCATGTGACAGGAAACCACTGAAAGGGGTCCACAGCTTTGAAGGACATCTTTATTTAGGCGTGAGCAGAGGAGAAAAGAGACGGTCACTGAGCCCTGAGGAGGCAGCGAAAAGGCCCTTCAAACCTGAGAAGCCTTTCATGATGTGCTTGAGCTGCATGCATTATCTGTTGCATGCCAGGGGTGGATGGGAGCTCGTTTGTCAGCACAGCAGAGCCGAAAATAAACTATAAATCACGTCTGCACTATCTACACACATTAATTGGAGTGTAACAGCGGGCTATCCCCCCACTTCTGCCCTGGTGTCTGCAGTATTGTAGCCTAGAAGTTTTGAACAGCTTCCAAGAGGTGGAGGAACTTTTTTTTCTTGTCTCTTGGTTCCATTTACTGTATTCTGTGTTCTGTCCCCAGGGCTCTTCCATTTAGTGCTCCATCGCATGCAAGGATAATTTTTCTTTGGGAAAGTGGGTTCAGTTGTAACTTAGGGGACTAAAAGCATACTTAAAGCTGGCAGTAACCCCCCTCTCTCTGTCCCTTTCCTACCACTTTCCAATGTTGAGGTTGATTAAGGATGCTATCACGGTGGACCTGATATTTGGTGGGAAATCTAGAAGGTGTTTGGGAGCATTTACTGCAAATGACTCTTGGCAGTGCCCTCTCATGTATTGCTCCATCTGAACACAATTTGGCAGCTCTAAGGAGGGGGCGTGGGGGCATGGCGTGCTGCGAGCCTCCTCCTTCATACCAGGGCACGAGGAAAAAAAGAAAAAATCAAGACCTGTCATAAACACATCCTGCGGAGGAGGGGAAACAGAGATGTTACCACAGCAACTGGTATGTTACTGCATGGTGCAGGATTTCTGTTTAAAACATGAGATTAAATTCAAAGAACGGGCAGGATGGTGGTGGTGAATTAACTGCCTAATATGCTGTGAAAGTTTATTTCTGTACTGGAAAGAAAGCAGGAATTTCACTGGAGGGGAGCTGCATTAATTAACTGTGTCAATGTAGAAAAAAACAGACTGAATATACCTTTTCCAGGCATGGTCATCTCATGTTTTTAACGTTAGCATTTTCTAAGGTAGGCAGTTTCTTATTTTCACCAGCAGAGGGGGCCATCCTGTGCCAAAAGCAGCCCTTTAAGGTTAATGTTGACCGTGAACAGATAAAGCGTGGGGTGTTGGCAAAGAGTGAAACGTCTTTTAAATGCAAAATTGAATTTTTTTTTTTTTTTTAATTGGTTTGATCTTTTTTCACATGTTATCCAAAAACATAATTTTAAAAAATCTATTAATTATTTAAGTATTAAAGCAAAACACCAAGAAAATTGACAAGTTTCAGCTTCTCAAATGCGATGATTGGTTGTCTTTCTGATTTAAACTAAATAGTTTTGAGTTTTGAATTGCTGGCTGGACGAAAAGAAGCAGCATACTGTTCTTATCTTTGTCTCAGAGTACATGTACCTCGTTTTTTGGCTTATTCCCCCTGTTTTTAAGTGCAAATGGCCAAAAGTTGTTGTTTTTTTCACTTATGAAATTCACAATCCTCCTATATGCTTTGGTAAATAAAATACATTTTGCCTAACGTTGTTCACAGTTTTACACACAATACCCCAGTTCATGCTAAAAAAAAAGTACAGTAAAAATCATTTTCTGTATCTATAGATGGGAGTTTTTCAGTTCTTTTTCAGTTTTAAGGTGCAAATACAAACAATGTTAGGTGACATTTTTTATTTTACTCTAAAATTTCAGGGTTAAACATAAGAATTTAATCCAATCTGACATGTTTCACTCAGTTTCTGTCATTTGTATTGGAAGCATAATGGTGGAGCAGTTAGCATTGTCACCTGACAGTAAGAAGGTTCTGGGTTTGAACTTCCCTGGGGTCTTTGTTCTCCTTGAGCGTTTTGGTTTCTCTGGTTTCCTGCCACAACCCGAATGCGTGCTTGTCAGGTTAATCTGTGATTATGAGTTTGCCTTAGGTGCAGGTGTTGAAACATGCATGAACAAAAAAAGATTAAAGTGGTTAGCCTGAGTAGAAAAGTGCTCATACAAATGCCAGTCCATATTCAAGTGCATGAATAATTAATAATCAAAAGTACATAAATTAATTGAATGTGTACCTCTAAAATCAAGTTTATACCTTATTTTATTATAGAAACCACAGAAAAGACTGGTCTCCACAAGCTGTGAAGAGTACAAAGGTATTACCTTAGACGGGTACCACCATATTGTCCTATTAAGATATCTAAGGATACAACAAGACAATAACGTCTTTTATTTTAGGAGGACGAAGATGTTTAGAGTGTTGTCATTTAGGGAAAAATCTATTATCTATCAAGTCTATTAAAATATTATATTTATATTAGAAACTATTAAAATGCTATAACTGTGTCATATGGTTATATCTCCAGCAAAATAATTAGGTAAGTAATTCATTTTCCAAGTATTGTATTTAAATACAGTTATTGGGGACAACTACGTTATCTGGGTATTTTATGATACATATTATTTTATTAACAAAACAAGAGATTAGAAAAACAAAACGAAACTAAAAACGACTTAATCATAAAATAAGAGGGTTACATAAGAACGTTACAGAATAAACTACGGAGAAATATTTGTACTGAAATATTGTTGTAATCGATTAGAAAATATGACGCTAATGGGATTATTCTGTATATCATTCATTAAAAAAGTGCTCTAATCGGCATTTACAGGTAATAACGTAACATTTCATCATCACGGCCTGAAATGGCTGTTTTTAGGAGTCCATCACACTTGAAAGAAAAAGGTATAAAGAAAAGAGAAACGATAATAAGAAAATAATTTTCTGATCGTTCCTTTCGATGATTTATGGCACATTTTCAAGACTAAATGTAGCAAAGGGTGTTGAATGCTGGGGAAAGGGCCTAATTTACCTAAAATTGTTATGAGGTATTGATTCCAGTTGTTCAAATGATCGTCCTTTTTTTGTGAGTCAAATCAGCTGTTTACATTTCCTGCCACTTACAGCTACGTGCCGCTTATTGCTGTTTCCCGCAGCGTGGTTACCAAAAACACAGAGTAACCCGCGGAGCTCTGCTCGACATCACAGTGATAGGCTGCACACTGGCTGACTCTGCTGGAGAATTGGCAGACTTTTCTATTTATTTTCCATTTTTCCCAGGATGAAGCGCAGTGTACGGGTCAACGAGGCTTGTTTAGGACTAAAGAAAACCGTGTGGTATGAGAAAGAGGGAGAGAGAGAAAGTTTCTACAATACAAGAGATTTTTGAAGTGTGTGATATACCACTCTGTGTGTTGTTGGCCTTGGGTGGAATGAGCAGTTTCTAAAAGAACAAGGGCAGAGTGTGTGAAAATATCCAGATGTGTCGGCGGTTTTGTGCTTTTCCTTTTTTCAGTTGTGTTTTCATTGCTTGCGGTGATGCAGACTTTCATCCGCAAGGTCACATCCAGGCCTGAGACAATGCCACTTAATTTCATTCAATTCATTTTCACGGGGCAGGGACATGCGGTTGCACCGAGTGATTTTTAAAAGAAACTTCAGACGTGCGGCTTCCCATGTCGTTGAATTTTTTGGGGAGAGTAACTTCTTGTGGAGATGTGTTCACTGAAAAAAAGCAAAGCGTGTTTTTAACTTTTCCAATGGCTGGGATGACCCCAAAGACACCAGATGTCAAAATGTTAAGAGGTATTTTCACTGACCACTAGATGGTATAATATATGCACGCAACAGGGTTTGGACCAGATGACAGCAGCACTGATTAACTCCACTCAGCTGGGGCGAATTTTCACACTTTTTCTACCTGTTATTCACAGGATGCTGGGTTCGTTTAGCAGAGTTGTGGGTGTATTACACAGCCGCACCAGCTGCTTTCAGGATGCACAAAAAAGGCGCTCGCAAGAAAGGGCATATTTAGATTTATCATCCAGCTCAGCATTTAAAGCTAATATTTATTCAGGTCCTCTGATTTTTCAGAACAGAAAATATGTCCAAAAAGCATCTGGATCGAGAACACTGACTGAAACTTGAGCTTTTCTTGATCTTGATTTCACAGTTCAAGATTATTTGAACGAAACTTTTCATCTGGTATTTTTTCAAATAATCGATTCTGCGTTTAACTGTAGATTAAAGCCGGCAGCGAAAGTCAAGCGCAGAAAATGAAATGAGGCTCAAAAGCGCAAAGGAAACAAAATATAAATATGTAGTAAAATTAGGAAAAAAGTTTAACAGGTATTCGTGCTATAATAATAATAATAATAATAATAATAATAATAATAATAATAATAATAATAATAATAATGATAATAATACGTTTTGCCCCTGTTTATCTTAATTGACACGATTTCTTACCAGCATTGATAAGAATAAACTGAATTAAACGCGTCAAACAGTTCCATAGAAAATATGTCTTAAAAGCAAAGGTTTTAATACCTTTTCATTAGGATCGTGTGAGGTGTCTAGGTCATCTAAAAAGTTCTTTTTAATCCTAATAACTATGTTATGTCCATGTTATCCTCTGACCTGTGCGTTAAGACGACGACGAGGTCATTATGTTTACTATTTAATCCAAGTTAGTGGTAAATAAAAACAGCAGAAAAGCGCTGAGATCCGGTTTTTTAGGCGAGCGACGTGTAAAACGCCACAAAGGTCAAGATCCGGACCTGCAGCTCAGATGGTTGTCCACTTAAACTTTGGGACAGGGTGGACTATCACACTTTATACCCAGCACCATAGTAGTGCCTAAAAGTGGTCATACATTCAGTATATCTGATATTTAGAGCGTTTCAACAAAACTTGGCTTAAAAAAAAGGCAAACGTTCATTTTACGCAAAAAATAATTATCCGCAAAAAAGGCGATTTTTAAAAGAGTCACGTGTTATTTTAAATGGAAGTAAAATAAGTTTTGATTCTTATTCATCAGGGAAAAAGGAATTCATTGTTTAAAGGGCGTTGAACTGAAATCTGTAAAAACAGCCTCTACTGAATCTAATAAGACTTCAGAAATGTGGTGCCTTTTATTTTTTACTCGTAGTCTATTTATATAGTTGAAGAAGTTTGCTGAGGTTTTAACGATTCAACATCCTGGGTGTAAAGAAGGCGATACATTGTGTTAACTTAATTAAAGGTAGACGGCGCGAATAGCCTGTCACTCGCTGGTCAACCCTGAAGGCAACAACCATCACATAACGCGCGGGACGCACAGGATTCCCAGACAGATCTGAGGGTTGATGAAGGGTTAAGGTTTTTTTAATGATTACATTTCCTACAAATTCAGTCCTGATGGTGCATTTAAGTGATTTGAGGAAAACCGGAGACAATGCTTTCTACTATACAGTTCTGAATGATGTTGCTGGTGAATTCTACTATCTTGTGATCTCGGACATTTGCGCATGCCATCCTCGTTTTTCTTACTGCAGGATTAAAAAAAAAAAAAAACTTTAGCAACGCAAGGAAATCTGGTCTTTTGCTAAATTAACCATACGTTTTTTTACATAATAAAACATTACCAAAAAGCAATCCTATACACAGGAGTCATACATGCACAAAGACTGTCCTTTTGTTTTGGATGAAGTTTCGGTTAAAATAAATGCGTTGGTTGACATTTGCTTCTCAAGCTCTGACCAAAGAAAGTTTTTTCTTCCCCCAGCTGGTTAAAAGCAGCATGACGTCGTTTACAGTGGCCAATCATAAAACGACTTTCCTCTTCTCTAGGCCAATCGGACGCGAAAAGGCTGCCTGTCAGTCACAGGTGAGGGCGTATGGTGAAAAAATTGGGTGAAAAGAGCTGGAGATTGTAGTGAGCCCGGGTTGATGGTAGAGCTATACAGCGGAGCAGCATCGCTTCTGCGGATGTAGCAGAAACTTTTTACGGCTTCTCCCGAGGGATGCGACTAGAAACCAACACTGGAGGGGCAAAGTTAAGAGCCAGCAGCGATCGACGGAGGGAGTAAAATAAAATGTGGATGAACTGACATTTACTCCACTATCTGGGCCGGGTAATTACTGAACCTGAAGTCAGAGCAATCTTCGCTTCTTTGAAAAATGGCCGTTCGTGGCAACTCACTGATGCCTTTCTCAATCCAAGCCATCCTGAACAAAAAAGACGACAGTCGACACTTGCCAGATTTGGACATGTGCTTCTCAAAGACTGCCTGCTGGAAAATATTCGGAGAGATGGACGGCGGATCCAGGAGAAACGAGAGTGAAGCTTGTGAGCCGACCGACCAGAAGAGCTACGACTCGGATTCGGGACTCAGTGAGGACAACGACAGCAAGACTCCAGCCCCATGTAAATCGGAGAAAGACGGAGACCCTGCGTCGGATGTGCCGGAGGAAAGCCTGCAAGAGGAGACGGACCACGAGTCTGCAGCTGCGGAAAACTCCAAGAGTGACACGGAGCCCGGTAATGGCACGGGTAAGTAGGCCAGAAAGATCAGAATAACTATAACTCAGGGGGGAAAGCGTGACTGGTATAAGTACAACAATAAGACTCCGCAAAACTCTTCGCTTTAATACAGAGTTCAGTCTGAAAGAGCCAAGTGCTCTTTTAATTTAGATGTTTACACTGCTATTACAGCTGTGTGGAATCACAAGAAGAGCTGCCAGGTGTTATTGCAGGGCATAGGCCCTATTTTCAAAACTTCTTCACATCCTGATAGCTTTTATGCACCAAGTCCTCTCGTTACGCATGAGTATATATGCATTCCTGGCTTAATTTTAGACTTTGTCACGATAACGTTGATGATTTGACACGTTTATGTTTTGACTGACGGTATAATCGACCAGCAACACACGGCTGGTTTAATGTCAGGAGTAATGATCTTAAATGAAATAATTTTAAATGAGGCCTAAATGAAAATCGAACTTTTTTTTTAATCTAAAATAAAAAAGAAAGGTAAACGCAGTTTGTTTTTAATAAAAAGTGAAAATAAACATACCTTCGTATAAGTTTGCACATTTCTCTAAGTTTAATTTTTCGCCTTTTCGTTTCACTGATTCAAAACTCAAAGCAACCATGAAATAATGGACAAGTATGAACGTAATGCCCCGAAATGTGAGACAAATAAGAGATTCAAATGCATCGTCCATCTGTGTGCCCTCCTCTTCCAGATTCCAGCAACCTGGACGAGAAGAGTCTGGATCAACCTAAACAGCGGAAAAAGCGCTCCAGAGCTGCCTTCTCTCACGCACAGGTCTTCGAGCTGGAGCGCCGTTTCAACCACCAGCGGTACCTTTCCGGGCCGGAGCGGGCGGACCTGGCGGCCTCCCTGAAGCTCACAGAGACTCAGGTGAAGATCTGGTTCCAGAACCGCCGGTACAAGACGAAACGCCGCCAGATGGCCGCCGATCTGATGGCTTCGACCCCAGCAGCCAAGAAGGTGGCAGTGAAAGTTTTGGTGCGGGACGACCAGAGACAGTACAGCCCGGGAGAGATCTTACGGCCCCCGCTGCTCTCCCTACAACCGTCCTACTATTACCCCTACGCCTACTGCCTCCCTGCATGGACGCTCTCTGCGTGTGCGGGGAACCAGTGAAAACTCGGTGACTGTATTTATTCATTTTTATTATTTTTGCTCCCAGGAAGCCCAAATAGCTTTACTTCTGACAAGAGGAAGAGGTCCGAGGGGACTGCTCAACGTCTCTGATTGAATTTCCTCACCATGTTGTCCAGGCAAGACAGCAAAAACTTTTCATGGCTTTTCACATCCTGAAATACTTTAAAGCGACTCCTTCATGTATGTAGTAAGGTTTCCCCCCTCCAGGGACCCGTTAAAGAAACAGTTTCTCATGGTTTAGACCCTAAAATCATAAGCGGAGAGACAGGACCTCCTACAAATGTCACTATGTTATCCTCTGAGGAGTGACACAGCAATAATATTAAAGTATTTGTGTCTTTGCTTGGACTCCCTCAAGGACTTCCGAAGCCCCCGGAACCTGTTTTGGAAACCGGAGGCCTGAGCAGACTGAAAATGTCACCTTAATGTCGATTTATATTTTACATGCGCCTTCCTACCTCTGCAGTGATTGGAAATAGGCATATTCCATTAACTTCTCAAACAGCTGTCTCTGTTGCAGGTTGTGTATTTTTTTTCTCTTGCTGTGTTTGTAAAGGTAAGATAATTCAGCACTTTTGAGCATATACGTTACTTTATTTCAATGCATTATAGTGTGGTTCGCTGTTAGACTGAAAAGAGGCGGTTTGTTGAGTTACTGGCCTATAGCAGGAAGCAGGCTAAAACAAGCCGACCTCCTATTAAAATGTACATGTTTTATTTGTGTTAAGTGACTGTTTAGATCGAAAAACATTAAAACATATCAGGCATTACTTTCATTTGGGATGCAATTTTATTTTTTAAGGGTTACGTTTATTATTGGAACATTAAATATAAATATCCACAAAGCAATCAAACTTTTTTACCAATAATTAAAACAATTTAACCCCTTTTTGTCCGACAAATACAAATAGGCTCTCTTTCTCTCTTTTTAACTTAATGGCCAAAAAGAAAATAAATGCACCCCCCCCCCCCCCCCCCACTGAATTATTGTTGATATTAATTATAAGCTTTTCTAGAAATTTCAGAATAGTTACAGGTCCAGGTACAATGCTGTACCGCGCCCCTCCTTTTTGTGTTTTATTTTGTTTTGGTTTTTTATCATCAAAAGTCCTCTCGAAGCTTAACAATAATCATAAATTGTCGTTAAATCGGATTAACGTGGATCTTAACTTATACCAATAATTACATTAATTAATTGAAAAGGTGACTTTTCTGTGCTTTGAGATCTGAACGATTGAAACTCGGATAATATCCTACTAAATCAACAGTGGACACACACACGTACACAAACACACACACACAGACGCAGTAAACCAAAAATTAAATATAGTTGTTTAAAAAAAAATCTAGTCTATTTAATTTCAATTAAATTATTATTTATACACCTACCACTGTAAACATTATTGTGCTTAAATTTTGTGTCTCATTTCACTTTCCTTCTGTTTACTATGGTGTTACTGTCAGACACTGAGACCCCGTCAGCTGGGCCACTATGGCTTTCTTCCTAAACACACCTGTCAGACAGTGATGAATGGCTGTGTAATTCCCGGACAGGGCAAACTGACAGCTACCTTTAGGGCCGTATGTCACGAGGAGAGGAGTATTCTGGGGTTAAGGAGGCCGATGTCACTGCTGTCAGAGAATAAAAAGGGGGTTCTCATTTGCTACTTTTAGCAGATGGAAGACAATATCTTAAAAGAAAAAAATGAAACAAAACACGAAGCTTCGCTAACTTCCGGCTGAATGGTGCAACTGAAATATGAGGGGGTCGTACAAGCTGTTATTTTGTATCCAATAACGGCCTAAGTGTTAAGTCAGGGTCAACAGGGAGCTGTCGTACATTAAACATCCATCTCTTACCTTTCAAAATACTTCCATTACTTACGGACCCTAACGCAGCCATCAGGGGGTGTATCATGAGGTGTTGGCTGTTGGACAGGAAGATCAGCGTGAATGATTAAAGATACACTGAACATCCAAGTTATCGCGTGGGACACATGGACGCGAAAAGGAATCAAGACCGTCAACCCTGCAGACTCCGTTTATTGGGACACAAGTTACAATTGCAATGCGTTTTACGCACGGACAAATGGGTATATGTAGTGTCTCAGTTGATCATTGCACCATTCTTTTTCACCCTATATAGTAAGACATGCCCACTCACGAAAGGCGCCTGTATGTCCTCAAATCTAATCTACTTGATGCAGGTATACTTGTCACCTAGGCCATCGCCAGGAGCAGTGATGATGCTCATTGGCTCCTTTGGAGCTTGAAGGACAGAGAGGGATATTGGGGAGTGGACCGTCCCACATTGCTTCCTTTCCTACCTGCATGTGGAGATATCTGATATAGAGGGACATATCGCGGCTCTATTTCCTTTTAACCTCAGCGACTTGAAATGCAAACACCCCCATCGGTGTACATTACACCCATTCCAACTACTCCCCGTTATTTCCCCATAGCTGATGCTTCGTACGTTGCAATATTATTGTTTTGTTTTTGTAGTATTGCAGTTAAGATTTGACTTTTACAGCAAATATTCTCTACAGTTTCCCCTAAACAAACAAATGTATTAATATGTTAAAATCAGAATTTAAATTTTATTTAGATTTTACGCACAAGCAGCAGCTTCTCTTCTTTAAAAGGTTATCGTGAAAAAGTAATATCTTTGACTACAACAAAGGAGATGTAGTTTCGAATGCTTAACCGAATATTCTTCTGGAAAAGCAGGACTTCGGATTATGACCAAGATAAGTCCAAACCAGCCACTTTATTTAATCTATTTTTGGTCGTTCTGTGAAAAATAATTTCCTTTTTTTTCTCCAAACCTGGCTTTAATTGATCTGGAAGTCACGGAAAATTCCATCGTCTTTCTAGATTTTTGTACAGAGCAAAAATAAATTAGATTTTCACAGGAACGCCGCACCTATTATTATATACTGAGTTACAGTACCGATGACAGAAAACTGACATGTTTCCATCTTATAAAGGATCAGTAAAAGATCATCAAAGGGTGGATTTAAGTTTGTGATTATGAACACTTATCCCATATTACCCAATCTAACTTTAGTCTGCTTTTGAGTTTTTTTCCGCGTGAAGTACAGAAGGAAGAAAAAGTAAACGGGATAATAAAATCCCCCTGTGTATTCTCAAAGTCACTTAGCGAATCGTTGAATGTTTAAATCTCACCATAACACGCGATTTCAACAATCACCTTTGTCAAATCTTATTTCCCCCGTGAAACAAGTCAAACTGTGAACAATCAGTCACGGCTTCATTTACTTCAAGATATTTTTACCATCGTATACGAGAACATTATATAACGGTTATCAGCAGGGATATTTAATCTGCCTATGTGTGTGTGTCTGTGTGATTTAAAATAATAATATACTCTCATATTGGATTTGGATTAAAAAAAAAAATTAATTAGAGGACCCCCCCCCCCCTTTTTATTACAACTTTTTTTTTTGTTTTTTATTCTTTTTCATACAAAGAAAAACTGGAAAAATGTCTCAAACCACACAATTCCAGGCACTCAACGTAGCGCTTTGAACAACCACCTTTCCCGAGTGCCCGAACTTGGATATTTTAAGCTGTTTTTCCGGTCACAATTCTTTCCATTTGTCTTTTTTCACCGATGGTTCGAGGGACACCAAGTAGCGTTCTCATTATTATTATTATTATGATTATTATTATAATTTGCATGTTGAATAGTGCTTTAACAGTTATTATTTTTGCATGAACTTTAATCCCCATGTTTTAAGGACTAACGCTGCAACATTATATTCAACATGCCAGTTTTGTGACACCAGATTTTTCACGACATTGATGATTTTACCACATAATGATCACAAGCCAGCAATCACCGGAAATTTCCAAAGACATACTGATCTTTGTATTTCCGTGTTTTTAAGCATTTGAAGAGTCGAGCTTTAATCCTGACATACAAAAGATCCGAGACCTTCTTGGAGCACATTCACTCTGCAACTTTAAATTCTTTGCAGATCAAACACACAGCAGACTGAACTTGCAATGCAAAATAAACAGTGAAATTCAAAGTAGCTCTCTGGATGTTTTTTTTTCAAACTGCTGTTTCTTCGCCGTCCTCAAATTGTGCTTCTCTTCTTACAAAACCCTTTTTAAAAAAACAAAACAAAAAAACAAAACAATTAGACAATATTTTTCTCTGTAGCTTTCTGTCTCACCAAGGAATCTGTCAATCACACCCTTATAAGGACTTTGGGATATACCGAGCTGCCATTCACTGCCACTTGCTTCAAAGTGGCTCAGGTGCAGATTCCTCGTTATCCCCTATTCCCAGTGCCATCCTTCCCCTGCACTGAAAAGGCAATGTGACATTTTCAAGAAAACATACAAAAACAGTTGATAGAAGATGTAAGTTGTGACAAAGACCAATCACATGAAATGTTTTCTTTTTCTTCCATACAGTAAATGGAACTTGCTCGTTTATATTAAGTTACACTGTGCGCATCTAGCTCCAGCAGTCGTGGGGGAAAAAACAAAAAACTATGCAGTGAGATATCTGGGACATAGCTGTAATTCCATAGTTTGTAGATTATAGGTTTCAATGGTAAAGTTGTAGGCTATAAAATATTTTGTGTGTCTCCCCATGGTTGACAGATTCAGCTTTAATATCCAGACAATAGTTTAAGACATTCTTGTAATTTCTGTTTATTTTGTTGAGTAAGTAATGGTGCATATTTGTAAACTGAATAAAAAAAAAAGTTAGGAATGAAGCCTAAAGCGTTCATGTAAAACATGAATGAATCATATTTCTTTTAATGCCTAACAGAATTACTATTTTCTTGTTTTTTTTTCAGTGTCAACAATTGGAGTAAAGATATAATTTATATTTAACTGGTAAAAAATTCAAATAGTGTAATGTTAAAAAAAAGACATATTTGTCTATCTATGAAGAGCAGACTGCTGAAATGTAGTTATTAATACAGATATTTAACACGTGGTGCACAAAAGTGTTTATCATCAAAAACAAAATAATACATATTGAAAAGAAAAGCGAGTAAGGTGGTTCTATAACTTTAAATAGTTCTTTCGAGCCTTTGTACCGTTACAGCTGTTATAATTAGTCATCACAATCTGCACTCCAAGAATCCCCTTTACCGTCTGAATGTGAGATGTGATCAGGCATTAAATGGCAACTTCATGAAAAGTCTGTTCTATATCTTTTGTGGTAGAGATGATATAGATATTGGTTTATAGCCAACACTTTATTTACCCCATTAAAACTAATATTATTGTGCTCAATAGACCAATCTCTGCTATTTTGTTTGTTTGAAGTGTAGGTCTTTATCAGTACTCAGTCAATGGGGATTTCCAGACAATGCATAAAGTACACACAGATATGAATGAAGAGACGCTTCAGCTTAGTGGTGGAAGTACTGAGACTGACTGAAAGAAGCAATCCAGAACAAAGCTTTTCAGAAGAACTCATTATAAATACAAGGTCTTCATTCAAAACTTGACTTAAGCCATAATAAGCTGTAAAAGTCAGCATACTCAAAGAATGGCTGCTTTCATGTTACTGTACTGCTAATGTATGATCATTTCAATGAGTGGTTGAGCTGGAGCTTTTTAGGCACCTAGGCCCTTTGACGGTGTGTCGTATTGCATTGTAACATATTTCAAAAGATAATTATATGTTTGTGCACAACATTATTATTAATGATTGAGTTAAAGCAGTGGAACAAATAACCCAATATTTGGAAAGGCAATGTGACATACAAAGAAGCTGACAATGGAAGTACTGAAAGTACATGAAAACAGTACCATAGCAGAGTATATGGAGCTCTAAATGTCTGGACTCTAATCTTTCATCCGTATAATACAGGCATCTCAGACACAAAACACAGGAGCTCCACACACCTGGTTTTCAAACCTTCTGTTTGTGAGAGGCAATAAATCAGAAGAATTTAACTATAAAGGACAGGGGAGAGCTGAAATGCGTTGTTTATTTTGAACTGTGGTTCAAGCAAAGCTATTCTCACAGAAAAAAAAGAAAAAAATTAGTTGGAAATTCATATTGTAGGTCCCATTTAAATACTGCAGTACCACTTTCTATTTTTAAAAGGAAATAATGTACTTTGTACTCTGCTACATTATTTCAAAAGCATGAATTTCTTCTTCTTATTTACCATTTGACTGAAGTAAAATGACAATAATATGTATATTCTAACATTTGGCAGCTATCTTGAAACACACAGACAACACCTTGAGGCAACTATTGTTGTGAATTGGCACTACATAAATAACATTGAATTGAATCACCAGTAAAATCTGATAAAAATGAATACAGCAACAAAATATAGTTTTAAAAATCATGTTTCCTTTGGAAAATATACTTCTACTACCATATTCACTCTTGCATAATTCTCTCCTTATAATAAACAGATTTTACTTTAGGTGTCTTGGGAAGATAATACATTTGCACTTTTACTTAACCTCCTAAGACCCAAACTCTTCCATGACATGCATTTTTCATTTCTCTTTGATATTTGGGCTGATTGGGACCTGAAGAATGTAAAAACAAAGAATTACCAGATTTATTTTTTTTACCTAATTTTTGTTTATAAGAAAAATGAGAGCCACATATGAGCATATACATTTAAAATTTCAATAGAACAGTTGCAATATAAGGTCCTCATAAGTGGATATCAGGCCCTTGCAGAGCAAAATTGAGTATTTTGGTCTACATAACCCAAAATGTGATGTCCACATATGTGGACGCAGGTCCTAGGAGGTTAAGTTGGGTTGCTTCTTTTAGTCACTGATATAATTTTTGCATTCCCAAATCCCCCTCACCTCCTGACTAGTCTTTGTCTCCCCTTGTGCCACTTTGTTTAATCTTTACATACTACTCATAGAAAGTATTTTTTAAGGCTTTACAGCACTCATTTTTGGAGAAAAACACCAGGTTTCACACAATATCATATACTGTTTTACCTAAAATACATTTATAATTTACTATATTTTAATCATCCATCCATCCGTCTTCTTTTTACTGCTCATATGGGTTCAGATTGTGAGGGCAACAGTCTACGCTGAGAAGCCCAAACCTGGCCAGCTTTTCTAGCTTATCCATTATAAAAACCAAGTTGTTCCCAGACAAGCCAAGACATAATTCCTCCAGTGAGTCCTGGGTCTCCTCCTGGTAGGACGTGCCTGAAATGCCTTACCTAGGAAGGGACCGAGAGGCATCTTAATTAGTCAGATGCCTGAACCACCTCAACTGGCTTTTTGCAATATGGAGAAGCAATGGCTCTACTCAGTCCTTCTCAAATGAACGAGCTCCTCGCTGTCACAGGTACTACCCTTCAAAGGAAACTCATTTCTCAACTGATTTATATCAGGAAGCTCTTTCTTTTGATCACCACCCAGAGCTCATGACCACAGGTGAGGGTAGTAACGTAGACTGACCTGAAGCTCTTTCTTCCCCACAACAGATTAGTAAACTGTCCATAACACTGCACTGACTCAGTTCATCTGTCCATTCTCCTCTCACTCATGAACAAGATCCTGAGATACTTAAACTCCGCAACTGGGAGCCAGTGGGAGAAGAAACTTGTCTCAGAGCGGGCACTCTACAGATTTTCTGGCTAAGAAACATGGTCTCAGACTTGTAGGTGCTTACTGTCATTCCCACCACTTCATTCTTGGTCGTAAACCACTCTAGTACAAGCTGAAGTGGTTGATGAAGCCAACAGAATTATAAATATTAAAAAACATAAAAGTTTATGAACAGAATGGGTAAAGGGCAGCCCTCGTGGAGTTCAACACCCACCAGAAATGTGTCTAACTCACTCCTGGAATACAGACCAAACTCATGCTGCAGCTATACAGGTACTGAATGGCACATAACAACAGTCAAGATACTCCATACTCTGAAAACCGCATTGTTCCTGCTGCATCCAAAGTGTGACAAACAGACAATCAGACCTCTCTAATACCCTTCCCGGGAAGGCTCCTGATCTCCCTTTAGTTGAAAGCATACCCTCTCCTTGAACAGGCAAACCACACAACATTGGAGTGACATGGTGGCCTGGAATCAGACTACCAGGACCATTGCACCTAACTGTTGTTCAGTCCACAAGTTACTGAACCCCTATAGCCCCTCCTGTGGGTGGTGGTTCCACAGAAGAGCAGACCCATATAGCTTCTTTGAGCTAAGCCCAGTCAGATTCCATGGGCTAAGGCCTGGCCACCAAGTGCTCACCCTCGAGCTCCTACTTCAGGACTGGCTCCAGGGTGGGATCCCAGTAACTCTGTCCAGGGCAGAGTAAACTGGACCTTTGATTTGTTTTCCCCGCAATCATCATAGGGGTTTTTGTTATAACATAACATTATAACATTCTGGAACTGTTGGGAATTCATTATCCCATGTATAATCATTACAGCCATTAAACACTGACCTCACTTCTGTTTCATGTCTCTTTCTCTTAGACACACACAAAAAACTATACTTATAGTAACTAGTCTGTGCACTCAAAGCAATTTTACAAAACCTTGCATGCGTGGCATTTGCACGTGTTCCCCACACTTTCTGAAATGGTATCATATGGAGACACACACAGTTCTTGTGACAATGGCAAAGTCTCGCTTGAACTCCATCACCACTGTCTCATCACAGAAAGAAAATAAAAACAACAACAACAAAAAGAAAAAACAAGTCACAGACAAGACAGTTTCAATGTGACCTAAAACAAACATTTTCTTTGATTTGAGTCACAATGGTTGATCTAAAATCCGCATCAACAGATAAAAAATGTGAAGCACCGACACAACAGTATAAAATTAAAAATTATTTGGTTTTTTTTGTTTATACTGTATCACTTCAGTAAAAGTGCACTTCAGATGCACTTTGTTACATTTGTCATGTTTTACACCTGCACTTTAACCCCGTGTTACCACGGCAACGGCAACGCGTCACACACAGGACTCCACCACACACACACACACACGCCGGTGAATCGGTTTCCGGTTCGGGTCTTTCTCCTGCAGAGAAGGGCTTCATGGCGGTAAAGAGGATATTTAAAGACTGAAATGCCAAATCCCGAGGACTGTCCGGTACTCTCGCTTTAACTGGAAAAATCGGTGCAAGTGGAGTCAGCGGCGCGTGGAGTGGATCGTATTGAGAGCTGCTGCAGCCAGTCAAGTCTTCTTAGTGGAGTCAAAATGGCGTCTGCGTGCCCACTCAGCTCTCGTCTAATCCGTTTGTGATTATTAGCGTGACAGCTCCATACATCCACCCTTGATTCGTTTCTACCGTTTCGGTTTCAAGCACTAAGTGCTTTTAAAAATTATTTTGTAGCGCCATGTCGGACTCCGAGGAGGAGAGCCAGGACAAGCAGCTAAAAATCGTAGTTGTGGGAGACGGAGCGAGTGGGAAGGTGAGACCACCACACAGACACAAACACAAAAACGGACACCTACTCAACGTTAATTAAGAGGTAATGCTCGAGAAAATGTAACTTGTCCACACTGCACACCATTTTTGCCTACTCAGTCACTTTCTGCTGACACTGTGCTGTCCACGCAGTAACCATGGCGACCGACGCTACTGTAGCCACGGCTGCTAATTAGCTAACAACAACGACAGAGGTAAATCACAACAACATCAACGTAACCCGGGGCGATTATGATTAAAGCTGACGTTTACACGGTCAAATAAACGCCTCAGTCCACGTGTCACTTTAGGTTCTCAATAAATTTTAGCCCACTTCTAGCTGTTATTCAGCACCTGTAGGGCTAACAGGCTAGCCAAGGACACACAAAACGAAAGCTGACGCTAAAGACAGTCAACTTCAGATGATGTTCAAAGGGTATAATTTATCTTTCGGATTTTTATTTGTCATTTTTACATTTTCATATTTAACCAATTTCATACCATACGGCTAATCTGTAAAGTACAAGTAAATTACAGTGACTAATAAAAATCAAATTTCCCCCTCAGCCATTGAGTTGCTACGTTTAGGCTTGTGGATCAGGAAAATGGCAACTGGACTAGTACGGTGACTTTCTACTGAACTGCCCCAACCTCTGAGCAATTCATACACCACATTTATTCATGTCCAAGCGCTTTCTAACATTCACACACTCCAGTGGTTCCGTGGGGTGGGTAACTTGGGCTTTAGTGTCTCACCCATGAATACTTTGGCATGCAGACTAGAGGAGTCATGGATCAATCCACCGAATTTCTGCTTGGTGGACGACCCAGTCTTCCACCCACACAGCCACAGGATGTATTTTGTTTTATTCAATATATTGGTATATTAAGGCTGTAGTTTCAGCTGTATGGTTGGAAGCTTTTTTTGCCTTTTTTGACTATTTTTGAGCAGCACTTTAAATTCAATTAAAGCGTGTGAATAAATTGTCAGCCCTTGTGCTCCACAAACCACACAGCTACAGGAGAATGATAGTTTGTTTAGTATTTAATCCCACCCGTGACTTTGTGTTTACAGGGGGTAACTAATCCTCGACGTCACTTCACTCCTACATTGTAAACCAGTAACACAGCTAGAACAGATATGTAACCATAACAGATATGTTAAAGCTCCCTAATTTCATTTCAACTAACACAATGTCATGGAGCATGCTGGAATATCCCGTGCAGTCGCTCCTAAGATGCTACACTATGCACAGCATTGGCAGTGTGTTTAGGATTATTGTCATGCTTGAAAATAAAGCCGCTGCCACTGAGATGCTTTCCAGATGGTATTGCATAGTGGCATAGTGGATAAAATCTGATACTTGTACTTTTCTGCAATCGTAATTTTATCAATTTTGACAAGATCCCCAACACTTGTTGGCAGCAGTGCAGCCCCAAACCATAAAAGAGCTTCCACTGTGTTTTTCAGATGACTGCAGTCAGTGTTGTGCCTCTCTGCTGACCTCAGTACGTGCCTACAAACATTTAAAATTTGGAGTCATCACTTCATAATACTTAATGCATGATTTTCAATGCGGTTCTTGTATATTTAGGATAGCAGCATTTCTCCCTGTTTCCCTTCCTTAAGAATGGCTTTTTACAGATTCAACTAAAGAAATGGAAACATTGTGAAAAATAGTTTTTACTAGCAGCATTGTGAGATGCTGCTAGTAAAAAATGCCCAAGGGTATATAATATAACACTGGTTCTTCCCTGAGTTAGATCCCTTTTTATTTTTAAATTATAAAGTCAGTGGCTTAACAATGAAAAATCTAAGGTAGGAGGATTGGACTGAAAATAGATGGAAAAAGCAGCTAGTGTCCAAAGAAAAACTTGGAAATCCTTTCAGCAAGCCAGGAGAACTACTGCTCAAAACCTCTTTAATAAATACAATAAAGTCATGCTGTTTGGAAGAAAAATATAAAGAAATAAAGGATGGCTCGAGACTTCTGCACAGTACTCTCGTTTGCAGGGAGAGGATAATAGAATGAAGATGTTACAAGTGAGCAACAAGCTTTGCACTGTACTCCTTTTGTTATCAGAGTTTTCCTATACTTACGGTAAATCTTTGCATAACATTAATGAAAGTGCAGCGTTGTTAGCGGCTGTTGAACAACCTATTTCAGTACAAATAATCTACTGAAAATCAGTGATGTGACGATTTAATGACTGTCATTATGCCTGTCTAAAAGCTTGGCACATGAGTGAGCCCTACAACACTGGGGAACTGTGCGTTTACATTTTATATTTACTATGAGGAAATAAGGATAAAACCTAATTACCACAGAACGGACATAGGGGTACAATAAACAGCAGCATGAACTAAATCCTGTAAAAGTTTGAGAAATCTAAACCGGGTTTTTCTGGATGTAAGAAGATAATCTTTATCTTAATGCAAATACACAAATTTCCTCCAAAAGTTATTCACTGGTGTTCCAACTTAAAAAAAAAAGGAGTTTATCAATGTTTCTTTTTGCCCAATAAGAAAATCCAGGGGTCTGTTTTTACAGAGTTCATGGACTGTAGTTTTGATTCTATCTCAAAGATAGCTGATGGACTTAAACCAGAAGCAATCTGTTGTTCTAAACCTATTAAGTCTACCCAGCCCTTAATCCATGTTGCATGTGCTGCTGAACATAGTTTTAGGACATGTGCCTGTGGTTTGGTCCTGTAATGTAGCGCTGAGATTGAATTTATGCCATGAAAAAATATTTGTTTATGCATTTATCCACAGTCTAATTGCCACCCACAGCTTGTATTTCAGTTCAGGAGGATTATGTCTATGTCAGACCCTGATGAAGGCTTCTAGATGATAATGTGTTGGTCTGTTATGTTGTTTCTTTTTTGTGCGTGTGTGCTTGAAAAAAAAAGTTAAAATATCACGTTGGTTATTTTTTATCGTTATACTTGAGCCACATAATACAGTACCTGGATTTAAAGGATTTTGTTTTAAATTCTGTTTTCATCCAGAGCTGTTTATCAGTATGATGTGTAGACTCTGGGACTTCACGTGTCCTGTTAAAGTATTTTTATTTGTAAAAATCTTTCCTGCCAGAATTTTATCAGTCTGCTTATTCTATAACTTTTCATAGTCATACTAAAATAAAATTTACTTCAACAGAAACTGGAGGACAATCCTTAACTTATTGCATAAAAATGATTGGAAACTATAGTTTATTACATTAAAATGTTTTAAAACTTGCGAGAGATAACATAAACATTACAGGTATGATAAACACAAATATAGGCGTTAAATGAAAAAGCTTGTTCCAAATTAAAATATTTCAACAAAACATATCATTTATGCTTAAAAAATCTTTTTCTGACCACCTTGTTTCAGTGAAATGCATATTTTCATTTTTCTGAATAATAATCAAAGCATGATGATGAATTCTCCAAGTCCCTTTATATTAAACTGCTGTTGTTCTCGCGTCTAAAACTCGGCACTGTGTAGGAACATAGAGGGTATAACAGTTGATAAAGACTGCAATTTGCTTTGCCTGGCTTTTGCAGCTGCTGGTTGTTTTCCATCAGTATGCCTTTTCTCTTCTGGCCAAGGACTCTCATTTGGCTCCAGAGAGAGGCCCTATTTAAGAAAATTATGCCTGGAAGCCCTTTTGAGAAATGTTGCTGTTTTCTCAGTTGATAGAATAAAATAACAGTGGGAAGAAAAACACATATGAAGACTTGTAATATAGTTGTTGCATTGCTAAACCTACACAAGCTAGTTAGTTCCTGTCCCCTTTCAAAGGCACTGGACTGAATCATATTCATTAAAGTCACTTAAAAAGACTTGGAATAAAAAGGCCTAACTTACATCAACAACAGTGGATTTTTTCCTAGTTACACCAAACAATCATTTGCAGCAGTGCATGGAGGTTGTCATGACAATTCGGCTATGTTTCGTCGTCTTCTTCTTCACCGCATCTCGAATCCCAGAGTGAACATGAATGTAATGCAGGGATGTCAAGTGCCTGTCGGCTACACATCCCCTTTCAAAACTGATTTCTTGGTCCTCTGGGAGAAAGAAAATGAATGTAGCAGTAATGGTGAGACCCAATGAGAAAAATGAATGTTCTCATTCTGGAAAGTCGACATTTTTTTTCTTTTGGGGTGTGTGTGCAGAGAACACACAACTCAACTCAGTTCCCAGTAGATACGCTACATTAATAACCCTCCTCACGCTGCTGCCAGGTGTCAGCTCGTCACTGTCTGAATGACTTACCTGCTTGTCTGTTTTGGGCAGAAAACAGGAGCCCTGCCCCCCGTTTTTGAGTAGGCACCGCTGACTGACATCTTGAATGCCGTTTCCCCCCTTATTAATGTCAATTTGCTCAGCAAATTGCAATCGGATCCGTTTTTCTTGGACAGCATTTTCAGCGATATTTTTGCTTGTGGTTGGTTGTCCATTCAGAAGTACAGCGAGATGTGGGGAGGCTTGTCCACCTGAGCGAGATGTTTTTAAAATATGGAGTCTCACATTTAGCCAGGCTCTTAAGGTGCTGGGTCTGACTTACACACAGGTCCATTTTTCAACCTGAGTTATAAGCCACTCGGTTTTTCCTAAATATTTGCTGTTCTCTGACCCATAGGCTAAAAAGGAGCTTTAGGCACAGGCCCTGTACATTAATGGATATTATACAACACCAACATTTATATTGGTTTTAACTGTTTAGGGAAAATAAGGAGGCAGTTTGATACCATGCTCCCTCTTTTGAATTGCATCACATTGCTTGCCATATTTTTTTCCCCCTCCCTCCCTGTTTCTTGTTTCAGTAGAACTTCCCCCCATTTCCCGGCATTGGTATCACTGTTGACCCTGTACTGTTCTCTGTTTGAGTGTCAGGATTACGCCAGCTTTTACATTCGCTGGTTAGCTCCAATTGTACGGTGGAAAAAAAAGGACTACGCAGAGGGAAGTGAGCCAAGCTACTGAAATGCCAAGACAAATGGCCAACGAGGCCAACACGAGCATGTGGAATAAATTTTTGCTGTCCGAGCTTGTTATGCCTGTGTTGTCAGTGATTGTTTGGGCTACTTAAATGACCGATTTTCTCCTTGTTGCGTCAGTCAACTCTAGTAATTTTTCAGTCACTCTTGAGTCTGTGACACACTTCACAGGCTGAGATTAAAAAAGTCTGCAGGTCTTGAACCTTTAGAGAATTAGGGGGATAAAACCTTATTCTGCACCCCGAAGGAAGTGTGAATCAAAAGCGCCTTTGGCAAAGGTTAGAATTACTCAATCAACAGGGTTAATTAAAAGATTAGGTTTACTTATAGTGGCATTCACAAGAAAACAAAAACTATTTACTTTAAGAAATTCTTTGTAAACCTTGATAAGGGGTGTCTGAAATGGCACCTACCCTGGAGAAATAGGGGCAAAAGCCTGTGTTATTTGAAGCATTATCTGACTGTACCTAAAGCTGCTGAGCATGAATGGAGGTAGATAAGGGCACGGGCTCAAGTGAAAGCTTAATGGATTGAAAGAGAATTTAGTTTTAAGTCCTCTAACCCTCAGTGATTGTCAAGCACCACATTAAAATGCATTTTCTGCCACATGAACACTCAGGGAATCCCACTGCTTCACTTCTCCGTTGTGTTTATGCAAGCACACTGCTCTAAAGATAGCTAATAGATGTTCAGCACCTCATTTTTCCCCCTATCCTCATCCATCAAAATGAATTAAACTTGGCATGTCAGGCCTGCTCTATGAATTCCCATGAATTCCCCCCCCCCCCAAAACACAACAGTGACAGTGATGGAGGTTTTATAATTTGTGGCAATTATTAGGTCTGCAGTCCGGAGACATGACACATACTCTGACACCTGTTTTGGTAATTCGCATTGATTTTCACTGTCACATCCAGCAGAGGAGGCAGGCATTTACATCAGACCCGTCTAGTCAATCACAGAGTATTTGTGGGAGCTTAAAATGGATGTGAATGATCACAAGTTTCAAGGTTTCGCTTCCAAAGAAATGCTCATTGTGGCTCCATGCTATTGTGGTAAAAAAAAAAAAAATCACACAGAAGTGTTGTTATATGATAAATTATACCCTTGTATTTTTAGACATTTTAGAAAATAAAATATTGTGAAAAGCTTATTTTGGCTTTCGGTTGGTGTGAATGAAATCAAAGTTTTTCTTCTGCTGCTCTCCAATGACATGTTGCTTTTTTCAAGAAGTTCTTTAATGTAATATACCGTATATTTTCTCTGGAAGGAATTTTGCAGCGTCTTGCATTTTTCTTGGTCTATGTTGCGATTTGAATGTGTATGTGTAAATATATGAGACACATAATATGCACCCAATGACGGTTTGTCCCTGAATCCTTAAAGCATTTTCTTTTTAACTGTTTTGAAAGACGTATATTAAAGTCTCGCTGATAGCTGGAAAGTTGTTTGGCACTCATTCTCCACCTCTCTCCTTTTGTCTTTTTGTTTCAGACATCACTCGCCACCAGATTTGCACAAGAGGCCTTTGGGAAGCAGTACAAACAAACCATTGGTCTGGATTTCTTTCTGAAGAGAATTAGCCTTCCAGGTGAGACACCTTTGTAATCGTTCGGAGACGTGTGTGTTGTACGAGTGTGATGATGATGATAATGATAATGATGATGACTGATGATAATGCACAGCGAATGCTTAAAACACAACAGACTGTGTTAACTGTGAGAGGCTGTTTGAATTCTGTATATCTGCTAGAGGTGGGAATCACCATACATCCCACGATATGATATTATTGCAATTTTTTTAAAATATTTTGCGATATTCAGATTCTACATACATAAAGGTAAACTTTATCAATATTCATTTTATCTAATATCAAAGTCTTGCACTCAGTCTTTCTCTCATTTCAGTTTTATTGTTGACAAACTGAACGGTTTGTATTACAGTCTAGTCCAACTGAACTGAATGCAACCATCTGGTACAATTACAGCTATTCTGAACTATGCAATTTATGAAAACTATGCAGCCCATTCAGCAACTGAAGAATTTGAAAGTAAATTAAAACAAAACATAATTTTACATAAAATAAAAAAGTTTTAAACTTAATTAAAATAAAACATGTCTTAAATTAAAATAAGTAAACACTCATGTTTATTGCTGCCAAAAAAGAGTTAAACACATTTGGACAGTGAAGGAATGTCAGGATTGTTGCTCAGAAAAAGGATCAACATGCTCTGAAGTCAGAGCACAAAAACCTTTTTTGTAACAAAATATCGATTTCTGCTGTCCCTGCATCGATACATCATTAGCAAACAAAATATCACGACACTACACAGTATCGATTTGTTCCCCCACCCCTAATATCTGCCTTAAGATTTTAGATCTTGTGTTTACTTAAAATTATGAGGGGTGAGTAGAGTATTAATAGAAAAGTTAATGAAGGTTCGACAAATAGGCTTGTTGTTCGCCGTCGCTTTTATTTCTGTTTTCCTGTTCTGCCATTTCCAGACAACTTCAGGTAAACTCAGAAGCTGAATGTGTCTTTTCTGGGAGCTCCTCATTGTAGAGTGTCTGTCATTTCTCAGGCTTATTCACTTTGAAAGGTCTTCTCTCCAGAGCAAACAGCACACACTCCCTCTCTTCTTTTTGAGTTGGGTTGGGGGGTTTCACAAGGCCAATGGACAGGTTATGTCCAAACGGGCAAGCCTTGCTCATAATTCTGTGGGCACGGTACAGAGTAAATACATTAACATTTTATATCCATAACGCTGATCCCCCAAGATCAACTGATCTTTGTCCTGCACTACATAAAACATTGATGTTCCTATTTGTTTAGGTTGAGCGCGCAGAAATAAAGCCACACTTTGTTTCCCCTTTAGATCTGTAAAATAAATGTTTATTGACGAATGCTATATTTAGACGAAAGCACTCCGTTTTTACTTCCTACCATGTGAAATGGGGATTTTCAGCATTTTAAATGGCATTTCTTGAGCCCTGCCAAAGCCTAAGCTCCAGAAATTTGCAAAGTGGCTCCATTCTTTCATTACTAATAAAACAACATTAAGCGAGGGCAAATTAAGTGCTAAAAGTAAAAGTTATGCTGATTTGTGACTTGGCTGAAGGATTCTATTTTGACTTTGTGTCAGTTTCAGCTTATGAGACTTAGGAGAACTAAACCCCCAAAAATGCTGTGGTGGAGTCGGGATGAAAAGAACCAACCATAAGCATAGGCTGGGCTCGGCTCCTTAATATGAGCTCGAACAAACGCTATTGATCGTGTGACTTCTCTTTCCAGTAAGTTTTGTTCCTGAAATAATCACAGATCTTTTTAGCGTTAAATTCGAAGCTTTGTTTGAATATAGTGTACATATGTCTGTATCACTGGGGCAGCAACAACACTGGGTTCAACAGCGGACTTGTTAAATGGCCCATTTTCTGGGGAATTGGGTGTTGATGAGCTGATGAAGAGGAGGGTGGCTGTACAAGCTGGGTGGTCCCAAACTTTGTTAGGACCCCCACCTTGCCTTGTATTGGAGAGGTTGTGTGGTTCTCTGGGTCTCTATGGGGCTGTAAGGGTCTTTTGCAGCAGGGGGGAGAGTAGCCTATAGCCAGCGTTGGCCCCTCTCACCATGAAGGCCCAGCTTGTCAAACTTAATGTACATTTTCCAATGTGGGGAGAGGTGAGGCGAGGCCGACTGGCACACAACAGCCTCCTCTGTGTGTGCTTTTTATAACAATACCTCTTCCAGATGTCCCTGCCAAACCAGTGAGGTACAGGCGGTGAAGGGGATTGAGTAGAGGTGAAATTTACTTGATAAATCCTGTCAGAGTTCAGCCTTCAGAAGCTTTTATCCTGCGCCACCTTCAAGACACTGGTTTTTCTTACCTTGTTATCAGTTTTTAAGGCTTGTCTGCAGTTTTCACTTTTTCCAAAGTGCGAGGTGAAAAATGTCAGCCCTGCAAAGTCAGCATGAATCTTTGAAACACAAATAAAGCTAGCGTCTGAGCACAGTGGATGGGTGGGGATGGGTCTTTAAGACACCAGGGAGCCATTATTCATCACACTTCTCAATGTAGCTTTACATTGACACTGTATAGTCTAGATCAAGTGACTGTAACCCTCAGCGTTTCCTTCCTGCACCTTAAAAAGGGGACCTGTGAAGGGTTTGAGTCGTCCAGCCGTGTCCAGCCGTGTCCACTGTGTATGCTCAGCTCCCCATTGCTCCTGGGCCTTCATCACACCAACATAAACTCCTCACTGTCTGGTCCTCCCTCCTCCTCTTTTTTTGACTTTTTTTTTCAACCACCCCTTTCATTTTCCAGAGGAAGAAAATATTTATTTGGATTTGGTTTTTGTGCCCGTCTTTCTCTCTCCCCCTCTCATCCACTCCTCCTTTCTCTTTCCACAGGCATAAGGACAACAGTCTTCTTTTCCTCTTATTTTCTGTTTAATTATTGCTATTTTTCTTAACAGCACATAATTCTCTTCACTTTCCTTACTTGGCAGGTTATGGCACAATGCAAACAGCTCTTCCTAGACTAATAAGAAGTCTTTTTTTTTACTGCCAGTGTATTAAGAATGTTTAAATTAGAGGGTAAGCGTACCTATTTCATCTCCCCTCAATCTCTGGGCTGGATATTCTTGGATGTGAGGTGTAGGTGATCTGCCAGTTCAAGAGCGCTAAGCATGAAAGATTAATTCCTGATTTATTGTTTCCATTATGTAAATCAACAATGTTGACTTTTATTATGGAAATCGCTCACCCAAAAATACAGGCTCCAATTACAGCTTACTTATCATTTCCACAGGACCTTGAGCTTTGTTAAAACAAACAAGTTAAAAGGAAATACAACATCTGGAGTAGAAACCCGCAAATTGGCCTTATCATTTTTTTTATTTGTGTTTTTTAACTGGTTAGCAGATAAATGCATTTTAGGAAATGAAAGTGCGAATGTAAACTCTAAAAGCCTCTTTGCCTCCCTTACAGAGTAGACCTTTGTATTTTTTGTCATTTAAATGTCAGTTTTTTCTAATATTGGAGTTTTTATGTTTTTTCTCTTTACCACAGGCAATTTGAACGTCACCCTGCAGGTGTGGGACATAGGAGGCCAAACATTAGGAGGGAAAATGCTGGATAAATACGTATATGGAGCTCATGTAAGGGCGCACAGAGAACCAGCTTTTTATTCTATATAACAAACATGTAGACATCTCTATTTATGCTGCCACTTCCTCTCTGGGAACTTAAGCCCTCTAACATGAAGAGAAAAAAACTCAGGAAGGAAAGAAATTTGTAAATCTGCAAACCAAATGTTAATACATGATTTGTCACATTGGAGAATAAAGTCATGGGAAGCACAGGAAGAATTAGTTTCCAGTTTGGTAATATCCGTGTATTGGTGACTCTGTGCATGCTTATTATTACAGTCTCAGCAGTCATTCAAAGCCTGCCACTCCCTCCCTGTGGAGGGAAATCATAATAAACTGTCATTTGGATTCATAGTGAAGTGCAGCAGGTCAGTGGAGCTTTAAAAAAATCCCTATATCTCTAGTTTTCACAGAGCTGCCAGACTTGGGTGGTTAAACTGAAAAATGTTGATAATACTGTAGGTCAACACTGTGAGCAATAAGTATAGTTGTAACCACAAAGGATTTGCAATTATATGACAAATGCAAGTAATTTGACTTATTTTGTAGGCTAAGTAACTTCCAGTGTTTTGATAATATTTGCCTCATATGCACAAAAGCTGACATGACTAAATGATCTGTTGACTCTCACCTTTTATTTAATGCTTGTTCACTGGAAAATTTTACATGCTGTTGATTAACATGACAGCCGAGCTTTGTACAAACACAACAGTTTGTGTCGGTGCTTACCAGTTTATACGCCGCAACTTAAGTGCCCGCAGGTAGCTGTGTTGTTTTACAGCAGATGACACACTCGTTCACCTTTAGATCATATCTTGTTTGAAAAGCCTAATCCTAAAACCAGTACTGAAGCTCTAAAAACATGCAGCAGTACGAGAATACATTTTTGTAATGTTTATCCTTAGAACCTGGATAAACGGTTGAGCATTCTTGTTCATTTCAGAAATCTATTTGGCTTAATTAAAGTCAATTTTTTCTCTTGATGTTTGCTCTAATATTATCTCTGTGTTCTTCCTTCGTGAGAAAAATCTGGTGCATCACACCGCCCCATTACGGCACTCTGCTTTGGGAGTTTGTCATTAGGGAAGTGTAGAAGTTTCACACCTTTTGTTCGGCACTGTGCATCCTGTAATCAATCATGGCTGTTCAGAGAGGCTCGCTGTAATTGTCAAGAGGGGTAAGCTGTCGTCGCCGACCATGCGTGTTGTGACAGTGCGTGTCCGTTGGACAAAAAGCAACAGACACCCCTCCAGTCATGTTGCATCATGCAGTAAACGTAGAGACATTTACTCTGGCTCATGTTCATTTCTAGACCCTTTTGAAAAGGCGAAGCCTTGTGTAGTTAGAGATAGTTGACTCATGCGATTATTATTTGTCTTGCACTGTGCAAGCACCTCTTGTATCTGTTTGCTTTTTGATTAATTTATGTGTTCATGTAAACAGCTCCTTCTGGCCTGAGTGTTTAACCAAACACGGCTCTTGTATCGTTGCATGACTGTTTCTGTCGTGCAGCGAGCGTTTAGGATTATGGAGGGAGGAGAAAAAATGTCTCGAAGCAGACAACCTTCATTCATTAGCTCAGACAGCAGATAACCAAACCTGACCTCCATTCTGCAGTGAATCTGCAGTATGCTTACACAACTGGGAGTAATTTATGTGCAAATCACTATTTTCATAATAAAAAAAGATCCTCAGCTTCGTTTTAGTTTCATGATAGTACTAAAGTTATGTTTGAGTGAATGAGTGTGACCCCTACTCTAAGAAGTGGAGCAGTGCCACCTACTGTTGCCTTCCTGGCTCAATTATATTCATGAATGTGACTATGTGGGTCAAAAATGAGTAACTGCCTCCCACTTGATTCCCTCAGAAGCAGCTGATTATTATTTTTTTCTCGGTCCAGCTACTTATCATATATTAACATTAAAATGCCACGCAGAATTAAGATTATTTTCAAAATCACAGCCCCTTTAAGTACATATTGATCAGTCAACATTTTTTGTTAAATGTCCCCGACCCTTAAAAGTTTACCTAAAATACACTTTTTACAAAGTTCTCCTCAAAAAATAGATAAAGCGTTGCAGCATCTTTGTATTGAAACTATGATATATCCTACAATATTATTGCTCAGTGTTGACTATAAAAAATGTGGTGAAAAAAATTTATTTGGCTTTTTAAAAAATATATAATTAGTATTTGCATCTTTAAACGGCACGATTTCAGCCAGCCCCTGTATACTTCAAGAGCTTCTGAAAATATGTACAGTATTGGAGAGTAGGTAGGTAAAATTTTACAGCTTTGACACAATCCCACACAGGTCGCCCCACTAGGAGCAATCAATTACTTTTACAGAATGATCCTTGTTGGTAGAAAATAATCAGTATACATCTGTTATAAATGTGAACTTCTGAAATCGGTGTTTGTTAGCATTAACACTGTTTGCCTCCTCTTTGTCCAATACAGGGGGTTCTACTGGTATACGATATCACCAACTACCAGAGCTTTGAGAATCTAGAGGATTGGTTTAGCATGGTCAAGAAGGCCAACGAGGAATCTGATATTCAGCCAGTTATCTCCTTGGTAGGCAACAAAAGTAAGTATTGCACGAACAAAAAATAAAATGCACACAAAAAAGACCATAGACACAGACTATAAGAATGATTACACTGCTTTGAAAGAACTTTATTTGCAGGATTTTTATTTCAGAAGCTGCATATGAAATTAGGTTATTACAGGTTTTTGTTTGAGTATTTTACCCTGATGCATTTTTCATCTGAGTGCCTGTGTTTGTGTGGAGGAGTGCATATGTGATGGTAGCAGACGTGTTTGTTAGAGCACCAGATAACTGATTGGTGTGATAAGAGAGCGAAGTTTGAGAGCGATGGGAATGCTGATGTTTGTGAACTCCTGGGCGTGACTGATGATGATTTAATATGGGCCAGCAGACCGAGGCTACCGCTTATCTGCCCCCCTCACCCATCCCACAGTCTGATTCTGCTCTCCTGTCCCAAATCGGTTAAGGTGAGGGACTGGACATTAACCAGACGGCTCTTTTCCTATTAGCCTGCAGCCGTCCCAGCATCTCCAAAATAAAGACCAATAATGATGACTCTTTTAAACATCCCCGTGACAGATGTGGAGTCATGGCTGCCGTTGTGTTATTTTAAAGCGAGGCGTCACTGTGTGTGTGTGTTATGGTGACTGTCCACCTTCCCAGGCAATGATGAACGGTCAACAGAGCGGTGCCTACACACAGGAAACTCGCTAATGTTACTCAACGCAGATCATAGGTCACGGTTTAATTCGCCTGTCTAGAGCAGATTCTCTTGTCTTCACATCCGTTGCGTTTTCTAATGCCCCGGCTTTAACAGTGGGCGCCTCTGTATTTAGGCTGGAGTTTGGGATGTGCTGGTGAGTGTGTGTACTGTAATACTTAAGTAGTGTACATCCCGCTGTCAAGCTCCTCATCCACGCCCCCCCACACCCACCACCCCCACAGTTACTTTACCTCTAATGGCTCTAATGCTGAGAATGGTCCATGTGTGTTTTTTCTGTTCCTACACACTGAAAAAAAGAAAAACACAATCCCACACAGATTGCCCCACTAGGAGCAATCAATTACTTTGCGAGAGTAAGAATCCCCGAACCCTCCCATGGTGTCCGTTTTCTTTATTTTATATTTTCCAGGGTGCTCGGCAAAGTTAGTCTAGATATTCTTTTAATCTATTTTGCAAAACATCTACTGTTTTGTAGTACTGTGGCTCTTCCCTCCTCCAATTGTAATACTTTAACAGTGTTGTGAGCATATGAAAACACAGCATTCTTTGGTGAGCAGAGTTTAGATGGCTTTTGAATAGTTCCCATGATGTTGGGCTGAATGAGGCAGCATGTTTGTGACAACCAAAATAGAAGTACAGACATAACAAGGAGCTTATAAAAACACTACAGATTTATGTCTCTGTGATGTCTTAGGGGGAGATTGTGGTGTTTCACCACTCAGATATTTTTAGTGGTTCCACTTAGATTAACTTAAGGTGAACAGTGGCTGTGGTAATACTTACTTTAGTGGCCGTTTACTGCTGGAAGAATATTCAGATAAAAAAATATCTATAACAGTATTATAACAAGTTGATTTGAATACTAATAAAAGTCAACATGCATGCTTCAGTCAGATAATACTGTATTTGGCTTAGTGACAGCTACTATACACTGAGCTTTAAAATCCAGTACTACTACTGTTCCTGCCTTCTACTCTAATTTGAACACTGTCTTCTTTTCCCCGTGTACGGTAATTGAGCCGTCGAAGCAGACAGGTTCATTAGTGATGCCGTCCCCTCCTCTCCTTACCCTGGCCTGGCTGCCCTCCTGTGCCATGTCGCTGCTGGGAAACAGCCTTTCCTTTCTTCGGCTTTGAATGACCAGCTAGGGTTAAGTGTACTTGTTAAGCATCAGTATGCTGCACCCCATAACCCTCAACCTGCTGCCCAGAGTCTTATGTCAAATAATGGCACCACTTGTAACAATTCAGAGAGGGAGCCCATGAAATGTTTTATTGAGGGCTCACATATGTGCACAGAATTATTTATGCAGTTGCATGCACACACATGCACTTAGGTGAAAGAACACACTAGTCGAATTTCTGGGAAAACATTGGTAATGGAAGAATCCTAAGCTTCTGGTCTGTCTAAACACACTATAATGTTTATTACAGTGCATCCTCACGTAATACCGTATGGTACACAGGAACCTCTCAAGAGATATGTTGGCTTGTTATGCGGTCATCCCTTCCAACACTTGAATGCTTCATTTTTAGTGAAGTAACAAGTGCTGTGTGTTTTGAAAGTGCTCCAGATGATAAATTCTCCCTCTTTCTGCTTCAGCTGCGATGAGCCTGTTTGTGACTGTTTGCTTTTTAAACGAGAGATTGTCTGAAATCTGTGATTTAACAAAGCAAAAGCACAAAACCGTGGCAGTATTGATCCATATTTTTGCATCTTTTTTTTTTTTGCCAGTCCCGTTTGGCTCTTTTGCCATCAGAATTGTTGTCTAAAGGCAAAGAAAGATGCCCAACGGATTTACTTTACCACATATTTTTGCATCTTAATAAGAGCTGTTAAAATTGGCATACAGTGCTGTTGTGTTGAAATAACTGATGTTACTGTTCAAAATTAGTACCCATATTTCTTTGTAGGCATTAACTCTGTATCGTTTATCAAACCAATTTGTTTTTATTAAGTAGGGATCACAGGACCATGGCTCCCTCCCACCCATCACCGTTCCCATTGCCAGTGCTCTTTCCCTCAGGAACTCCACAGCATCCATCATTGACTTGTACAGCCCTTATTTGGGTGACTTAAATGGGTTCAGTTCTCTTAACCCTGCCTCATCACTCATGGGCTTTTGCTCTGTGGTTCTAACACTGTTCATTGCTGATCCACTCAGGCCTGCCCTGGGAAACATCTCTTCTGCAAGAAGATAAGGTGCCCGCATGAATGGAATCTAACCCTTCCTGCTTTCTTCTTGTGTTCTGTTTCTTTCTTTTCTAAGCCCTTATCTTGTTCCATCTCTCAAACATACTTGTGCCTTCATTTTCAGCCCTGTGCAAACACTGACTCTTTCAATTAAACACACTTATACCTACAAGTCCTCTTATCTCTCACATGTGTAGACCAACACCTCCGCTGTAGCTGCCTTTGGTTACTGTAATGTCTTTTCATTGGCTCTGCGTTTCTGTTGTGTTTAACAACACACATGTGTTTGCTTTCTGCACGCTACGACAGATCTCACTGCATACCGTTACCCGTTGCACTTCCCTCTCCCCGGTTTTCCATCCAACCATATGAAAGTTAAAGTGAAACATGGATCTTTCCTTACTCTGGATTCTCTTGAAGCATGTCCGTACCCAACAACATTGTTGGTCTTAAGCTCTTAGCCCTCTTGGGTAGGCCTCGGGTGGAGTTGTAGCCTCCCCCTCCACAGCTCTCTCTCTCACCTCTGTCACCTCCTTGCCCCTGTAAAGCTGCCACAGTTCCTGTCTGTTCAGTGTAGGGCTGCACGTTTCTTAATAGAGAGATGCTCAGAAGTCCAAGAGTGCAGAGGAGCTCAATGCGCTTCTGTTTTTGGTTTAGCTCAAAAATGTTTTTCCTGGCTCAACCCACTCATACTTAGGTCCTCTTACAACAAACTAAAAGGTCCTAATTGCCCCCAAGGGAAAGATTTAGCCACAATAGACATGTGGTCGGACAAAAGCCTAGTACTCTTACCCCGGCACCCTCACCCCTCCCCAGACAGGAGGGATGAACACGTCAGCAGTGTCTGTTTTGCACTGTGGGTAGCATGACCACAGGTTCGACGCTGTAAAACATTATATATACAGAATATAGACCCAGTTAGGCACGGTGTATGGTTGGATAGACATCTGGAATGTTTACAGTTTACAGCAAATCCAGTGTTTCCTGTTTCTCTTCACATTTTATTTAAGGTAAAGAGTCAAATTAGATGTGTGTATCAAATTGTCTCTATGACCACACTCACTGTAGCCTGCTGTCTGGCTGTGAGTCTGGAAAAGATGTGAAACCGAATCTGGTCACAAGATTTAGATATAGAGAGAGATGAATGAAGAATTACAGCTGAATTACACTGTGGTTCATAATCCAGTGTAAAGTTGCAATTGCAGACACAGTGATTAAAAGGTACTTAAGTTCTTTTTTTCGCAGTCTTACCGACACAGAACTAAATTAAGTAAATGGTAAAATTTAATTGTAACAGCTTTTGACCCAGCTTTGGTCCCTGCACTCGTCTTTTGACTCTCATGCCTGTTGAAACATGGAAAGTCCTCATTCATTTTAGCCATCCATAAAGCAAATATTGTTGCACATGCAGTAGATGATCAGTCTTCGAATACCTTCTTGTGTGGTAAGTCACGGGCCATTTGACTTGCACAGAACAGCTTAGCCACCTGACCGGAGTGCAGCCTGGAACCCTCATCACACTCAGGCTATACTTTATTTCTTCACTGCTCCACAACATTGATATGGAGGAATTCCTGGAAGAGGCCTTGCTGACACAGGATTAGGTAAATAACTGACTGATGTAGATCCAGGGGCATATTTTATAAATGTATGTGAAATATCAACACAGTTTTTCCCTCCGTTTTTGCTAAATTTACTTTTTAGTTGTGTGAAATATTACATCACAGTCTTTGCACTCTGCTTCTGCTTCATGTTTCAAGTTTGTTCAGGCAGTTGTGAGCAGAACTCTTCATAACCATGTTATGATTCATTGCTGTGGCATGATGTTGAATATGAAGGCCAATCTAATGCGTCACTGCTCACAGGAAGATTTTATAAATATGAATAGTGTTATAGTGAGCAACATATACAGTTAAGAAGGCTGCCCTGTGCTCTGTTTAATTGTTATAGCTCATAGTTACGCTGTCGGCTCACAGAGGCATGTATTACTGCCCTCTCGTAAAAGTCCACTTAGTTTAACAGCGACAGGAGAGCTTGGAGGACATGGCCAGTGAAACCCTGGGCAGCGACTTGTGCGGTCGGCTCAGAACTGGGCCTTTTGTCCGCTTTTCATGAGTCCTGGGAGCCCGTTAACCTAGCCGGCAAGGCTCTCGGCCTCACGTTTTACTGTTGCAGTGACAGGCCGGCACTCCAGCCCTCAGCCTGCGTGCAGAGCTACCGCTGGACACTCTCTGTTTTTCATTCTCTGACCGAGGGGGAAGACCATATTGTTTTACTAGCTGCTTTGGAGTACCTGATTATGTTTTCAAGTGTGAATGCATGTGTGCATATGAGTGTGTCTGCACATCGTTTCATGAAGGACGATCAAATGACAAGATGAGCTGTGATCAATGAGCTGTCGACAGAACACTTCTGACCTAGTGGAAAGCGAGTCCCCTGATGGTCCTGGCCCATTTCAGGCCACCGGGGCTGGGGCGCCCCTGCACAAAGAGCGCTCTGTCTCTGTCAGGATTCCCCCGAGGAATCCTGCACAGGCCCCGCTCACCTCGACAGCACCCGGCTACGAACAGCACTTCATCTGTCTGTACTCAGAAAAGTCATGATAATATTATTAACTTACCTCAGTGCTTTAATATGCTGATAATTATTTCCAATTATCCAACCATACATTTAGATTCAGCTGTACAGTGTCCAAAGCCAGCAATAAATCGCAGAAATATTGATGCGGGAAATGTGTTTTCTGTGCTGTAATAGGTATTAAGCTGATAAATTTAAATATTGAAGTACTTTGGCACTAAAATGAGATGTTTCAGGCTTTAAAAACATAAACAGCAACAATTATAAACAATATCTACACTGTTCAGGTTTTAATGAAATGTATAGCAGTGCTGTTACTTGCCTCCTGAATGACTGCATAGTGTTTAAAAAATAAAGAAAACAGTCATGGATTATACTGTATTTCTGAAAAAGAAACTGGGGACAAGCCAGCAGTTTTTTGGAAGTAAAAAAGTAGTTATTGTTGCATTTACGTCATATGTGTGTGTGTGTGTGTGTGTGTGTGTATAGAGAAAGATATCTATCTATCTATCTATCTATCTATCTATCTATCTGTATATGTGTGTGTATATGTGTGTGTGTGTGTATATGTGTGTATATATGTGTGTGTGTATATGTATATATGTGTGTGTGTGTGTGTGTGTGTATATGTATATATGTGTGTGTGTGTGTGTGTGTGTGTATATATGTGTGTGTGTGTGTGTGTATATATGTGTGTGTGTGTGTGTATATGTATATATGTGTGTGTGTGTGTGTGTGTGTGTATATGTATATATGTGTGTGTGTGTGTGTGTGTGTGTGTGTGTGTGTGTGTGTGTGTGTGTGTATATACATATATATACATATATATATATATATATATATGTATGTATATATATATATATATATATATATATATACATATATATACATACATACATATATACATATATATACATACATACATATATATACATATATATATATATATATATATATATATATATATATATATATATATGTATATATGTGTGTGTGTGTGTGTGTGTGTATATGTGTGTGTGTGTGTGTGTGATGCAGGTACAGAACTATCACACCCTTCATATTTCAAACCCTCAGTTTTTATGAGCTCTCTTTGAGTCATGTAAACCAGTTGGACCCAATCATTTAAATGCTTCACATAAATTCAACTAGTTATGCTGTTTTATTAGCCACTCGTGGTATGTATGAAAGTTAAATCGGTGTCTAATTCAATCAAACATCACGCAGAATGATTTATTATACTTTTACTGACCTTTTTAAACTGGTAAACGTTTTTCTCAATCTTGTGCAAGAAAATTTATGGGTAAATAAAATACCTCGTGCGATTAATCTTTACCTGTTCGCCTATCAGACTCCTGCAGTTTAATATTAGTAGTGATATTTAACTGTCCTTTCAGTTTCTGTTATTTTTTTGTGGCTTTTTTAAGTGGAAGTAGTGGAATATGCAATATATGCTTTAGAGTGTTTTTGACTGCAAGTGTGATAGTGGAAGTTTTGACCAATGGTGGCACTAGTGAGCATTGTTTGAATTTGCAGCCATAAGCACAGGGGCGATGTAGAGGTGGGGTCCTCCAAAAAAGAATATCTGATGGCCTAAAAACAAAGCAGTCAAGAAGCAGAATGCAAAAAGGTTTCACAAAAGTTGTTAGGAGTAAAAAGCCATGTGTAATGCTCAGATGTGGGTACCCCAGGTTTCTCCCACAGCCCAAAGACATACTTGTTTGGGTAATTCGCGATTCCAAATTGGCCGTAGGTGTAAATGCGAGCGTAAATGGCGATCTTTCCAGAGTGTTCCCCAACTCTCACCCCATGACAGGTGGGATGGGCTCGACTCCCACTGGGACCCTGAATTGGATAAGCAGAAGTAAACTGATGGTAGATGGACAAATAAGTTAGCAGATCAGTACACATGATCAGCCAACACAGGCGTACAGTACAAAGCTTAATTTTACTTGAGAGAGTTTAATTTAATAACAAACCTTTGCTGTACTTAACAAAGAATAACATATATGAAAATGTTGTTGAGGGGTTTGAGTAAAATGATGTTGTGCATATGCAGAGGATGCCAGAAACCTATAAGAACAGCACTGCTCTTCTGTCATTTTAAGGGTAAAGTAACAGTTGAGGCTAGCAAAACCCTATTAAATGTCAGTACTGCAGAGTAGTCTTGGGATGTTTTTAAAGTTAGTGGTGCATGGAGAACAATTTGCCCAGACAGTTGTAAGTCATTTCATTAGGATCTGGACTCGGTTTGATATTTCTTGCCCTCACTATACAGTCTGAATCGATTCATGGTCAGCGAGGGTAAGCTGAGGCAAATCCTTTTAACAGGGTCTTAAAGCCATAGCGTGAGGTAATGTTGGAAGTAATAGGTTCTCCCCTGGGGTTGATTAGGCTCAGTCCTGTAACTTTCACTTAATGGGATATGACCCCTCAGAGCCCCAAGTCTCTGAAAACACACGCATGCCTGGCCATTATTACCACACACAGATACATAGACACGCACTCACAGTTCACACATTCGGCCCTCATGCTCCCCAACACACGACTGGTGTTTGGTTTAAAACGAGGCCGTCGCCAATTAACTGTGTTATGCCAAGCTTATTCTCTGGCTGTTTCTCGCTGGATAAACTGTTCCAATTGGTCCCCAGCAGCCGGCTGAGGCAAACAGTAAGTAGGTGTCTCTGTTATCACAGCGTGGTTTTAAAAAGGCCTGAGAGGATTAGACAGTGTAGTGTAGGATTTCAGGCTGGTTAGCCAACACAGACCTTTTAGGTGATTGTTTTGCCTTGGCAGCATGTGTCGGTGAACTCCAACAATCAAGGAATCCCTCCTTGAATTATCACATTGTTCACATTTGGGTACAGTGACAATAACCATACAGTGTCTCTTGAAGGTACTTGCCCAGTAACCTTTGTGGTCTGGTGTGTATTCTCATTGGCAAAGTGATGGTTTAAAAGAGGAAAAAACTTTGCTTGGGGTGGTTGAAGTTACCAAAGTTGTTTTGAAGGAGATCTGGTACTTAACAGTATCATGTTAAACCAGCTAAAGTCACATATTATAATGTGTGACAATTATCAGGCAAAACTTACTATTATGGGACAAAAAAGCAATCAAACTGACCTAATGTCTTGCAATGTGTGACTACACTGTGCTAATAACTTAAGCTGTTGCAAATGAAGCCAGACCGTATATGAAAGATGGAGGTAGCTTGTGGGTCTGTTTAATTGAAAACCTTAAATCTGCATTCTTTGCAAAGGCGAACAGGGGATGACGACGAGATGCACTAATTGTAATTTTCTTGGCTCATTATAATTTCTGGTTCTGATTTTCTTTCAAAGGATGGTAACTGACAGCATATACAGACAAAAATTAACTAATAAAAAATTATAATAAAAGCAATTATTCATTTTTCCCTAAACTTTAGCAAGTTACAGGATCTTTTTTCACTTAAACAAGTGAATACAAACCACGTTTACTGGCACTTAACCTGCAACCACCAGCAGACATAATTTACCTTACCAAAGATGCAATAGAGTTGTACAACAAAACAAATGTCAGCTGCTTACATCATTTTTCAGTATGTTTATATAATCACCAGATAACAGGACATTGACCCTTTTTTTCTTTTTCACTCATCTTGATAATTTTTCTCCTTACTGCTTCGGTCTTTTCTCTGCCCATACTGTGGCTGGTGGATTGTGGGTGGCTGTAAGCTCTGGCTAGTTTTAGTTTTACCATTTTCCCTTTGTCACTTTCTTCAAACTGGGGAGGTGATGTAAGTGTCTCAGACCGACTTATAATCGTCTGAGGTATATGTGAGACTGGACGGCCAGTGTGTGCTGAACACACTGAAAATCAGCCAGTACAAGCCCCTGGCTGGTTGATCATTGTCTTTCTATTTTTAAAAAGACTTGCAGTTGTATAGAATTCAGTGGCAGAAAGTCTTTAGATCATCTTGCTGTATTACTACAAAATATACTTTTCTTATAAATTAGCTCCACTGTTATAAGTAAGAAGGGGGTTATGCCTTTAGGTAGATGAGCATATTATTTCTTCCTTCAAAAGTTGCACAAATTATGTTTACATGATTATTGGTATCATGCTTTTGAGTCTTTTACTGAATTTGATCTTGTTCGGTTGTTATTGGAGCAGTGTGTACAAAATGCTCTGCTACAGCAGGTTGCTGTGTTTTCTTCAACATGACTTCACAACATTTTCACAATACACCTATTTGTGCTTTATTACTGACTCAAAGGGTACTTATAATTCAATGCAGAAAGAACCACCAGACACTGCTACAGCAAGCCATTATTCAATAGCCAACTGCCACGATGATCTGCTGGATAAGCTTCGAGATCTCAGCCTGGCTCCAGTCCCAGCCATGGGGATGTTGTAAGCAGTGTATGTGAAAGTGCAAGTGTGCCAGTAGAGCTGCGGTCTGTGCTAAAAACAAACTCTAGTTTTAAGTCACTCAAAGCAGTAAAGACGATATTGATTCATCACTAATGGCTTTTCAGTTTCTTCGTTTCATTGGCAGTTAATGTGTGATTGTCCTTTCAGGGAAGGTGACAGAGCAAATGGTACTCCTTTAAAAGCATTCTCTGGGCAGATCCATCCAAACAAAATCCAACCTCCTTACTAATTTCAAGTTTTTAAGTGACATAAAAAACCCCGCCAAGCCTGTCTGGTTTCAGGATGATCAGGTCTGCCAGTGAGTGGATTCTTTCCATGAAGGAGGAAAGCTGACATCCACATAGACACTAAATTGTGGAGGGGAACATCCATATTTTCTTCTCATTTGGTTGTGTTCCCATTTAATAGGTCACTGCAATAACAAACCAATTATTTACGGTAAAAGCCTAATTTATCCCCCAGATATTAATCTCTAACTGTTGTCTTGTAATTCACCCCAATGACAGGCAGACCTTTTAAATAAACACTGATGGTGACCACAGCGAGGGAGAGCCATCGCTCTTGACGAGTAATGATCCACTCGCTATCTCTATGCTCTCGGAGGCCTAAACAGTTTATTTCGTGTTTGCAGTCACTTCCTCGGGGTTGTTAAGCTGATGTACAGTTTGACAGAAACAGAGGTAAACCAGATCATTGGAGAAAGATTCTTTTGACCTGATAAGTAGAAATGGGTACATTAGGGAGAAAAATGGAGCAAAACACTAAAACTGTGGGATTAGTCTTGTATTCAGTCTACACAGACAGATGCTGAAAAATTATTTTGTGTGGGAAAGTGGGTCCTTTACCCTACAGTATTATTTTGTGACTTAAAGGAGCCATGAACCACTACTACCATATACAGAATTTAGGGTTACCTTGTTTGCTTATCTATCATAATGTATATTATGTTAATATTACCACTTGCTAACCAGTTAAAAATCAATAAGGAAAAAACAACTATATGTGCTGTTAAAGATTTATCTGGGAATACAATATACGATCCTAAAAAAATAAACAAAATTTTTTGGGATTTCTATGAAACTTTATATACACCACAAATAAACCCATCTAAAAACGAAATTGATCAATTTCTCGACAACATAACTCTTCCAAAATTATTAGACACCCAAGCAATGGCACTGGATTCACCACTGACGCCAGGTGAACTCCAGGAAGCTTTGATAAGTATGCCCAATAATCAAAGGAGCTTGCAAAGAAAAGCGTCTGGACTTCTTTAAGTTACTTGAAGACGTTTCACCTCTCATCCGAGAAGCTTCTTCAGTTCTAAGGTCAAACGGTGGAGAGTCCCAGATATAAACCTAGTGGGAGTATCCCCCCACAGAGGGACAAAAGGACCCCCTGATGATCCTCTAATCGCCTGAACCAAGGTGTGAAACTGGGCGTGGGTCCCAATCAGCCAGAGTTTCGGGTGAGCTCATTGTGAAACCTGGCCCCACCTTATCATGCGAATTCCTGAGGTCAGATGGCCCAGGATGTGAGTGGGCGTTAAGGCGTCTGGGAAGGGATCTCAAAACTGGATTATAGATGGCAGAGAGTTGGTGTCGTAAACCCCGCCTCTGTTCAAAGATGGTCGCTCACAGTGGACATAGATGGCTTCTTTCACTCCTCTTTCAAACCATCTGTCCTCTCTGTCCAAAATGTGAACATTGGCATCCTCGAAAGAGTGTCCTTTATCCTTAAGATGCAGATGGACTGCTGAGTCTTGTCCTGTGGAGGTGGCTCTTCTGTGTTGTGCCAGTACCTCCTCTTTGACTCCCATCACCCTTTGGAACACAAACTTGGAGTAATCAGGACCCTACACCACCGGGCAGAACATGTTCCCTCTAAGCCTGAAGGAAAAAAGAAGGAACACACACATGTAAAGGAAGCACTCAAAACGTGCGGCTATCCTAAATGGGCGTTCTTAAAGTCAGCAAAGAGGCACAGAAAAGAAGACCAGACACCAGCGAGGGAGGATAAGAAGGACAGACGCAACAACATTGTCATCCCCTATGTAGCCGGTGTATCAGAAAAACTCAGGAGAGTTTTCTCCAAGCACGACATCCCGGTGTATTTCAGACCCAGCAACACGCTCAGACAAAAACTGGTTCACCCGAAAGACAAAAAACGCCAAAACACAGACATAACAATGTGGTGTATGCTGTACAGTGCAGCGAGGAATGCCCAGACCTCTACATTGGAGAGACCAAACAGCCACTTCACAAGCGCATGGTACAACACAGAAGAGCCACCTCCACAGGACAAGACTCAGCAGTCCATCTGCATCTAAAGGTCAAAGGTCACTCTTTCGAGGATGCCAATGTTCACATTTTGGACAGAGAGGACAGATGGTTTGAAAGAGGAGTGAAAGAAGCCATCTATGTCCACTGTGAGCGACCATCTTTGAACAGAGGCGGGGTTTACGACACCAACTCTCTGCCATCTATAATCCAGTTTTGAGTTCCCTTCTCAGACGCCTTAACGCCCACTCACATCCTGGGCCATCTGACCTCAGGAATTCGCATGATAAGGTGGGGCCAGGTTTCACAATGAACACACCCGAAACTCTGGCTGATTGGGACCCACACCCAGTTTCCCACCTTGGCTCAGGCGATTAGAGGATCATCAGGGGGTCCTTTTGTCCCTCTGTGGGGGGATACTCCCACTAGGTTTATATCTGGGACTCTCCACCATTTGACCTTAGAACTGAAGAAGCTTCTCGGATGAGAGGTGAAACGTCTTCAAGTAACTTAAAGAAGTCCAGTTTTCTTTGCAAGCTCCTTTGACTACGATGACCTGGATGACTGAGAACCTTCACAGACATATGCCCAATAATAATGCTCCTGGTCCAGACGGTTTTCCAACAGATTTTTACAAAGAATTCTGGACAATTCTGGCACCAGTTTTTCACAGGATGTTGCAGGAAATCAAAGAAAATGGTAGACTACCACCAAATATGAACTCTGCAAATATAAGTCTCTTACAAAAACCAGGCAAAGACCCTGTATTTCCTTCAAGCTATCGTCCAATATCCCTTATTAATGTAGATCTTAAAATAATCTGTAAAGCTCTCTCTAAGAGATTAGAGAAAATAACCCCCCTCTTAATTCATCCTGACCAAACTGGTTTCATAAAAGGTCAGCACTCCTCAACAAACACTCGTAGATTACTTAATTTAATAGACTACTCATACAATAAAAACATCGAAACCATAATATTATCTCTAGATGCAGAAAAAGCATTTGACAGAGTTAACTGGAAATTTCTATTTGCAACTTTACATAAATTTGGTTTTGGACCCTCTTTCATAAACTGGTTAAAAATATTATATAACTCCCCAACAGCTTGTGTCAGAACAAACGGGACACAAAAAAAAAAGAAAAAAAAAAAGGCTAAATTAGCTCCTCAACATGTCCTGAAGTTCTCCAGAGGCCTGGTAACGAACTAATCATGTGATTCAGGTGTGTTGACCCAGGGTGAGATCTAAAACCTGCAGGACACCGGACCTCGAGGAGTTACCCACCCCTGGTAGAGAGTAATAAAAGGGTACAGGTGCTAACATGGCCAACATTTAAAAAAACCAAGCGAATTATAAATCAAAAAGTACAACAATGGTGGAGCCAAACTGTTTAGCAGCTCCAATCATATTCTAAAACCAAAAGACGTACCATTTTGCTTTCAGAGCTACAGTGACTGATCTCACTGGTGTTAGTCAAACAAAATGGAATAATTGCAGCATGTGTTTTTATCTAAATTTGATATCTAAATTTAAACATTTATTAATCTAAATATCTAAAAGTTATTGAAAAAACGTCTTAAAGAGTTATTTTCAGATAAAAATATAAAAACATCTACAATTCTACAATAGTTAGACAAAATGCAGTGCTCATGCTGTTTATTTATTTATTTTATTTAGGACAGTGCATGTTAATGAACATAAATGTAAAAAAAATTACATGAATGTAAACATACCAGATTATAGCCAAGGGCTAATTTTCATCTGTTGTCCTTAAGCATAAAAAATAGACATAATAATTCATAAAAATTCATCATTCATTCATAATAAAAACTCCATCACCAAACTTACACATACACACCATTCATGCTAATGTGCCCAAGCAGCCCAGGCAGACATTAGGTTGTAAGTAGTAAATCTGCTGCCTGTACACTTTAACTGGCACTTCACAATAGATTTCTGGCACTTAAGATACAATCATTTGGCTTCAAAAGACATGAAGTGCCTTTATTTGTGTTTCCACATTAATGACAATTCTAATACTTTACAGATTAGTCTTTTGGTGCTTTGTCAGAAATTTTAATTTGCATGTAAGCAAACCTGAAGTTTCCAGACATGCGTCTGTGCTGTTTTCTGAATTTTCTTAGCAGCTACTCACTTCCAGTTTTCACATTGGCTTGACGCGCACACCCACAGGCCAAATTAAGAAGCCTCCCAAATTTGCACACCTTTTTCTTTACTTAACAGTAACGTGTCTTCCACAGCTTCTGAGCCACTGTGTTAATGTTGGTTAATCTGACTGTGACACATGATTGATAGCCTCTCCCAAGTGTGCAGGATCCAAAGGATTAGTAGTGTTTACTTCTAGTAGCATGCTGGGTACCTTGGCTGTAAATGACTGGAATTAATAACCTGCTGACGCCTATGAGACAGCTCTGTTTATGTACAGGGAGAGACATGACAGTCTGCCCTGGACATTGAGTAGCTGTAAAAGAGTCTGCCCTTGCCCAGAAAGGTTTGTGTTTATATGTCACTTATGACGATGCTAATATTCCTGTTAGCCTAAAATGATTCTTTCTAAATGTATTTTTTTGGCCTTTAGCATTTTTAGGTCATATGCCATGAGGCTCAGATATTAATAATACAGGATTAGTGCAGTGTTTACATTTCCCTCTCTCTCTCTGCTTCTGGCTTTATCCACACCTCCCTTCTTCCCTGTCACACACAGACACACACATGCACACTAAGGGGCATGAGAACAGGGTAAATCCTGACAACTTCAATGAAGCCTCACACAAAGACTAAAACTCGAGGGGGGGTGAGAGAAATGCAAAACCGTACAGTAGCCTGACCTCTTCCAGCTAACATAGACATGCATGCACCAGATACCGGGCGTGGCCACCTTCCTGCACAAAGCCAGAAATAAAGAACCAAGATAATGTTTTCAGCAACAAGACCCCTGGGTGACCTTCCTTATCGACCCCAGCATGACCCCATAGTGAGGAAGGAGAGAAGCAAAGCGCCCAGTATCACTATACAGGAGTCGAATGGACAGGGACATCACTACAATAGTGAAAAAAAGGAAGGTGCTGTCATTGTGTGCTCACAGTAAATCACTGTGTAGGTGACAGTCCCAGATCTCGGGCCCTTGCACCCACCTTAACATCCCGGTGCGCTCATAAGTCAAACGTCTTTCTCTGTCTACACTCTCACTGTGATTGTAGCCTCAAGTCTTTGGTCATTCATGTATTGTTTCTTAAGTATTTCTCCACAGCTGGGCTGGTTTGTCTGTTTCGGGTCAAATACAGGTTTGTGGCTTCAGGGTGCAACTGTACTCGGCTTAACGCTGAGGAATGTGCCGCATCCAGCTTCAATACCAGCTGGGAATGGAAGGAGATCATTTCCACTCTCAATGACTCCATCCATAAATTGAAAGCTAACGACGATCAGTCTATGCAGCTGGGTTTTGAAAGCAACATAACAATTGAATTACGCTTTGTTTTTACATGCCTCTATGCGTGCCATCCTCATACACTAGGCAGACCTCTTCTATCTTAACGCAAGTGTAAACAGTTATCTTTTTTGTTTATGCTCTGATATTTAACAGTTAAACCTGTGAGAGTGCTGTGTAACCATCGCATAAATCCATCTGTCTGTCTCTTGTAATTTTTCTCACGTCTTCGCTGTGTTTTGTCCACAGTCGACCTGGAGCACATGAGGACAGTGAAGTCTGATAAACACCAGCGCTTCTGCCAAGAGAACGGCCTCATCAGTCAGTTCGTATCGGCCAAGACAGGGGACTCGGTTAGTACCAGCCAATTTTCAGTAGGTCAGAAAATAAATTGGAAGTGGCTTTCATTGGATTCACCTTGTGTTATTTTTCTCTGAATTTCTTATTCCAGGTGTACCTTTGTTTTCAGAGATTGGCTGCTGAGATTCTGGGTGTAAAACTAAACAAAGCAGAGCTAGAGCAGTCACAGGTGAGCCGTGACAGCATCAAGGTTTAGCATCAAGGTTGTGTATGCAACGTTCTTCTAATCGTATATGGATAATTTGCTCTTAGTCTCATCAGTACTTCACCAGTCACCTATGTGCAATGTTATGCCTGAACTTAAGCGAGGTCACGGGGAGTGCGTTAGGTCAATGGAGGTCACCACACACTGTATAGGACTTTTTGCTGTGTAAACATGATTTTGCTACGTCTGCCTCCTGTGATGGTATACCTGCCACTGACACTGCCCATCTGTAAATAGACCCACATTGACCACATTAATGCGTGAAGTCAGAGGTTAAAGGTAGGCAGTTGTTGGGGTGAGAAGGTTAGGAGTGGCTGGCTGATTTATTAGTTTTATCTCCCACTGTTTTTGTTTTTTTTGACAAAACGGAGCCTCGGCTTGCCAGCCAGTCCATGATGCCCAATAGTGGCAGCTGTAGGATTTACAAGGTCACCTCCCCCAGAGGCATTAATCCTGAGTGTGATATGACCGGCTGGAGCCACACTGGCTGGCTAGTGGTTGATGAGCCTGAGGGGCTACAGAGAGGTCAGGACCCCAGAGAAGGGAGAGCTTGTAGGTGAAAGAGTGGCCAAATTCTCAAGCTCTGCTCCAATCAGCCAACACCGCTTCTGACTAAGTGAAAATGACCACAGACTAATGTAGTTGTCCATCTGCTTTTGCATTTAACCCCCTCCCTTCATAGTTCTGTCAGTAAAGCAAAGTGCTTTAATCCAGGCTAATCAAGCTGGGTGGGTGGCTAGATCCACTGTCCACTCATAAAGAAGGGATGAGTAGTTGTCAGAAACACAAAACACAGCACAGCTCTACAGGGAAGAAAACATATATTGTATAAGCAAAAGAAACTACTTAACATTTATTAAACTTCCTATAAAACCACTGAGTTAAAGGTACATTCCAGAAATTTACATATCTAGTGGATACTGTATGTGTTGTGATCTGAGGTTCTGATTGATTATGAATAATCTAAGAATTAAGAATCTAATCAAATAATTATTTTCTCAGTCTGTTGGTTTGCTCAGAATTTCTCATAGCTGGTATTTTCAGATGTTTTGTCAGCGCAGTAGTCCAAAGTGTTTGTCGATTTCTGCAGGTTGGTGTGGAGGAATGTGTTTTACTTGGTCAAAGCAAAAACAAAACGCAAGAAACAGTTCATAAATTTTCATAAAGACCAGTGTTGTAAATGGAAATTGGTGCAGAGAGAAGGCTTTCAGCAGGTCATGCCTCTGGGTGTAGCCATGGGCGAGCAAAGTGTCGTTATCAGCTGTCAGGTTTAGAGAGCTGAACATGAGGGTCACAACCCCCGACAGTATTATATCTGCCTGGCAGGCTTCTCCGTCATGGTCCTCTGTCTGTAAGATCAGATAGCGAAGTTACGGATCACTCACCGACTCCAACACCAGGTTTCAGCAGCTCGTTAATCAGGCAGCCAACCAGGGCCTGGTATTCAGCCATGTGGGCTCCTCGAAGGTGGTTAATCACCATAGGGTCCAGCTGCCCTTTTCTATTGAATAAATGAATTATTTTTAGGGTTTGGACAAACCAGCAATTTAAAATGTCTCATCAGACATAAACTAGGATGAAGTGTACTGACATGGCATCGATCTCAATAATGAAAGACTAGATTTTCAGTGTTCTAAGGTTTTTTCCTTTGTGTGTTTTAGCGTGTGTTTAATTAGAAAACTGGCTTAGCTCTGTGTGCTGTCTACACTCCTTTTCTTCCTCATCTCTAGCACTCCCTGATTTATTCTTTCTCATTCACTCATTACTTTGCTCAATGTCGCTTTTAACTCTCATCATACGTGTGCTCTCTCATGATTTTATAACTGTCTGTTTTTCTGTTTTGTTTTGTTTTTCTATTCTTTTTCCTGTCTTCCACTCATCTACTGCTCGATACACTGAACCTGCTCAGAGGATTGTGAAGGCTGAGCTGGTGGACTACCCACAGGATGAAGGTCCAATTAGTCAAGAGAACGCCCAGCAAAGCAAAATATGTTTGATTCAGTAGCCGGAAGTATGTCTCTACAGTTACACAGATATATCCCCGTAGATTTGTAGTTGTAGCAACTATTAGTAATAGAGGTTATGTTTTGGTTCAGAGTTTAAATTTACAAAGTAGTGAATCAAATAAAAATACATGTCCTCTGTAGTAGTGTTATTTTTTTAGTCCACTTTGGGATTCTAAGCTATGTGTGTTTTTGTCCGTGTGTGATGTAATGAGAAAAACCTCAAAACCATGAAACAGATATGACTCCATTCTGACCTTCATCTGCTTCCTGTCAGATTCAGGGCGTGGGTGCACAAACATTTTGACCAATGTCTTCAGTCATAGCATGGACTTTGAGCCCATGTCAAGAAATGTTAAAGAAACAATTTGGGAGATATCTCAGTCAGCCATCTAGATGAGAAGGTCCTTACAACTTACAGTGGGGCAAAAAAGTATTTAGTCAGCCACCGATTGTGCAAGTTCCCCCACTTAAAATGATGACAGAGGTCAGTAATTTGCACCAGAGGTACACTTCAACTGTGAGAGACAGAATGTGAAAAAAAAATCCATGAATCCACATGGTAGGATTTGTAAAGAATTTATTCGTTAATCAGGGTGGAAAATAAGTATTTGGTCACCTCAAACAAGGAAAATCTCTGGCTCTCACAGACCTGTAACGTCTTCTGTAAGAAGCTTTTCTGTCCCCCACTCGTTACCTGTATGAATGGCACCTGTTTGAACTCATCATCTGTATAAAAGACACCTGTCCACAGCCTCAAACAGTCAGACTCCAAACTCCGCCATGGCCAAGACCAAAGAGCTTTCGAAGGACACCAGGAAAAGTATTGTAGACCTGCACCAGACTGGGAAGAGTGAATCTACAATAGGCAAGCAGCTTGGTGTGAAAAAATCAACTGTGGGAGCAATCATCAGAAAATGGAAGACATACAAGACCACTGATAATCTCCCTCGATCTGGGGCTCCACGCAAGATCTCATCCCGTGGGGTCAAAATGATCATGAGAACGGTGAGCAAAGATCCCAGAACCACACGGGGGGACCTGGTGAATGACCTGCAGAGAGCTGGGACCAAAGTAACAAAGGTCACCATCAGTAACACACTACAACGGCAGGGAATCAAATCCCGCAGTGCCAGACGTGTTCCGCTGCTGAAGCCAGTGCATGTCCAGGCCCGTCTGAAGTTTGCCAGAGAGCACATGGATGATACAGCAGAGGATTGGGAGAATGTCATGTGGTCAGATGAAACCAAAGTAGAACTTTTTGGTATAAACTCAACTCGTCGTGTTTGGAGGAAGAAGAATACTGAGTTGCATCCCAAGAACACCATACCTACTGTGAAGCATGGGGGTGGAAACATCATGCTATGGGGCTGTTTTTCTGCCAAGGGGACAGGACGACTGATCCGTGTTAAGGACAGAATGAATGGGGCCATGTATCGTGAGATTTTGAGCCAAAACCTCCTTCCATCAGTGAGAACTTTGAAGATGAAACGAGGCTGGGTCTTCCAACATGACAATGATCCAAAACACACCGCCCGGGCAACAAAGGAGTGGCTCCGTAAGAAGCATTTGAAAGTCCTGGAGTGGCCTAGCCAGTCTCCAGACCTCAACCCCATAGAAAATCTGTGGCGGGAGTTGAAAGTCCGTGTTGCTCGGCGACAGCCCCAAAACATCACTGCTCTCGAGAAGATCTGCATGGAGGAATGGGCCAAAATACCAGCTACTGTGTGTGCAAACCTGGTAAAGACCTATAGTAAACGTTTGACCTCTGTTATTGCCAACAAAGGTTATGTTACAAAGTATTGAGTTGTATTTTTGTTATTGACCAAATACTTATTTTCCACCCTGATTTACGAATAAATTCTTTACAAATCCTACCATGTGGATTCATGGATTTTTTTTTCACATTCTGTCTCTCACAGTTGAAGTGTACCTCTGGTGCAAATTACTGACCTCTGTCATCATTTTAGGTGGGGGAACTTGCACAATCGGTGGCTGACTAAATACTTTTTTGCCCCACTGTATGTCTGTGCATGACCCTGCCGCCAGTAATGGGACCGCTCCAGGGGTGTCAAACTCAGATACACATTGGGCCAAAATTCAAAACTGGAACCAAGTCGCGGGCTAACGTTAATATTTATTGAAATATATTTATTCCTCCAGATTTAAGAATGAATCTCTTCTTATGGACTCAAACACGTTTTGCTGAAAAACTGAATATGGAACAAGCAAAGCTTAATACTAAACAATATAAATTTTAGCTGTGTAATACCAGTAGGCCAGCTCTGATAGTAATTTGGTATGGCTTCGCGGGCCAAGTGTAATTAGGCTGCGGGCCAAATTTGGCCCACGGGCCAGAGTTTGACACCTATGGCTTAGACGGACATACAGAGTTTTTAAAATTAGATGTTTCTCCTGATAATGGTTTTTGGGCTAAATTAAGCTAGTCTGCTGCTGGCTGTGGCTTTGAATTTATAGTCAAGACATAAGAGTCGTATCAGTCTTTTCATTCAAAGCTGCATGAAAGCAAACACTTCTGTTTCTCAAGATCTCATTCACAGTGTCGTTTATTGCACTTTTCAGCAGTTTAACTCTTTAATAGGCGAGGCTTAATTTAATCTGTGGCCTAACTGGAGGTTTCTGGTATTTCAAAGGAATTCTTGTTGCAGCTTTCAAACTAAAAAGACACCTTTCCATCTTTTTCAGCGCGTGGTGAAGGCGGACATTGTGAACTACAGTCAGGACACTGTAGCCAGGACAGTCAACCCCCCTCGCAGCTCCATGTGTGTGGTGCAGTGATCCCCTCCGAAACACACAAACACACATAAACACACACAAAGCTTGTTTACAGTGTTACTCTTTCCAGATTTTTTTGATGACTGGATGAAAAGTGTTTCTCTTTGTGGGTGAGGAGAACAGACCGTGCGGTTTCGAGGCCTTGGTCTGTAGTTCAGATATTTAGCACGAATAATTTCATTGGTGGTTCACCAAAAAGGATACGGGACCTCACTTTTCTTTTTTTCCAAGTTTACACGCAGCTATTCTTTCATTTCATCTTAGATTTATATTTAAAAATGACTCTTACATCGATTACTAGCTCTATGTTAGTACAAAGCTGGTTTTTCAGTCTGCTAGTTGAGAATATTTTTATACATGAGCATATTTTCTTCTACCATTGCTGTTAGAGACGTTTGTTTAAACAGTAACCCCTGTTTAATCTGTGGCTGTAACTACGACTGCAGGGTGGATGTTCACGGGACATAAACGGGAAGATGAAAGCAAATGTGATTTTCTGATTTTCTTTTTATGCCTGTGGTGCTCATCAGTTGAAGAGAGGGGAAGTAGGTGTAGAAAATGTTTTAGCGAGTGGAGTGAAATGAATCTCTGCTTTGTTTTTGCCAAGTAAGGGCCTCCACTAGCAGTAATGTGATGTGAACTACCGTATGTTGTGTTATTTTTGCATAGACATATTTAAATTTTAGTCGTAAATTAGGATTTACATTTTCCACAAAACAAACATACAAATGATTTCCATCTGTTTAAACAGCGTCTCTTCTTCAGGTGTTCCTTGTAGATTATATTATCCATTTCGAAAATGTAGTTTTATATTTATGATTAGAGTTCATGTAATTTTGTTAGATGCTCCTTTGGTAAAGTGTTAATGACATTAGATGAATATGACTGAAGAGGTTCTGAGTATCAAGTTGAGCATCAGCTAAGCTAAAAATATACGTTTTGATTAGATTTCTCTTCGACTGTCTAGAACAGCGGTTTGAATTGGAGAATGAGTTTGATGCACAGCAACCTGTTCTTTAGTTTGTGTGTCTGAGATACTACCAGATTTGTTTAGGTGGTCACAACTAAACAGCCATCATATGTGTAAAATGTGTATTTGTATATGAAAAGCTATCCCTGCTCCATTTCAAAGCAGCTTTCAATGATTAGAAATCATCACAAGGCATCACTGTAAATTCTGATCATGCTAAGAAGATGTACTCTTTAGAAATGAAAAAAATGTACAGTGAAAAGTGAATGTTTAGATATACAGTGACACATATTTGTGTTTTTAAATAAATGCTACATGGAAAAAGAAGTGATTTGTGAAGTTAATTAATTAATCTTGTGTGTACAGCAAGACTTTGCAGGTCTTGCCTGGAAAATGGGAAACAGACATTTATTTAAGTTTTATTTAGTCTTTATGGTAGTCATCAGGGATAGTTATTCCTGAAGGAGACTCTTCTTTAGATTTGCTGCCTTCTGTTCTGTCAAGAGGATCCCTCACTGCTTCAATAATGCTGAGGTCTGCGCTCTGGGGGAGTCATGACTGATGGTGTTGCATTGGGCGTTTTTCTGTCCACGTCCGCTTTCCGTGCGCTAGAAATGTGTTTGGGTCATTGTCAGAAAAGCTGAGAAAGGAAGCCATTGCCAGATGGTATTACATGATGGATACCATCTGATGGTACTTTTCTTGGTTCATAATTCCATCAATTTTGACAAGATCTCCAACATCACCGGCTGATATGCAGCCCCCAAACCATGACAGAGCCTCTACAGAGCCTCCACCTGTCACTGCTGATTTCCAGCCCAGTTCTTGTGTAATTTGGCAAACCTCAGTGTTTTCTCCCCATTTGCCTCCCTTAAGAATAGCTTCTTGACAGGCACCTCTGCATTACAACAAGTTCTGATGACACTTCACGAACAGTAGATGGATCAACTGAAGGTCAGATGCACATCTTAAATTATTTCTCAAGTATTTGCTAGTCAAAGGAGCTTGCAAAGAAAAGCGTCCGTTTAAGTTGCTTGAAGACGTTTCACCTCTCATCCGAGAAGCTTCTTCAGCTCTAAGTCCAAATGGTGGGGAGTCCCAGATTTAAACCTAGTGGGAGTTTCCCCCCACAGAGGGACAAAGGACCCTAGATTTTGCTAGATTTTTTTCTCCTTTTTTTCTAAGAACATGAATTTCAGATCAAGTTTTTTGACTTATAGCTTTTTGGGAGGGTGGCAGAATACAATTTAATGCCTGTCAAGCTGTTATATTTTTCATAGATTCTGCTAATTTCCAACAGATTGCTAGTAAACAAATTGTCCAAGGATACAATTTAAAATTGCTTCTTTAGTAAGTCGTCTGTTATGTGTAGACACACCACTGATTCATGTCTTTAGTTACAGTTTTATGCTTTTAAAAAGCATTGCTCTGAGTGGTCAGGTACAAAGACTGAACTGATATTAAGTTAAAAAAGCAGCCAATGTCTTGAATAAAGAGTGGGATTTGGACTGAGCGTGGAGTTAAAAATTGGAGCAGGACACTTGATGGTTCGTAGTGGGGCCGATGGCGCGATATGACAGCCTCGCTTCTGTCAGTCTGCCCCAGGGCAGCTGTGGCTACACCTGTAGCTGCCTCCACCAGTGTGAGAATGTGAGAGTGAATGAATAGTGGCATTGTAAACGCTATATAAATCCAATCCATTATTAGTGGGAAAGTGTAATTTTTAATTTTTTTTTTTTACATCCCAATAATGTTTGCATATGCACATATATTTATTAGTTTCAGGTTGGCCATTCTTGTATTTTGCTCGTTTGTGTTGTTGTGTTTGCACATCTCTGTTGCTTGTGGGGCTCGCACACAAGAATTTCACTCGCATGTGCTGTGCCAGTGTGCCTGCACATGTGATGTGACAATAAAAGTGATTTGATTTGGTTTGATTTGATTTGAATAATTCCTGTGAACTTAAAACTAATGTGAGAGTTATACTTCTGTGGAAAATCGACACTTTATATAATTCTTAATCCTTAATCTCATCCCTATTATCAATTTAGACACATAGCTTCGTGAGCACATAAGCCCCACCCACCTGTGATTCAAACCTTGGGTTAAAGAAAGGCTGATTCTAAAGGCAAAGGCTGTTTCCAACAGAGTATAGATTACAAGAATGAACTGAAACCCAGTATAAGATAAATTAGGATAATTTCAACACCATGATGCTAAAACAACTCTAGTGGAGTCCAAGAATGAAAATGTGGAGCTAGAAATAAGCCCAATGTTTACTGTGTCTTCCACTAAAAATGTGATATAATCATAATAGTTGTTTTCATCATTTGTACTTTGGCCTATATTACCGTGAAATTACTGCATGATGTGTGGTATTAAAACGTAATTAGCTTTACCCTGCAGAAACCCTGATTTAGCAAATGGTGTGAGTTTGAGGGGAATATTGTTACCACAGAATGAGCTGCCTGAATGTGCGCAGACATTCTCATTACTCAGGCTTTGTTAGCTTGCTACCACATTTGGACCTTGGTGTCGCTGCAATTTTTCACCTCATTCTGCTAACAGAAACCAACAGGAACACGCCCTGGAGGTGCTCATATGAGCAAGGCTACTGCTGATGAAGATGTTCAGAGTAAGAGCCCATGTGTTGAAATTTAAGTATAAGGATGGAAACTTGACCACCCCAGAGATCCCCATCCATACAGACGAACCTAAGTCTCTGGTAGCTAATGAGCCACCTGGTCTTTGTTGACTAAATCCACCCTGAACAGATGATCCAAATGGCTTTTTAATGGTTGTAAACTTTATTAATTAATGACTTGAATTCTCTGGCCTTTTGTTAGCCTTTTTTTGCTGAGTCATTGTCAATGAATCCACTGGCGTGGTTGGAAGGATTAAGCGCTTTCAAAACCACTGAGTCAAACAAAACAAATGCTGTATCTATACAGGGATGCCCTCCGTTTTGTCCTGTTCCAGGTGTTGTTAAGTGCGACTGTGCGGTGCAGAGCTACTATAAACAACACTAAAGGAGAGCGAGGCAGCCCAGCTGGGGTCATTCCAGCGCACTTGCATTGTTTCGCTTGAGTAGACGTCTTAGGAATTGTCTCTGCTGAATTTTTGTCAAGAGCTGTCACCGTCGCTGACAGGCGAGACTTGCCCTTGGCTTTGCTGCTGTTTAGACAGGTGTTTTTGCAAAGAAAACAACTGCAGCTCTGTTTCAATCATAGACGCTCACAACAGCAAATGTTCCCCTAAAGACGAAAGGAAAGGAAGGAGTGCATAATACCTGAGAAGGGTGAGGCTTTTTGACAGACAGGCAGAAGTCAAGGCCGATTTGCGTCAAAGTGAATTTGTCTACCTGCTTTCACTGTTTCTTCTTGTGAATCACTTTGTGTGTTGGTTGGTTTCGGTGTTTGCTCACTTTCCGTTTGGGTACACATACCAGAAGATCCAGAAGTAAACAGACAAACTGGACGATGTATTTGTTGGTATTTAGTTAACCACTCTGACACTTTAAATTTGCTCAGTACTTTGTCGTCTCAGACGAAGTTTCGGTCCTCCAAGAAACCAAAACACATCTTCTCAGTGGGCACAAGTCCTGCTTTTTCCCCCTTTTTTTGTATTTCTCGTTCCTCTTCCTCCCCGTCTGTGTTTCTCATTGCTGAAACTCTGTGTTGACAGTCTCAAAAAACCACATATGACAAGCTGGTAAGAGGGCCATAGTTGTGGGCTACGCTCTTTTTTTGTGCGGGCAGAATGGGGCCAACACCCTCATGATTACCCACTCACCCTCTTCCGTTTTCCACCTGTGCACAGTGCCAGACCCACAGCATTGAGGGAGTAGGCAGGACTGAGTCAACCCTCTCTGATGAGCTCCAGTCCCCCCCGGTCCCCACACTGGCTCCTATTCTTTGCCGCTGTGCACCCGGCCAGCCAGCAGCAACTGGAGTGACAGGCAAGGCATGGCAGAGCTTGCTCTGGGCCCGAGCTGGCATCCATTTGATCAGAGCGCTGATGTGAGCCAGCAGTGCTTAGTTCCCATGGTGCTTTAGAGGATTGCTCTCTCCTCTGTTTTCTCTGTGTGTTGTTAGATTGTGATCTGAGAACTCTGCTTGTCTCATTTGCAGCTTGTGTAGTCAGGCGGGACTGTCCTGGTAGGTGCCGTGTGTCTGCTCCAGCCAAGAGGCACATGATTTATTTTAGGGCCAAGGATGTGGGCATTCAGAGGGGTCATATTTATAGTCTGTTGGTCTGGTGAGAAGACCTGCCAGTAAAAGCAGATTCTGAAAAAGAGGCACGGGGGACAGAAAACTGAAAGTCTTTCTCTCTTTACAGAGGCCATGGATGAATGCTATTTTCAGTGGGCTGTAGTGAATAGCACGTAAAACTAAATAGCTATAGTATTGGCTTTTAGATGCAAAGAGGAGGAGTGCAGCCAGTACAATAACAAAACAAGCATATTTGTAGTGCATGTTATAGTCTTCAAATCTAAAAACATTAAAGGGTCTTTTGATTAGGAAATCATAACCTTTTAAATTACAAATGCCAGTTGAGTGTTGGTCAAACAAGAAATTGTACTTTAATTAAATCCCCTCAGAATAAAACAGTTTAAATAGTGCAGTTCATTTTTTAAGCATCTAATTCCACATTTTCTTTTAGGTAGCTTTGAAAAATTTGCTATTTACATACAACAGAATGAATCCCAACAGAGGCTAAGTGTTACGGCAACAAATGTCATCTAGAGAAACGTGTTAAACCGCTTCTTTATTTATTGTTAAATAACTGAGATCAGTCTATGTGTTCCCCAGGAAAACTTTTATTATTATATGTGCAACAAAGGTTATTTGTAAGTAAGAAAGTAAGGTGGATAATAGCTCAAAATTACAGCTGTTAGACTATCTTGAAGTGGATCCAGAGATCAACGAGGTGAACAGAGACTCCTCTGAGCTTGTATGTTTCTGTTTTTGTGACACGGTGTTATCTGTGGCTACGAGGGTTAAAGCCATGATAGTTGTATCGAAATATTGTTGAATGTAGGGCTTTTTTAATCAGATTTGAGGTTTGGCAGTTAAATGTTGTGAAAATTTCAAAGATTACAACTATTGGGTTGGTGTGTTGTCATTTTGGTCAAAGCAAAGGATATTTGCCATAATACTCAAATAATTACAACAAATGAATTCTATTAATTCTATAAATCTATTTTCTTTACTGCTCACTAACTATGATCATCAGCAACAGGCTGGCAGTCTATCACGGGGCCTGTAGGGAGAGACAGATAAGCATTCACACTCACATCCACACCAACAGCTTAGAATCACCAGTTAACCCCAATATATCCACCATCTCTCCTCTGTACAAATCCAAAGTGTCTCAGCCTTGCCTCTTTAAATTTTATTTGAAATGTCAGATTTAGCAGCACGGTGGTTAGCACTGTTGCCGCACAGCAAGAAGGTCCTGAGTTCAATTCCACCATCAGGTCTTTCTGTGTGGAGTTTGCATGTTCTCCCCGTGTTTGTGTGGGTTCCCTCCGGGTACTCCGGCTTTCTCCCACCGTCCAAAGACATGCACTTAGTCAGGATAAGTTAATTGGATAATCCAAATTGCCACTAGGTGTGAATGTGGGAGTGAATGTGAGTGTGAATGGTTGTCTGTCCCTGTGTGTTGGCCCTGCGACAGACTGGCGACCTGTCCAGGGTGTACCCCGCCTCTCGCCCTATGACAGCTGGGATAGGCTCCAGCGCCCCCCGCGACCCTGAAAAGGAGAAGCGGACACGAATGGATGGATGTCAGATTTATTTTAGGCAGTGACAAAAAAATTCTCAAATTGTAAATTGGTCTTTAATTAAGGCGTGTTTGCGACCTCGAATTGTCAACTGTGTTTGTTCTGTGTCTTTTGAGTATAATCATGTGCTGGATTACTTACTCAAACACTGTGAGAGCGGCAGACATGCTACATGTGTGCACATCATAATATATGTCAGAGGCCGTCTCTTTCAAAAAAGAGCAGATGATGAATGAACACGGTCTTTTCAGTGCTGATAATTGAAACCTCTCCTGACTTCCAGGCTTGTATAGATCAAATGTTTGATAAAGGATCTGCTCAGTCAGAAGAAAACACAATGATATCATCGTGCAAAAATGACAGCAATGATCCAGCACCTGAGCACTTACCCTCTCCTCAGTGCCTGAATCCAACCTGTGCCATCCTTCAACAAAGAGACAGTGACTGGGTGGGGCTAGAGTTGGGTGTCAGTACTTACTGCATCTGTTGGAAGATATATATACATAAGAGTTAATCATCGCAGTGAAAATATAAGGAGGGTGGTGGATTACAAAGTCATTACTCAGTTCTGCTTCTCTATGTCTCGTTTGCTTTGTAATGTCTTCCTCATTGTTCCCCAAAATACTTTGGCTATAAAACCTGATATGAGAGCCATTCAGTTTTTATAAGTGCTATTCATTACAGGCTACTGAAAATAGCATTTATCCAAAGATAACTCTTTGAAGCTTTTCAAAAGACTACTTAGGAGATGTTGCAGTGCTTTGAGATGCTGAAAAGTGTGAAGATATGTATACTTTTTTCCACTGTGGAATTTTTTGAGGTGGGAAAGTTTGGCCCTTGGATTAAATAAATGCTTTTGTGGACCAAAAACGGTTACAGCCAAAATGAATTGAGCAATATTGTTAGTTACAGAGGGCATATCCCTTCTGGATTTGTGCAAGTATGATAATTCCACATTGATGCCTGCCACTAATTATGTCCCATTTAACATGCGACGGACTGGAACTTTCACTCCATGTTTGACTGGAAAATTCATTCAGCTCGAAGCCTCAAAAAATGAGCCTCTTGTTCAGGCCTCAGTGGAGAAACAATAGTGTGTGAGGATGACATGTAAGATAGAACAAGTCTGTGTTTATTGACATCCATGAGTGACTGCTTCAGGTGTTCGTTGCTCTAGAGGGATGACTGCTCAAACCCAGAAACCCTGCTCAAGTGGAATGAACATATGTGGTCCACCCTTTTCCAGAGAACAAAGGGTGCAGGAATATGCCTTCTTTCCATTAGGTTTTTCTGGAAATGGCGTGCCCTGCGATTTTTACAGAGGGCAGATATCATCAGTGAACCTTCACAGTGTTGACTTTTCAGGAATCAAGAAATGCTTGAGGCTTGAGGCCAAATGCATTCCTCATGTTATCTAAAGGGATTTGAAAGGGTTTCATATGGTCAGACATTATTGTGAGCCCAGAGAAGATGAATAAATAGAAGGCTACATCTATCTGAACTGAACATGTAATGTATGAGGGTGATGAGATGCTGTTCAGCATTATTTATATTTGAGAACAGAGAATATCTGATGGATGACACGTTGGACCTCGACCAATAACAGCTCACCAAATTTCATGACTTGACCCTGACACCTGACAACATATGCAACTGTGGTTAATGTAGACAACTGAATCTAGACACATTTGTCATAACTTGGTGAGAGTGGTTCAGACTTTTATTTCCCTGTTTGGTAAAAATAGGTTTTGGTTAGTGAAAAAGAAGACAGAAAAAACATCCAGGTTCAGGAACTCAAAGTAGATTTGAGCAAGTAATAAAAGGTTTTTATTTCAGTGCACATTATAAATGCACATAATAATAATAATGTATAATAATAATGTAATGATGACTTTACTCAACACAGGGGTGCAACTGATATGCATTTTCATTCTGGCCTCTAGGGGCAACAAGGAGCACATGCACCATCACAGTTTTTCTTCACCCTAAGACATAGTGTAGACAAAAGAACAGTAAAAGTACACAATGAGTGCAAAAATATTGGGTAAGTGTATAATAAGTAACCGAAAATACCAAATACCAAAATTGACACACAGATTGACAACATAAAATTAAATAGGCATGTTGTGTGATCTGAGAGCCCATTTGCGTTTCACTGAAGCTCCATCAGAAATGGTCTCAGTGGATGGATGGTTGTCAAAAAGAACTGAGGGTGCCAGATGCTCACGGGTTTGTTTAAATACTTGGGTTCAGTGTATTTAAATGGGTTCATTCTACTTTTATATTTATAGACGCTGTCAAAGTCACTGTGAGTGGCTGAAAAATTCATTCAAGTCCAAGATGCTGTTAGATTCTGTGACCTTCGGTGACACACTTAAAAACTTTAGTCGTTGGATTAAATAGCAACCAATTCTAACCCTTCCTCTTAATGCCGTTTGTCTGCTGGATCAGGTTTTTGTCTGGCTGACATCATGTCATCTCGGCATAAGAGGATCCTTAGACTGAAAGAGCCCTATTTTTTTATAAGATAAGATTGGGAAAGTCTAGTTTGAGTGAGAGATTTAAGCATTTTAATCCCCATGAGACAGCAATAGAGGATTATATGGCTCGGGAATGTTATGGGAGAAACTATTTTATCTTTCATTGCATTGTTTATAAGGTAAACTGGGGTAAAGCTTGACTTTACAAAGCTATCCACTGGCGCTGTATTTCATTGGCCAACTTTTTCCCCCTAAACCGAGTGGTCCCACTGAAATGGAGGAGAGAGCTGCATTTTGTCAGTCGGAAAGCCACCGTGTTCTGCTGCAGAGCTGCATCTCTCTGCAGCTGGAAGGAATTCCAAGTCTTGCTGAAGGGCACCTCAGCAGGGTGGATTTTGGCTGTCAAGGGGAATTGAGCCTAGGCCGTCTGGCTGAAGTACTGTGACACCAATCACAACACCACCCCGCTGGTTCAGCCAAAAACAATATATGGTTAAATGAGGGACTTGCACGATACAGAGCAGCGCCGAAATGTTCAAATCAAAGAATATTTCTTGAAATGTTTGAAAGAAATGTCCTGCGACAGTGCCCGGGCCATTTCTTGGTGGTAACAGACAATGTTCTCTCACTGGATTGCCAGTAAGAAAGTTGTATGATGGAAAAAGTGGCTGGCTCATATTTAGAAGCACGAAAGCGCTGATATAATGTGAGGTGACGTTAGAATTCCTCTCTCTGTCCAACACAATGTGGGCAGTGTGGAAAACCTGGATGGTGTGACTTTTTTCAGAGAATCCATCACAGCATCGCAAACCCTGCAGGTCTCACTTCGGTACACAGCAGTGCTAATCAAAACCAGCCCGTTGTGGGGGCACAAAGGTCATCAGCCAAGGAGAGGAAATTATTGATGGAAATAAAGGTGCTGGACTGCCCCAGTGGCTCTCCCTTACACTTATTTGCTAGATGTTGAGTCGCTAGACAGGCTGCATTATGAACAAGGCCGAGTTGTTCAAATCTGATTTAAGGGCTGCTTTTGTCATGACGTGCGCCAAAGAAGGTCTCATGCTTTCATTGGCTGTTTCAGTCTATTTCCATTTCTTGACCTGCATTGAATGTCCACTAAAAGTTAATAAGTCTTTAATGTTTTCCTACTTTGAAAATTGCCTATGGACAGAGTGGAGCCTGTGATTTACTGACTTCAGCTGCTTGAGCTGCACATCAAGAAATTTTTTGTTCCCCCTCGTATTAAAACATATGAAATCACTTACAAGTTGCTACTAATTCACGGTGATCTGTCAAACTGTTTTAATGGAGACATGAAGTCATTACAGAATGTGATGACATTGCATGTGTGCGAGGTATGCCGTGCCGCTGTAATTTGGAAAGAGAAGTGCCACAGAGAAAAGTGTCACAAAAGAAGAAAGGGACCCGTGAGGGTCAAGTTCCCGTGTGCAGGCTGTTGTGTGAAGTGTCTGGTGATTGCCAGGCTGTTCTGAGGACGCTGCTGGACAGGGAGGTGAGAGGCAGGTTAATTACTATACTGAGAGGGAAGGGTGAGATGCTTTACATAGCCCTTTGTGTCCTGTAGTCTTGGGTTTCCAGCACAGAGAGGTGTGAGCAAAGAGTGCTGGAAGATGGCAAAGACTAACACTGCACGGGCCAGTTCCATCCTAAAGTCGCCACGTTGATCACCAGATGACAGGAGCTGTGAGTTCTGCGTGAAAACCATGCTGTCACAGGCTCAGTCCTACTGTTAGAACATGCAAGTGCAAACCAAGAGAAGACTAATGCATAGCCTGGTGATCAGAGTGAGTCTCCATTTCCATTTGAGGATGGTATATTGCCCTAATTGCAGTTAGGTCTCAGTCGGCATCATTTTTAGTTATCACAGAAGCAGCCTAAAAGCATGTGGCATGCCAGGGACAGCTGCAGAATTGGGCGACAGTTCTATGTCATGTGTGCACACTAAAGTCAGATCTGTCAGAAACTTGAGGCAACTTGACGCTGGCTCCAAAAACTAGACAATCCCCAAAGATTCCCATGTTGAAGCATTAAAAAGCATTAAAAATGTCCCTGTGCACATATTGGCCTCTATGGATAGTTTCCCCCTTCTTAACAAGTATTCGGGGGGTAATTCTGTTTTATTACTCATCTGCCTGGATATTGGTGTTAAACAGGTGTCCAGTCACAGGTAGCTATAGCAGATTGGTGTCTACTAGACCTCAGCTCTGCTAATTAAAGTCAGTGAATTTGACCTCTCTGCACTCGTCTGTGCTGTTAGTGCCTTTTGAATCATTTTAATAACAGAAAAATAGCACAAAAATAATAGCTAGCACTGTTAAGAGGTACTTATAAAGTATGGATAAAGCATACGTTAAGGAAGTTTGCATATCTCAAATGCAAGACTGTGAATTTGCATGTACTGTGTGTTGAGATACAGTAGATGCAAACACACAGTCTTGCATTCATTCATATTTTCAGAAAGATCAAGGAAAAGCTAAACTACAAAAATACGTTTTGAGCAGTCATTTAAAACAAACCACAGATCAGCACCTCTTTTATATTGGAGCAGGATCTCGATCAGAGGCTGACTGCTGGACTAAGGTCTCAGCAGGTCTGCTACATAGAAGCCTGGCCATATAGGGCTTTATATGTAATTAATAAAACATTTTAATGAATTCTGGTGTGCACTGAGAAATGCACGTGAAAAGTAAGTTACATTAATTGATACAGAGGACGACCAAAGTATGTACTTTGAGAGCATGCAAAGGGTTGTTTTTTGTGTTTTTTGTACTGCTAGTAATGACAGGAGAGGCTGTTGAGGTTCTTAACAGCTGCACATCATCAGCACAGCTGTAAGGACTATCATGAAGTACAGTTTAACAGCTTGCTGTGTAGTTCACAGGTTGTGTGGTTATTTAGTCATTAGTTCAATTCTAGCAAGTGATATTTTTTTACTCAAGACTTTCTTCAATTAAGCCAACTTTTGGCTCCAAAAAACACCCAACATGTTGGCATCCAAATAGTCTGTCAGTGATTTTTGTAAAATAATAAAAACAGCAGCAAGAATTTTATTTTAAGTTGCTGAAAACTGTAAAATTGTAATTTTGAGGTGAAACTCTGTGCTCATCAGTGTCATAGTGCAGGAGGCGTGGAATGAATACTGCTCTGACCGACCGTCACATCCTACATCATACACATTTACCTAACAAGTGAAAGATCCTTGGTTCAGTCTCGGGAGAAGACATAAATCCCTTTAGGTGTAAAGAAATAACAAAATCAAACATGTGGCAATCCTTTGTTAATAAAACAGTATTGCAGGATCTAAGCTGAGAGTGTATACACCTCCTGTAAACACTGATCCATTATAAAAACTGATTATAGGAGTTTTAATGTATCATTAAAAAAACCCAATAATGGTAAATATTCCATGAATGTGTTGAGGCCTTGTAATAACAACTGGCACAAGTCAGTCATAGTTATACAGTAAGTTACTAAAAATAAAATGTTGCCACATGTGATCAAAGTTGCAGGAATGTGTACTTTTTAAATGGCTTCACATGCATTAAATGTACTTTAAATGAGGAGCACCTGCCCACCTTTTCCTCTGTCCCTTACAGTTTTTTTCACTCTTTGCTCCAGTAGTTCAAATTTTCTCTTTCATGACCAGCACTCACTCACTTGTGTGTGCACAAGGAAATATCATTAATGCAATCCAAATGGTTTCTTTTGGATATTTACCTCATTTTGTATTTTGGCCCCAGGTCACCTGAATCCCTTCATTATTTTTCCAGTGGAGGAAACACTTGATTTACAGTCCCAGAACGCCGCTCCAGCATGTCTCTGCAGGTAGATTAACAAAAGCATAAGTGCTGATATTTACATTTTACTGTTGCAGTTCCATTAAAGGTTTGTATGTCTTGAAACCGCAATGTTATGTCTCGGTTTGTTTTCTTGCCCAGGAACACAGTGCAGTGTTTTCTGGACTTCATTAAGTAAATGAACAGGTGTTTCCCCCCTTAAGTCTTCATACAGGTCTAATGAGCCAACTTAAGTGTGCTTAAATTATTAGGCAATTAGGGACGGGAAATGTAGAGAACACCGAACACAGGAAGACATTAGGTGTGTGTACACGCACTGCTAACTCGTACAATGGGGAGTTTTCTTGTGTGATTTAGGAGAAAATCAGCAAGCTTTTTCGGTTTGTGTTTTCAGTGCTAAATATATCATTAGTGATTATGAAAAATGACAAAGTTGAAAATGATGTTTGTTCTGCTCAAAATTGATTCATGTTAATTAACCTCTTTCTAATTTAGTGCTAATGAATAAAAACACAAGTTAGCGGGTGCTCTAATTTCGAGTTTCTGTAATTTGTAGGGTAAAAGTTAAAGAAGAATAAACACATTTATGGGAAACTAAATGCAGTATTGGTTTTTTCCTTTAGTTCAACTGCAGCTATTTGTCAGCAGAGGCCAGACTGGTTCACTCACCCAGCATGTCTATTTGCAGCACAGAGAACTCAATAGGGAACAAGTGCAAGCAGCTTCTGATACACTGAATACTGTGCTGATGTACTGCTGCTGTGTAATCACCATTATTGTATAAGGAGCGTGGAAAGAAAATTGTCTGGACACTTAAAGTGTCTTTAAGTTTCACCTCTCATCCGAGAAGCTTCTTCAGTTCTAAGTGGAGAATCCCAGATTTTAAGTTCTATGAGAGTGTCCCCAAGAGGGTCATGGACCCTCTATTAATCCTCTACCTAATCACACAAGTCAAGGTGTGGGTCACAGTCACTGAGAACCTCCACAGACAATCACCATTATATATTTCTGAGGCTAAATAATGAGGATATCAGGGAATCTTTACATCTGGTGGTACAAAGAGGGACAACAACTAGTTCCAATGGCTCACATGAGATCGCAAAATTTTATCAAAAGTAAAAACCAAATAAAAACACTTGAAAAGCCAGTGAGTGAGGGTTTAATGTGGACACTGCTTCTGTAAACTAGTACTGGAAGTTAAGAGATGTACCTGCCTCATGCAGTGGCCACATTGAAACATTTACCAGTGAGGTAATGGAGAGAATAACATAAAGCCTGGTAGTGGAAGTAAATATGTTTAATTTTAATAGTTTATTTAATGTCTTTCACATTCTTTGTTTACAGTTTGCAAAATAAAGGAGTTACGTAGACAGGTAGGCAGTGGACTGAAACCACCTTGTTGATGCCAAAGGTCATACAAGAATGGCCAGACTATTTCCTGCTGATAGGAAGGCAAGACCTCAGATAACCACTCATTCCAACCAGTCATACAGAAGAGCGTCTCTGAGCACCTGACACAGTGAACTACAGCTGAAGACCACCCTGTGGTTTGTACAGTGGTTAAACTACAGCCTACCTGAGTATTGTTGCTGACCCCTTTGTGATGTAGTAACCACTGCACAGTTGAGGTGTCTGAAGAATACTAAATAATGTATAGAAGAACCATTGGGCAACTCATACACAGCTTAAACTAAAATAATTCTTGTAACATGACACATTTTCCATTAAGCTGATTTAAAGAAACGAACAAAATGTCTGTCGTGCAGGCAGAGGATCGCTGGATTTCAATAATTCACTACAGTCACAGTTGGTGCATGTAAAAGAGAAACTGTGTAGCGCTCTGGGAGGAAAAACCTGATCTGCCCCCGAACAAGAGAGAAGTGTGAATATGACAAAGCCTTCCCTATCTGACACCCAACCCAACAAACAGCCATCTGTCATCATTATAAGTGGCACCTGATGTGCTGCACTTAAGAGCCACCCTGGATCTTTTATGCTCCACTGCCAATTAAGCTGCGCCAATTAACTGCTGAATTATTGAGTCGGCTTCAGAAATTCAATCACTTTTTCATAAACGGACCAATTAAAGTGTTTCATCATCAAGGGCGGCTCCGATGCCGAATCCGCAGGGTACCATCCAAAGTGTCTTCACTGTGTTACTAATTCATATATTTCGATGAGCTAATCTTGTATTCGTGTCATCTCACTGCCAATGTCTTCCCCCTTTAGCGACGCCAGCTCTTTGGTTATTCATATTCTTGGCCTCGGACAATGGGAACCTCTTCAAACTCCATAACAGATAATCCTCGCAGCGCAAAAGTCACCTGTCTCAGGTGTATCGAGGGAGAATGTCAGCTGAAACATTATCGCCACGATGGAGCCTGTGAAAAATATTTTCGTCCTTTTTGTTCATTTGACAGGAGTTAACGCCACTTACTGCCTTTCTGACAGGTCCAGGAGTTATGTTCACCATTATGTTCAGGGGTGTGGAAATTAAATCATGCAACAGGGGATTTGATGACACGTAATATTCATTTTAAAAAGAGTCATTAATAGCTGCAGTATCCTGTGACTAATCCCAAAACAGTCACAAAGAAGCCGGGTGGAGGGGAGCTGGGAGAGAAGTTCTCTGTGTCCGTCTCATCGTTTGCCGCCTTCTTCGCCGGAACAAACTCAAAAGAGAGCACCATGAAAGAAACTGATCTTCACTGGGAGGAATGTGAACAAAATCTGGAGAAACATGTTCTGCATGGTGTCTCCAACAGATTCTAATTTCTAATGTGTGGAAATGGTCATGGAAAACACCTTTTCAGTGCATTGCATGCTTGCTTTTCACCTGTTTCCCAGTGCCATGCTGGAGACGCCTGTACTGCAAGTTATACTACTGCTCCTTATTATCTTTTGTAGCTCTGTACGGCTCTGTGCTTGTGATAATAATCTCAACCCTTTAAAGCCAAATGTATCATGTTTGATACAGGAGTTTTTGAGACTTCTATCTAATCAGTGTGATCAGTGGTGAGAGGCGGGGACAGATCTCCAGTCAGATGCAGGGCACCGTTCAACTATATATTGTCTAAAAAAAAAAATATAGTATTTTCAAAAAACTTTATATGTGCATGGGCTACAGTTATGGCCCATATGTTGTGGCTGTGGCACAGCTGTCAACACTAAATTTTGGTTTATTTCCCTAGTTAAAGTCTGACAGTCCTTCACTATGTCATAGAAACATGTAAAAGATAATCTAATAAAAACTGAAAAGGCAAAGTTTATGAAAAGCAAAACTTTTGGATGCATCTGTAAACATCATTGCTCATGGCAGTTAGATCATTTTGTGGAAAATGGTCGATAAAGTCTTGGAATATTACTGAAAGACTGATGAAAGAAATACTCAATAATTTCCTTCTTTCTTTTCGCTGAATGCATTATAAGGAACAACAGCATAAAAACTCATTAATATTGATCATTTGTAACTCCGTAACATACAAATTATAAGTACATAGATAATAATACACAATATGCATCATACAAACATACTGTACTGGAGTCCTGTGCAGGGTGTAACCTGCTTCTCAGCCTATGACACCTGACGTGGGCTCCAGGCTCGCCATGAATCTAACTTGAATAAGCAGTTTAGAAAATGAATGAATGCAGTTCATTAAAGATTTTGCTTTGGTTAATTAAGAAAAGAGGATAAGCAAGATGTCACGATGATGGTACTGTATTTTATTTTGCCTCTGTTCTTCTACCTACCATAAGGGACAAACTGAATTCCTATTTGGCTGTGATAGGTTAGGTTTAGTTCAGATCTACAGGGTGGGCCACTTATAAGGATACACCGTAATAACATGGGAATGGTTGGTGATATCAAAGTCCTGTTTGTGGCACATTAGTATATGTGAGGGGGCAAACTCCTCAAGATAGGTGGTGACCATGGTGGCCATTTAGAAGTCGGCCATCTTGGATGCAACTTTTGTTTTTTCAATAGGTAGAGGGCCATGTGACACATCAGACTTATTGGTAATGTCACAAGAACAACAATGGTGTGCTTGGTTTCAACGTAACTTTATTTAATTAAGGTTCATGTGAACTTACTGTGATGAAGACAAGTTAATGTTCGATAAATGCATTAGATTTCCCTGCTCCGCTGGGATCACCACAGCAGGTAGCTCCACGTGGTTTTACACCACATGTTCTTGGTCACACAGCTCCCAAAAGATTCGTGTCTCCTCTCAAAATTCAACAGGGGATCTTTCATTTGTTTTCATAGCCATTAAGTAATAAAGTTAAACAATCACGATTTCAATATTTATCAAAATAGTAATGCTATATCAATACGACTTTTCCAATCAAAAAGCCCTGCAAGATGATATGCTAAGGTAAATGTAATGAAATGTACAGCATTCCTTTATTGGGAGTGGGGAGCTGTATCACTATATACTGTCATTTAATAGTGTCACAGTTAGCAGTAGTAGAATGGAGGCTGCCCCAGAACTGACTTCAGATTCTCAGCTTTCTTCTGAAATAGTCTTTGGGAAGTAATTTAAAGATGGAACAGCTACTTCTTCAATTTAAATGCCTTACTACAGACACCGAACCCTGACAGGGTATAAGGGAAAAACAGACACCTTCCATAAGTACAATAAAAAGGCATTAAAGGGGAAATGAAATCATAGAAACAAAAATCTGATTTTACAGCAATAAGCCACTATAATTTGTTGCAGTCCTACTTCTATAAATGGCAGGTGGATTATAGTTTACAATTTGCTGACATGAAATCCTAATCTGATATTTTTTTGTGGTTTGCATAATACCTGAGAACTTTGTGACACCTGCTGCCTTTTTCTCATGCTATGTATTTACAGTTGTGACACCACCAACCAGCACGGAGTTTACAGCCTTTGCCAACAACCGATCCAACAGCAGCAACCCACCAGCTGTGAAAAGTGTTACCCTCACAGGCCTGGCTGTGCTGCTGCTGGTGACTGACAGCGGGTTTAATATTTGATGAGGGACTTGGGATGAACCAAAGGTTTGACTCTCAGAGTGTGTGACACAGGGAACACCCAAACCCTCTGCTATTGTTATCCCCTCCTGCTGCCCTGCTATTCATAGAGCAGAGGATAGGGTTCTGCACTCCCACTCTGAGAGTTTCACAGAAGAGAGAAACACAATGAAGTCAGAATAACAAAGGTCGCTGCACCCTTCTCATCAATATCATGTGAGCTCCTTCGTAACGGGACGGCTGAGTGATGGGCAGTTTAAATGGAGGCGAGTACAGTTTCTCCACATATTACACCCCTCAGATGCAAATTATACTAATATAGTACAAGAGCAGTTTTGTGTTAAAACCTCAAAAAATGTATCTTTAAAACCAATCTTAAAAATAAAGCATCACTACTCTCTATCAGTACAAACACAGAAGTGGCACGTTTAAAGCTTTGGCTGCTGTTTTTGATAGAAAGCATACAGTCACATTCGTTTATGTAGTTAGGAAGCAACATCCATAAACTGTATGGGCAAAATGTGGATATATTGGTAACTAATGTTACAGAATAATAAAACATCAACATCTCTAGTTAATAACCTCTAGATTTGTTTCACCAGCTTGTAGGTGTTATCTCAACCCCTCTGCTCATCCACCACCCACCTTGGGGACCCCTGACCTCTGACATGGTGCTAACAATATCACCACCACTCCCTGTTCCTGCATACATAACTCACTGCTCAATGAAACACGTTCACGCTCTGCTTTAAAGGCTGTGGAAAGGCATTTTGTGGGAAGTTGCAAACTAAAATTGAATTAAATAATAAGTAAATTAGTTTACCTTGAAAATGGATGCACACAAAAACAGTAGATCGAAACATTTTTGTCATAATTAGCTAATAGAACAATTTTAAGCCTTAAATAGAAATTGAAAATGTTAAATCGACTTGATTCTATTTAATCAACGATCAAATTACATACCCGATCTTATTATTTGTAATTATTGTATCTGAAATACATCGAACTGGGAATAGAGAAAGGCTAAACTTGTTTTTTTATTACTTATTTGGTTATAAAAATGATAGAACTGAAACATTTGAAAGGCTATTTCAGTGTTTTGTTTGGTTTATATACACAATCTTAGGCTAACATGTAGGATTTTATGCAGTACTAACATCATAGAAAGTGATGATAAAGTCTTTCTCCAAGTCAAAGCCAACCTAATATTCAGTGATGGCGATAGCTGAGCTCAAAGGCTGAGATGAAATATACTGTATCATATATCCTGCAGGTGTCTCTCAGTGGCTCAGCATGGATCCATGGGATTTACTACAGGACTTAGAGGTGCACTCTCTTCATACCACTTCTGGCTGAATGCCCGAAGGAATCAGTAGCTCCAGCTTTTTTTTGTAACGACTGTCAGGATGTCCACGAGGGAATTTTGGCAGGTTGGAAAGAAACTCTGAAACCGATCCTCCTCTCTTTGCCCTTTTCTGCTCAGACCTTAATCCATAAACCATCCCCGAACAGGCCCATCTGGCATCTGGGCGCCTCCTCATCGGCTCCCTCTCATGCTGCCTACAGACAGCAGCAGTTTCTTTTTTTTACCTCCTCTCTATGCCTGTGATTTCACTTTTCACGTCCACCTTTTAGGGATTTCTGGGTCATTTCCTCATCTCTGTTACATTGTCATCCAAGCATACTGGTTAAATAATGAGTGTTGATCTACAGTGAATGGTGATTCCTATAACAGCTTAACTTGAGCTGCAATGATTGACAGTTCTGTCACCTGACAGAAAATTAATATTGCGGCTGTAACCATGTTTTTTTTCTCAGCTTAAATTCAGCTTGGAGTTGTGGAGTATATCCCACCTGTCACAGTGAATGGTGGCTTACTCCCTGGACAGGCTGCCAGTCCATTATAGGGCTAAGACTACTTAAAAAAGAATCATTTACCATTGTTCAAAACAGAAGTTAGGCGTGGGATCATATGTTGATTATTATAAGCTATTAATCAAGTCCAAGGCATCAAGGACACAAATGTCATGCATTTTTTTAAAGGAAGATCACGAACAGTGTCAAAGGGGGCACACCAACATGTTTTATTTCAGCTTTATTATATACACATTATGTCTTGCTGACAGTTCTTTCATAAACCACATTTAAGCTTATGAATCATACATGTTTAAGTTATGTGTTAATGTAAGAAAAGAAGGAGAGAGCATATAAATCTTTGTTGCTGATATCATATCAAGGTTTGGTACCAGCACCCAAATGATACTATGCCTGTTTTCTTTCAAAAAAATAATAAGCAAACGTTTTTCAGTATGTTTCTGACAATTGGCAAACTTCTGATTTACATCAGAAACCACGAGCTCAAGACTAAGAAACTCATATTTTGCTTTTGGTTCGCAAAAGCTTGCACTGGATTTATGGTTCATATTACTGCCTTAAATCTACAGTGTTGCTCTTTACAACTGCTTGGACAATACACATGTCAACTCTGTGGATTCTGAAGTACTCTCTCTTTATTACAGTTGTGAAACTAGATAAATATAGACAGAGAAATGCAAACAACTACATCAGTCTCCGGTGTTGGTTGTAACGTTCTACATCAAAAGTGCCCTTTTCTTTCAGTTCTTACAATCAGCTGATTTCATTTTGTGCACATGAGGAAACAAATGATGTAGCTGTTTGTAACTTTTAAGGAATGCATGTATGGATGTTAGATTTATTTCTATTGCAAAAAACAACATTAGTGCAATGGTATAGTTGGTGTGTCCAGGACAGAAGTAACTACACTGCAGCCTACAGCTGACAGAACATCAGCTCTTTGGAAGCATCTGCAGAGACAGCATGCTAACAGAAGGCTAGCAAAGAACCCACCGGTGAACCTAAAGCTGGGTATGCCGATCCCAGCCAAACAACCAGAGCCTGATCTTTAGCAAAGCTAAGAGCAGTCAGGCTTGTGTTCAGCTTGTTTTCATCTTTGCTTTGTGTTGTCATATTTATATCCTCCTTCAGGTATAGATTTGTGCCAGTGTATGTAGCCTACTAACTGATAATTATGCAATAATGCATTTCAGGCCATGTTACGGAATAATGGAAAGGTCATGTGATGAGTAGTGTAACAGATTACTTTCTATAGGGAGTATTAAAGTAAAGTAATACATTACTTTTATAGAGGAATGGCCCCAACACTGGATATAACCTCTGGGGATTTAATCCCCAGTCCCTTAACTTAAGCTTTCATTAATTGATAATTATAACCTGAGTCAGTGAATGTGCCACAAAACAATATAATAATAGTAACAATAAAATAATTCTTATACAATTAAAACACTACAACCAAGACAAATCACAGGTTTTTCATAGTCATGTCATAATCAGGTCCCCATAATTTAACTGATGGAGCTCTGAGGTCATTACTGTTTTTGACAAAGATGGCCCAAGTGAACAAAAGAGTACAATTACTTTCTTTAAAGACAAAAAACTGCAGTCAACACTAATGAAGCTTACAGTAAACAATAAAAAAATCCCATAATCTGCCACATATAGCATGTCTTCAGGTGCCACTTGGCCACTTTTCCCCTCCTCATCTCCCAGGAAACACAGTAGGGTCCCGCTGCTTTCTCCTCAGCGACCCTCAAAGCCACAACACAAACAGCAGCAGCCGTATCGAGCCCCAGCTGCCGACATGTCTGCTCAGCAGCGTATTTATTTAAACCTGCCGCTGGCCCTGGCGGTCCTGCGCAGGCCTCGCCGGGGGCCTCCCCGGCTTGTTTGAGAATCCATTCACACCTGCGCATTAAATTACTGACACTAATGTTACTAGTAATGCTTGGACCCGCTCCCATTTTTAAACCTATAAACCAGCAGGAGCAGGGAAATATTGGACATGTTGGGGAGAGAAGAAGGTGACAGATTCAGACACCATACAGGGGGAGTTTTGTTAGATAAGCACCAGCCTGTCTGTCGTGTGTTTTTATTTTCAACCTTCACAAATGTTTATGTCTGACTGTGTTTTTGTCACTTCAGTGTGACTGAATAATAGATGATGCCATGTAGGGGTGCTGGCTGTTGGGTCGATATGTATATTTTTAGTGTAAACGGGTGAGAATAACGATGGTGTCCAGCTCCTTAAAACCCTATGCTGTGACAGTAAGGCTAAAGACACTGTCGCCTCAGGGTGGGGGTGGGTGACACATTGTTTGAGTGTTACCTGGTTGCTAAGGACTCAATGGCTTTTGAACTTGAGAGGTGTGGAGGCATGAACACCTGTGCAGCCCCCCTCTCAGGATACCTTTCACCTTGTCTCACTCTACAGCACTCACCGAGGGGCCGAGAAGAAAAGAAGAGCACGGCGGAGTAAGGAAAGTATCCGAAAGACGTCTCCCATGTTGTCAGTCCGGGGTCAGAGGTCATAGGTCAGAATGGAAGGGTATGTCAGGTGTTAAGTGGAGCAGACAAGCCAATGGAGGTCTTGTTAAATGCTTACCTGGCGACCTGATAACTTGTGGCCAGGTGGGAACACAAAGCGGTTAGCTTTAGTGCAAGATTACTCAAACAGGATGCAGATCAGAGGAGACCTGGTTGATATGGGGAAAGATGTGCATGTGCTCATAAGAGTCTGGAGCTGGTGTGAAATGATTATATATTAAAATGTAGAAACCTGAGCAGTTATCAAGTCTGTTTTAAGCACTAGATATAAAATTGTCTTGCAAAGTTTACTTATGTACAATTACCCACAATTTCCATTATTTTACTAGACAATTATTATACTGCTAAATGTTGTAACATGAAATATTCAAACTTTCCTTCATTTATCTAATGATGATACTTCTAACATTTCAGATTTTACATTTGTGACCAAAAAAGCTAAAAGATAAGTCAAATATAGAGTAGATGAGCTTCTCGGGATGATGACCCTGAAGGACAAAACTAAAATTAATTCCACCTCAACCATCTCCTATTTATTTATCATCCCTGAAGCGAATCGTTTATATTTAAAAGTGACCCAGTGTAATGGAGATTTTTTAAAAGCAAAAATGAATTTTAAAAATCACAAATTGTTCAAAAAACCCCAAACATTTCTACGATAATCCATGTTTGTTACTTTTTACATTTTCTTAGTTTAGTTGACGTTGAACAACAACTAGACATGAAACCCTCATAGTGTTTATTTGTCCTTTCCTACTTAAATCCTACTGGGTAAAAGAAATCCTTGACATTATGTTTTGGTAGATGTACTACTACTATTATTATTATTATTATTATTATTATTATTATTATTATTATTATTATTATTATTATTAGTAGTAGTAGTAGTAGTAGTAGTAGTATTAAAAAATGTGTTTTGCAGAAACATTCTAAAATTATCCAAAATCACGGAAATATCTGGAATTTGTAAAATTAATTACTGAGAAGTTAATAATAATATATATGTGATACAAAAATATCACAGAGGTACATATAAATACTCAGCTATTGTAATAATACTTGTGCGGACCTTTAACTGCATTTTATTTGCTTCTTAAAAGACAGATGACGGCCAAAATGGCAAATAAAAAAAAATTCTTACTAAATAATGCAAAAAGGTTATTTCTCTGCAGTTTGAGAAGAATGAGCTTAAATAACAAATTCATCACATTACATTTCATACAAATGTTAAATGTGGCATCACTGCACTAATCTGCAGCATCAGTGACATGCAATCATCTGAGCAAACAGTCTGGGACCTATTTAATTAGAACAGTGATCACCACAGTGTGACGCTGATCATACAACATCCAATGCTGGGATGTAATAACTGGGAATCTGGCTGCGGCCGATGAAAAGGCTTATTTGCTTTAGTGCTGCGTGAGTCTCTCTAAGCCGAGGGACAAGGCTAGACAGTGCCAATGATGATCTGTAACAGACGGCTGAGGGAGGGCCCTTCTCCTCCTCAGTGAGGTGAGCATTGTGTGGAGCTGGTATTCATCTCTCTGTCCAGCTGCCTATTATTTATTTATATCTATTCACGATGTCCATTGTCCTGTGGGCTCAGCATGGAAACGCACACTGTTGAAGTGAGAAGGCAACACTTTAGACGACAGCAGCAAGTGTGGGAGTGTACAGACTAACACGGAGATTAAGCACTAAGAAAAAATGCTGACCTGCCTTCTAAAGTTGAGCTCAATGTAAACATAAATTAGGAATGTAGATTCATACACAATCCGTGTATAGATTTCAATTGTGTGCATGGTGCAACTAATCAGCTCAACAAACCGGTAGGGTCAGATTTTCTCCACTAATTAAAACACTTTAAAGGCTACACCTGGGTCAAATAATGTGTGCAAACAGCTTCATGTGGCCTATCAGTATTTATTAGGATCCTTTGGCTGCAGACTGGCAGTTTTCATTGTGGGACAGTGTACGTGAAGATAATCCCATAACTGTTTGTTATAGTCTATTTTAAATTCATATAGTCCGGCTAACTTTCTACAAGCACTCTTAAAGTCAGGAAAATAATTTCTATAATGTTGTGCATTTTACATGTTTGGGGACAGAAATTATAAATACCTCCAATTATTCTGTAGCAACATCACAGCAAAGGTTAGGCTCAGACCCTGCTAACTTCAGAAAAGGATCACTCAAATGAAACATGTTGGAGTAAAAATACCCAAACATTTTCCTCAATATATCATCAAAGTAGATAAGACTGTTCCAGAAATGACTCTTGGATGTCTCAGAATAAGAAAACGTTTTATAAAAATCCATTCATCCACCCATCCTTCCTCTTAAATGTATCGGGATCCAGTTGCGAAGCAGACGTCTGAGCAGGCGTGCCTGCTGTCCAGCTTTTTCTCTGAGGAGCAAAACCTGGATCTTTGGGATCGTGACTAAACGCTTGATCATTTGTTAAATTCTTTTACAGCTCTGTTTCTTTCAGTGTCAGTTGTTTCATTCAACTCATTCATCTGATTAGAAATCATTTCACCTTTGGCGGCCCAAAGGCGTGTCGCAGGTCTAATTCGCTGCTCTGGTAATATTTCTCTAAATGCTACTAACCGTCTGGATACTGAGCAGGGGGTTTACTGAGTGGCTATTGTTCGTGTGATTGTTGCCCCAAGTCTTTAAGTTCTTCAAACCAGGAAATGTTTAAACGGGACTAATTAGCCGATATTCCCGTGGCTGGCAGTTCTCGTCTGCAGCTGATCTGACAGGAGTTGTGCCCTCTGGGGTCCAGAGTATCAATTATGGGGCCTTTCACAGTTCGCCGTTTTGGAAACATTAGACAAGTTCAATCCCAGGTTTGCCCTCCACTGCGATCGTGCCGTGACTTTGGCTTTGAAATCACACAGCCGGTCTTGAGGAACGTATGAGCATTTTTTTTCTCATAGAAATTACATTTAATGAGAATAGAAAGAAAGAGAATGAGAGCATTTAGTCTGGGAGACTGTCTGCACAGAGACAACTTTGGTCCTCATCCCACACACACACACAGATGTTCCCAGCAGTTTAGAAGACATAATTTTCTTGGTGACTTATTTAAATCAAAACCATAACCATTACTTTCCATCCCTTTCCTGACCACAACCAAGTCTTCATAATAAAATAATGATTTATATTATGGGGAGAAAAAAGAAGAACAAAAAAGGAGGCCGGCCCTCGTGTCTTGTGACTGTGTAGAGAAATCTAGGTCTCCACAACTTCAGTAATGCAGCTACCCACACACACACACACACACACACACACACACACACACACACACACACACACACACACACACACACACACACACACTGCAGCTTCTCCTCTGTAAACACAGCACCCCCTGGCTGTTCCTCACCTTACTGAGCGCACAGACACTTTTGCATTGTAAACGTATCCACTGTTATACTGTTGAACTCATAAATTTAATGCTTGTCTTTATGATCGTTAGATTTACATTGAATTGTGAATTGTGAGGAACAGAAAGTGGAATTTAATACATAATGCTGCAGGAATTGTAAACACATGATAAATAAAAAATGTAAAAAACATACAAGTAAAAACCTCTTAAAGTGTTTGAGCTTTAAAGCAGCTTCATATAAATCTGTCTTCAGCTTTTATACTGAAAAGATCAAATATTAAATACTTGGGAAATGGGTTTTGGACACTGCTATATATTTCCACAGTAAATCAATAGTGATAAAACTTTTACTGTGTTCTGCTGCATTTTTGCGGCACACAACGGAGTAAAGGCATGGGATACTAAAGATCCCTGCAAGATCCCCGAATTTGATTAAACTCAAATCAGTGTTATTTATATAGCACCAAATAACAGTTAATTACAGTTTTTTACAGACGCTAGGACACATGTCTCAATACTTAGGTCACGTTTGCAAAACTCCTCACACAGTGAGCACAACAGAAGTCTATGTGGGCTAAACTGAGGACCAGTTATCATTGTTTTGGCACAAAATGCATTCAATGACTACATCTCTCAAATTTCATGAATCATCTTCTCACTCAGACACAACAACTGCCAAAAATCTTTGTACGGACAGGACATTTTGCATGTGCTTACATACTGTTTTCAAAAATGTTAAACTTATGGCCAAAACAATAACACAATGCAAAACTTAAAAAGACAGCAAAATCCAACAGCAATATTTTATTGAAACATATTTTAACTCTAAAAATGCAGTTTAACCAGCCACAGCTGATTCTCATTGTAGATGAACATCTACACAGGTGTTACTCCTTCAATTTTTCAACTCCTTCAATTCTGGCAGCCAGAAGATTCTTTCCTAGGTGTGTTGCCCTAGATGACATAAGATGTGATGTGGATGAGAACCTGTGGCCAAATGGAGAAGACCGAGTAGATTAGCATTACTACTGTATGTGTATCAGTGGATGGTGTGTATATAAATACTTGTATTTTGGGATTACTTAGTGCAAAAAAATAAAAATACAGAAACAAATATTAACGAATTCTGCATGATGTCTGATTCATTCCAGTAACATATATTGAAATTATAAACAGAGATGTGTCCTTGTTTTACACAAGAAAACACTGTGTAATGCTACATGTTGTTAGTGTTTTTTAGGTCATTGTTTTGTGGGTGACAAAGTGTGTTTGTCGGCTGTCAACCTTTGCTAGTGTTCTGGAAGAATGAGTTTATTTGAGACCTGAATGAAGTGTTTTGGTAGTTGTAGTGCATTTTGAATGTGAAATGAACTGCTTTGCCAACCTGACGGTCAGTTAGGAGGATTGTGTGAAGAGTTTTGCAAAAGTGACCTAAGTATTGAGACATGTGTCCTAGTGGCTGTAAAAAACTGTAATGTAAAGACCAAACAATAATAGAGGAAAACAATCAAACGATCCCCTTTTCTGCAAGGAGAAGGAAAAACTCCCTTTTAACAGGAAGAAACCTCCAACATAACCAGGCTCATTTGGGTGTATGCAAATATTTACCTGTACACTACAGTGCTTAATGCTATTGATAATATATGAGACATGGAATTTACTAACTGTTTTGCGTATAGGGCAGAAGCATTGTTCTTAAACTTTACACGAACAAAGTTCATACATGTTTGCTCTGCTCTCTTAGGACATTGTGATGCCAAACTGTTGATGACCAGGTTGTTTGGGTTTGTGACTGCTTCTGAAATGTTAAGTTGAACCAAAGCAGGTTGTCAGACTCATAAATGTGTAATTTGTTCTTATTCCCAAGGTGTCCATTAATTCAGTTTTGTCAAACCACATACAAACAATGTGTAATTTGGCAGCACCTGGTTGGTTATGGCATTAGTATGATGAGGATGCTATTTTTTAACATGCAGTATTGGTGTTGTGTAAGGACATATTTGAATGCAAATGACAATATTTTAAACTAATCAAGTGATTGGAGGAGCTAAACCAACTCCGACGCCTTTACCGTCCTACTGTGGTCAGTATTTCTGCATGTGCATTAACACTAAAAGACGCAATGTGTATAACATTGAGATGCAGGCAGGCATCATTCATATGTTACCTTAGGAAGTGTTTGTGTACTTTAAATAGCTTTAAGGTGTAGAATAATGTGGAGTTGAACTCTACCTTACCTAACAAATTATTTAGTTTATTGATCAAAATTGAGAAACTAGCTTCTCTGAGAGCGAAAAACAACCAGCAGTCATGTGAGCACGACAAAGTTCTGGTTATTTTTTGCGCTAAAAGAAGACGTTATGTTTAGTTTTTCCAATTTCAATTTGTCCTTGTGGAAAAAAAAGTGTGCCTGAAATGATCTAAAATGTAAGATAAACAAGAGTCAGACATGTGTCACCTTTTTTAACCAATTATCATTAATAAGTACCGTATTTGGAGGGAGAGGGTCGAACGAAAACACCGCTGCTTCTCGTGATGAAATTAAGTTGTCATTGGAGCGTCTGCCTAAATCCTGCACGCTTACGGGGGAAAAAAGACCATTCTGAGTTCAGAGTGCCATGTAACATTCAATTACAATTAAACTGACGGGTCTCTATTAGTCGGTGTTCATTTCAGGGTTGGAGGCAGGAGGTCGTGACCCGCTCCTCAGGCAGGTGCTTATGTTAGACCCGGTTTTTAAAAAGTACGACCAAACAGAAAGATTAAGTGCAATACAAAACACACCTGGTGGACGCAAGCTCCACACCCCCCTTTATTGGAGTTTGTCTGTCACACAAAAACACACACACACTCAAACACTGGAGTGGAAATTTAAGCTGACAGTCAACATCTCAAATAAATATATTCCTCCATCTTTTTGTTTTAAGATATTAAAGTAATTTCTATAATTGTTTGAAACAAGTCCACTTTTCCTAATTCCCATCTGTGTCCTTGACAACGGGGTCAACGCTGAGCCCTCCCTTGGCAGCTGCGCCAGATGGTTGAGGAGAAAGTGAGAGAAGAAAGAGCGTGGGGGAAAAAAGAGAAGATAGAAGACTTCTGTCAATGTCAAATATAGAATTAGAGTCATTTCCCTGCCTTTTGAGTTGGCTTTAGCGTCCACTGCTGCAAGATGACAAGCCGATACCCTAAGGCAAGAAAAGTCAGGAGCAGCGGCTGAGTGAAGGGTTGGAAAAATCCCTACCTGTTAAAGAAATGTTTGAACTCTAATTGTGCAGAGCCTTTGGCAAATCAGGGGGGCTTTAGAGGGGAGGTCTTGTCCAAACAGAGAAGAATAAAACAGCTATCCTCTCCAACTTTGGAGGGACAGGAGTCAAGACAAATAATGGCGATAAGGAGATTGATGAAAGATGGACACAGAGCATTGTTTGTTGTTTTTAGACAAAGCCGGTCCTTCACTGACGCTAAACAATGAGGTTTATATGGCACTCACATGTACGTTCTGCTTTCAGAGAATACTTTTAAATGAATGGGTAGCTTTGGTGTGAACAGCTGCACCTTCAAAGTAAGTTTTCACCAGCCTGCAGGCTTTCAAATATAAACTAAAATTTCAACACTGATTGCTTTAATCAACAGATTTCACAGCCTGTTACAACAGTTTGCTCTTTAACAGTAGTTAGGTGCTTAGTCTGTCATGTCTGCAGGATATTGTGTTTTAGTAGCAGTGGTGAAAAGTACATTTACACAAGCACAACTGGCAGTCCCTCACATATTGAGTTTTTGCATGCAAATTGTCTGACTAACAACATGCATGCCGAGGCACTAATTATTATCAGTGCTTCAATAGCTAGCACTATCGCTGGACAGGAAGTGGGTACTGGGTTCAACCCAGGCAGGACCCTTCATGCATGTTTCCCATATGCTCACTATTTTCTTGAAGCTGTCTCCCACCTCCAAGAAAACTGCAGCGTAACACTAAAACTCTTTAATAAAAGGCTCTAAACTGGAAGGTTTTTTAAAGTATGACATTCATTGATTCACTGATTACATTTTAACAAGCAACATCTATGCTTGGCGTCCACAAGGTGAAACAAATCTAAAAAACAAAGGTGGGAACAAAATATACAGACAACACAGGTATTTTGTGACCATTACTAACACACGTTTTTTTTTGGACCAATAAAAATACTTATACTGGTTGAAAAATATTATAATAATATAATAATAATAGCTTTTAAGCAGATTTGTCAGCAAAAATATGCTTAATGAGTCTTTGGACTTTGACCAGCCCTATAAGTGGTTGTGTTGAGAATCCTGGCCTACAATAATTCATTTCTGCTTAGAGGTGAAAACCACCTGTTGTACTGCTGGTTGCTGTCTTTCTTTTTTTTTTCTCCATTTCTAAAAGTCAGGATTTAGCAGGTTTATAATAACAATCCAATCACTTTGAAAGTGTTATTAATAACATTTTTCTTTATTGGACTGCAACCTAAAAAAACCTGCAGCATCTAAATATTCCATATTATTGCTAACGTGCAAATATGTACAAAAAATATCCAATGCAGTTTGCTTTGTATCAAATATGAACAATGCAATCCTCACTGGAGACTAATCTGTGCTCGTAGACTGATCATGTGGTGCATTCAACGGTTAAGCTAACTGATGGACAAAACGATTCCTTCTACTGTTAAACTTTGGAGAAAGAATATCACATTATCTAACATTGCACTGTAGATTCATCTGTGATGGTAAAAACTAAAAACACACAGGACCCAGCAACACAACTCATTTTGTGCTGACAGTGTGAGGACAGTGGAAATATTCTTGGTTTCCATGTGAGTCTGAGGTGAAAAAATTCCAAAAATAAAGATACAAATACATGAATTTTGTTTGAGATAAATTAATTACTAAAGATGCCACCTTAAGATTTATGTTTGAGAGTTGCACACAAAACTTTCTTTGTAGTACTCTATCAAAATCAAATGCAGAACACCCTTTTGTTTGACGGGGCCAAAAACAAAAGGAGAGAGAGAGATAGAATAACGGCATAATGAAAATCTATTCCACAAACAGTATGTGGCTAACTGGACTCGTTTTCTACATGCACTCTTTAAACTAAGGCTCTTCAACGCTGAGGCTGTGTGAGTTGGCCCTCAGGAGAAGAAAACCAGAATAGCTCACTGTGTCCTGTGACAAAGCACTTGAAAGGTAACATAATAGGGGCAAGTTCGCAGAGATAGAGCAGACTACGCAGCCGTCCTCCCGTAGGACACTGCTCAGCCGTGCTCTCTGCCAGCGTCCTCTCACCCAGACGCTGCTCGGAGCTCGTGAGTTAAAATCTGGTTCTTATCTCGAAGAGCGTCAAATATAACCAAACAAGTGCAGGGGAAAAAAGTGGGCACTGGTCTGCACGTGTTCAGTCCCAATAGAAGCATGAAAAATAAGCAGGCGGCGGACTGACGACATGCATGGCTCCACTGGGGGTTCCCGAGAAGGTCTAAACACTCCAGCCAGGGCTGCGGTGTCAAACTAAGGAAGAGCAGCTCCAACAAAACGTTTGGCTACTTCTGGCTTGAAAAAGTGCACATTTTTTTGGTTTTTGCTATTATTTTCCAATTTTGAATCCCAGTTCTGTCTGTCTGTATTTTAAATGCATTTAGATGAAGTGTCTGCATGTGACTATTTAAGCTGTTTCATTTAATAATATCACATTTTTATTTCCCTTGATAGAAATACACAGCTCTACCAATAAAATAGGACTGAACCTAATAGTTCTTTTACCAGTTCTTTGCTGTGTGAGCAATTATTTGTCAGAAAACAACAAAATGTGAGACTCAGTGTCACTGAATAAATTTAAATGAGGGCAAACTGAAGCTTACATAGGGTGAAATTATAATCTTTTTCTAGTCTGTTTTCTCATTGTCAACAAAACCCCCTCAAACATAATTAATTTATACAAATATCAAGAGTTTGACATACTTTATTCCCGTGTGCTATAAGCATTCAGCCTTGTCCTACAAGGGAAAACACAAATGAGCCACAGGGCTACATTAGAGTCACACATCTGTATTACTCCACAGTTGACAAACGTCCAATACAAACACAGGTTTTACTCATTTTTGAGAAATGCTTGCTTTCAACTACATTTCCCAGCTTCATTTGGAAGTTAAAGTATATATTAGTGAGCAGTTTTTAAAGAAAACAAAGCTTCAGGCAGACTGACACACACGATGGGAAACTAAAACTGATGGGTTAACATGTTATTGGCTGTAATGTTTTCATGAGATCTTTTGACAGTAAGGACAAGAAAAAAAAGAGTTTTCTTTCAATAATACAATTTCACAAGAAAAGAGAAAATAAGTCCTGACCTTTCAAACCGCACCAACAGGGTAGTATGGGGATGTGTGTCCATCACAATATCCTAAATCAATATCAAAAAGTGATAGTTTTTCTGTTCATCAGTCCAAAAACTACTATTTTTGTCATTTTTGCCTGAAAAACACCTAAAATATGCTCTAAATGCTCAAAATACACTTTATATTCCAGATATGTCAAAATACAATTACCTTGAAAGAACATGCAGGAACACACACACTCTCACACACAGGCGTCAGCCCTCTGTCTTGTCAGACGCCATTAGAGAAGCAACTAGCCAACGTCTTGTCCTCAGCAGCTGGCAAAAGCCTTCTCCATTCATCACTGCATCTCTTCTCCTTGTGGACCTTTCCCTATTATTAGTGTTAATACAAGGCCAGAGGACATGGAGTGAAACAGGCCTGGCAGTGCTTAAAAAGCCCAAATGTCAGACTATGACATGCTGCCAGCTGCCGGCGTCTTTGATATGCTGTGGCTCGATGATGCTTATTTGATCATTTCATTAGAAAATTTGGTCTAGGTGTCAAAGAGGTTCCCTATGTCTGTGCTGCAGCTATTAGGCTCAATTATAGCTGCCAGAAAGACAGAGAACTGAGCTGGCTCTGTGCGCTGCATTCAGAGTGGCCTTAAAGAGCCACTGAGAGGGTCACAGAAATTGCCATTCATAACACTTAATGGCTTATGAATGAAGTTTTCCTTCTAATTATATAATCGCACATGCACACTCAACAAAAAAAGAAGAAGAAACTAACATTCTTGGCTCCAGGGACCTCAGGAATCATCATGGTGGAAATACGCTTTTTTCTTTTCTTGTGGCTTAAGTTTGATTTTAAAGATGTTTAAACCTTTCCTCATAATAATCTAGAATATGTAAGATTAGGTCTGAAAATACTGGTTGGTTAGTCCAGTGGTGACCAACCTATAGCAGGACAGTGAGATGACCGGCAGCTAGGGCTTGGAGGTATATGGAAATTATCTGAGTGATTTAATTCATTGTTTTTGCTCTGTGCAAAATTGTTATAAAAATAGAGAGAAAGGTCTATGTTTCTGTCTGATGCCACATTAGCCTCATAAACTGTAACCCGATTGCTGTAAGCTCACATGTGCTCCTGTTTAACTGTCTACAGTTGCTTCAGGTGGCAGCTTGTATTGGGAATCTCATAGCGAATTTATCAGTGGCATCATAGAAAAAGTAAATGTGTAATGATCCCGGGAGAGTACTGAAACCACAGGAGTGGAATTCTACTTAATCAAGCCTGTCTTTGCCTTCTCAGTGGACGCAGTTAGCAGCAAAGCTTAGCAGAAAGAGATGATTTAAAGTAAAGTGCTCTCCATAATCTGGAGGCTTCCACTTATATAGTTGGAGCATCGGTGCATAGCTCTGTGGGATAATCGGCATTCTTTAAAAATGGATAGGGCGACAGTGCCCCAGGTGAGTCCGGTCTTATCATTTTTGCATCTTGCAAGAAAAACAAACAAACAGAAAACTCTTTTAGATTTTTGCCTCTCCAAAGCAAAATGGAAAACTAAAAAAACAAAACGAAACAAAAACAAAGAGAAAACAAAATGTACATTTTTTTTCTGTATTGTTTTTACATGAAAATTTTACAGCAAATTTTCACTTTAACATAATTTCATAAAATGAAAACACTACATGAAGAAAAATAATTTTTGGCTGAACTGGAGCATCAAGTTTCTAAAAACAGCTGCTTTGTTTTGATGATGAAATGGTCAACTGATTGATGACTTTAGTAACGTACTTTTCATAAACAAAAACGTGAGAAACACAGATCCTCAGTGACTTAAAGAAGGCTTGGTTGAGGGTTTTTGGTAGTCAGATGAAAAAAGCATTTCGTGTGTGTTAATAAGACTCTGTGAGAAATAATCATTTTAGCTGTTTTGTATAACTTCCAAGCAGTGGTAAAGAAAACAGACTAATCAAAAATGACTCTTATAAGTTGCAGGTGTATTTATGACCAATAAATAATACATCCTGTAACACAAAGACATATTGCATTACGTGTAGTACAGAGGAAAGATGTATAGTTTCTCTGTTGACTTTATACTAATATTAATCTGTGCACCACTGAGGAATAACAGTCAGGGCCATATTACCTTTTCATGTCAATTTTCAAAATTGCATGCATGACGTATTTGCACATGCATGTGGCACTTTTCATTTTTTTGAGCCACTTATAGATTAGATGTAATAGACATGCCGGGAAATGTGCAGCTGAAGGAATGCTGAGCACATGTTCAAAAATAAATAGACCAGTGAGAATTGAAACAAGCACTCATAAGGTTAATCAAACCTAATTTCTTCATGGTTTCTCTTCTTTGGTCTGCCAGCATTTTCCCTGTCATTCTATTATTCTAGAGCTCTCTCTGGGCAACAGTAATCCAGGCATAACTAGGCCCTGCCACAGCAAATTAGCTGCAAACAGACGTAGAACAGAGTGAGTGCGTGCATTTCTCACCTTCTGCATAACACTTTTTAAGAACAGGCTGCATACCAGGAACACATGGGGAAATTAACTAATTGGAAAACCAAGGAGCGGCATATTGGGACTGGCCTCGAATTACATAAAATACTTTTCTTCCTATGATGAATTTCTGTGGCCGATGTGGCGACGGTGAACTCCCTCAATCATCCGGAGCAGCTTTAACCTCGGATGTGATTAAATGACTGGTCAGAACAAAAGAAGCAAAAGGTTAAGAGAGGAAGAGAATGTGAGGTCTGACTCTTTTCCCCTCAGTTTTTTCCTTCGCTGAGGGTGGCGTCGCTTGCGTGGCCCAGGCGCACGCTGGAGGAGTGTTAAACCTCTCAGGCTGCGAGGGGAAGAAATGACAGGACTCCCTCAAGCTCCCCTCTGTTCTTCTAATGGACTCCTCCGTCGACATGGCGGGGTTAGAAACATCATAAGTTCATATTCCCCACATGAGACCTCGTCCCCCCCTTCCCTCCATTTACTGGTGTTGCCTTTCAGATTCCTCAATGGCTCCATCTCTTTCACCCAAAGAATCAGAGTCCTATCAGTGAAATCAAAGGCGATTACACAGCTCACTAGTCATTTAGGATCTCTGTGGCTGCGGTAAGTATGTAATGCATGCCGCAGCCCCAAAGTCTCTGTTTATTCAGTGAAAGTGCTCTGTAATTTATTTAAAATAATCTATTTTAACAAATAAAGAGGTCATTGAGTGAGCGCATTGCTGCAGGCACACATTTAAATACCTCTTTAAGAGTCTGACTGGCTGACGGGCTGCTGAGCTGGCTGGACCCAGAGGATGCAGAGGCAGCCCTCCTCTCTGAACAAAGTGATTTGCCAAAATCTGCAAAGCAACATCACATGTTTAGTGAGGGAGTACTTGCCCTCTGTTGATCTGTGAGCACCGATCAGCAAGGTGAGGCCCTTTTCCCCTCTTTTTATTGACCTGTTTGATTCAGATCCAGAGAGCTTGTTTGGAGAGGGGGTGGGCTCAGAGCCCTGGCAAATGTTTTTTGGGAGGGAGTAAATATGACGGATGGGATTACAAGGAAACCCTCTCAGCAATTTCGAAGGGCTTGAAATAGAGCTGGTTTTTCCTGCATACCAGTACATCTCCCCACTTGCTCTCTGTGGTGGCTTGAGCAGCTCAGGTGCACTGTATCTACGTTATGTCTGCCTGTCTGATGGGATCTGACTGCACCACAGAGCTGGACGCATCAAAGGAAGTCAAAGAGAGGAGGCCAGTCCAACTGTAAGAGGCCCAGTTATATAAATGGAGCCAAAGTACTTTGCTTTATTTGGACTTGTTTGGGCTTATTTGTTTGTGCACCACACAGCTTCATACTTGGCGAGATGCAGAGTGCAGTTTTTCCTCCCACTTTAAATACCTACAGTCTGCAGCTTGTTGGGTTATAAAACAACTTATTTCCATCATTAAATCTTATACATTATGTCTTCCATTTTTTTTAGCCAACAATACTTTCATCAAAGACTCCATTAAATTCATATTATAAAAGCTTTTCCATGTCATATGTTGGCAGAACCGACCTGGACTGTGAATGTATCACGCTGGCTGACTTATTCACCAATGAAGCACACATTCAGTAGACCTGTGAGGTTCAAGGGCTAACAAAGTGGCTAATTTTTGAGCATATATATCCACTGAAAGGAGGGGGACTGAAGAAGACTGACATTTCACCAAACTTTTCTACAAAAACATCAGCGGACCATGACTGGCATCTGGTGTAATAAGTGGTTGGTGTGTAGCGAGTCTCCTCGGTTCCGGCCAAAGAAAACCAGGTTTAGTGTAACCGCTGTTTCCTCGAGTGGCCCAATGTCCAGAAGAGAAGCAGAAGAAAGGGTTCGAGAGTTTGTAGCATGTTGTCACTCCAGTATAGCGCTTTAATCTCACCGAGCTATGCTCTTTGTTAGGGAAAATTCAGATATTAGACTTTATTTTCTTGAGGCTGTATCAGCTATCACTCATTCTCCACTATCTGCATGTTCATCCTCTCCTGATGCTGACAGATAAGGTCTGTGTTACTTTGGTGAATAGCTCCATCTGTATTGGCTGACATTGTGGTTTGGGTCAGTGAGTCAGGGTTAGGCTGATGGATTACTTTACTAATGATTTTGGCCGGAGAGTCAGCTTGTTTTAAAAAGCCAGGCATTGGCTGAGTCAGTCTGAGTTTCATATGGTGTTATGGATTGGCGGAGCTGTGTGCAGAGCCCCTCCTCAACAGCCAAAATCGACGCTTGATTATTTAATGTTCTTGTTTTACAAACCTGGTTTAATCTGCAGAGCAAAGAAACAAGAAATTCAATCGGCACGGCCAATTTTAAAGAGAGTATGTTAGATCTCTCTTTTTTTCCATAAACAAAACCTGCAGACTGAATAGTAGGCGCTGTCACTGTAACATAATATACTGATTCCCTTTTGAGATGTTTGCATTTACTGTACCACTAGCGGAAGATGTCCTCTGTGATTGAGCCCACCCAGACTGCAGTGTTGCGAGGGAGCGTGCCCCTTACCTCCCATTGGGGGCAACAAGGTCCTGTGTCCACATTTCAAGCTGGGCTGTCACTCACAGTAGGGGAGAAAGAGTTCTGTCTTGGGGTCAGCACTTATGTTCTCCAGCTAAGAAAGCAAGGCACGCTCTCAGAGGACAGGCAGCAGTTCAACACAGCACGCTTTGTGTTGCATCTACACAGGCAAAGAGATGAGCAGGAAAAAAGACAATTAAAAGGATTCTGTACGTCTGTTGCCTTGTAGCAGCTCTTTGCTTATTTCACAGAATCTTTAGCAAATTCAGTAGAGAGAAAGCTTTGGAAAGGAAACTATATTTTGATTATACCACAAGTTTATGAACATAATTAATTTTGAGAGCTTCTAATCTGTCAACACTTCTTCTTAATATTTTTTTGTACTTGTTAAGAAATGTCGACTTTATTTTATTATTCTGTAAAATAAACCCATTCCCCCTATATGGGTATTTACTCTATTTAAAAGGAAGCAACCATTTTTATTGACACTTGAGATACACCTCACTTGCTGCAGTCTTCTGAAGGACAGTCTCCACTCGAAAACCTCCACATCACTCCTGGTAATGGAGCTGAAAGTGTCAAAGTTGGAAGCAGCTGGAGTTCTTTTTGCCCCCCAGAGTTTTCTCCATAAGGTTTCATCTTTTAAGCTGTTCCAAGAGTTTCTTCTCTGTAATCTGGGAGCTATCTGTGGTGATATATTATTGAAATGGTTGTGAAAACTGACATGGTTGTAGACACACCACAGGCACCAAGTACCAAAGTGTGGCACACACCAAAACTGACTTCACTTTTGGGGCACTATCTTTCATGAGGGTGACAAGCAAAAACCCAGTGTGAGTGTGCAGAAATAAATGTTGTCACTAATGTCAAATGTTGAAATGCGAACTCAGACTGAAGTTAAAGCATTTAGCAGCGCAGCTCTGCTTTGAACAGAATCTGATGACGCCACATCTGTGTTAACAAGGACACTGGTCTGGTGTCAATCTGTCCATCTTTGAACTTCTAATTGAGTTAGGCAGGATCAGCAGGCATAACAATCCATATATGAGACTTAAAGAGATTAAAGAAGAGGGTAAGAGTGAAAGAAAGAGAGACATGTTAGGCCAGTGTCACCTCCTAATATAATTTGGCACATGGTCGCATGAGCTTCTTTAGGTGTAGAGTTTCTTTTTTAAGTGGCTAATGCCTGTGGTGGGTGAACACCCACCAGGGACAAGAGAGGTCAGTGTTTTGGATGGAACGTGTGGAGAAAATGTGGGGGGATCTTCCTGTCATTCACTGCTAATTTCTCTGAGCTCTGGTGACCTCTGACCTCCATGCACACAAGCCAGCCACCTATACCTCAGTGAATCGCTGTGTAAGAAAACTTCAACACCTCACTGGATATTAGAAACAAGAAACCTATTTGAATTTGGGGTAACAAGGTTTAAATGAAATAAATTATTTGTTTGCCTTTGGGCCCACCTCCATAAAGCGCCAACTTATTGTGGGGGGTTGCATGCCCGTATGGTCCCACAAGTTATCTTGTCAGGACAATTTGCTCTTGGTAGGGTCTCCCTAGGCAAACTGGTCCTGGGTGACAGAGCGATTCAGAAAGACCCCTATGATAGAAGAGGAATCAGGGGACGTGGCTACTCTGCCAGGGAAATGGTTACCAAGGCCCCACCTTGGAGCCAGGCCTGGGTGCGGGTTGCTTGCCAGAGTGTGGTTTGTGATGAGGCCTAACCCATGGTGCCCAGCTGGGCAGTCTTCTGTGGGCCTGCCACTCACAGGAGAGGCCGAAGGGGTTCAGTGCTTTGTGAATCAGGCAGCATTCAGGGGTGAAGGTCCAAAGAGTTTTGTGGACCATGTTCCACACCTCCATTGTTAAGCTGCTGTGTGGAGCTGTGGCCATGTGTTGGCTGATGCCCGCTGTGGTGGTAACCCGGACCCAGACGCTGGATGCCAGAGAAAAAGGGAGCTATCAAGTTGAAGAAAGAATCTGTTAGCTTGTGGGACTCTGTGGCAACTGTAAGGTACTGACAGAGCAAGCAGAAATGGCCCTCGCAGTAGCTGAAGCAACATTTCAGCCACTGTGTCAGGAGGACCCAGAGTCCAGTATGTGGGAGTGGACCCAAATGCAGACACAATCAAAAACAGTAATAAGACTTTAACAAGCTTTATTGGATGAACAAAGATTCAAAGTAACAGGACGAAGGAACATAGCAGGAGTCTCTGACATAGTAGGTGAGCAGAACAGGCGAGGAACCAGATCTTACAGGGCGACACAAGGAAACACAGGATGGCAGCAGAAACATTTCAGATGCTCACCAGGATGACGAAACTGGTACAAGTTCAGTGATGCCATGGAGCACGGAGAAGTGGCTTCCTACTTACTCTGTATACAGTAGGAACACAGTGTCTGACTCCCTGTCCTCCTCATCTACTTTGGACAGCTTGATGCCAGCTCTTTAAAAATATTGATACAATCCTACTTTCAACATAGAACAGAGAGCCTGGTGGAATCAAAAGCACTGAGTGCAATCTGCTCAGGCGGCCATAGAAAAAGGTAAAACAGACAGAAGTACATGTTTTATGTCTGTGTTGTCCAATCATCAAAGGAGTCCAGAGTTCAAAGAAGACCAAGATAAAAGCTTAAAGTTAAGAAGCGGTTTTCTTTAGAGGAGAAGAAACAACTTGCTAAGTCATCCAAAAATGATATGTTTTTATCAGTCTAACTATAGCTCTAGTGATGGAGCATTGATTTTTGTGTTCCAACTGGTGGGATATAGCAGCAGATACACTGGTTCTGATATTTTGAAAATAATGGCATGAAAAGTGGTTAAACAAAGCGTGTAATGTTACATAATTATGTGAGGTTTAAGACTTGACAAAAGTTGTAATCAAAAATGGAGAAATTCAAAAATCCACCAAAAAAATAGTAGGTTTCTCACTGTATTCATGATAATTTGGTCTTCAAATATCCTGAAACATTTGTCTTTCTCTTCTAGAGGTGAGGAATCCACATCAGTCTGACACAAGGTTCACATTAGTCATCCGACTTACTCAGGAAGGGTTAAGATAATCTGGAAAGTGGAAAAAATTGAGTTGTTAACTTCACACTGATCCTAGACAGCACGTCCAACTATTGGTCACCTGGGGCGTCCAATGGCTGCCACTCAGAGCCTCTATTCTCCAAACTTTCCATCTCATTTATTCCTCCTCTTCCTCTTTTCATAAGCACAGATGCATTGGGAACCTTCAATCAGCTTCATGATGACACAACCTCTCCATTTTCATGCACCTCAGTCTCTGTCCTGCATGCCACCACGCACACACAAGAGACGATACACACACACAAACACACGTGCACATACACACACCAATGTGCAAATGCAATTTGCCCAACTGGCAAACATCTGTTGATAATTATTGCCCAGTCTCAGCAGAGAACTTGTGATATTTAATATTTCCTCACCACTTGAACAAATAAGCTATAATAACTGCAAGGTACTTGACCACAGGAGTAGAGGAGATGTGCAGCATGAAAGGAACTGTGTGCACTTTGGTTCAGTCTGTGTTGTTTCCATAGTATTTTACCCCAGGCTTATATAGTAAAAAAAGAAAAGAAAAAAGAATCAACTTAAAAACCCACCAACCTCCATACACCCCCAAAACCACTGAAAGTTAAACAGTGAGCAAACATTATAAATCACTGCTTAAAAGAAGATATAAATAGTTATAAATACCTACAAACACCATTCACACATACTGTAGAGAGACACACACAGTTGAACTGATGTGCTATGGAGGTGTTGCAGAGCTGCAGAGCATCAAGAGACATTCACAAAACACTCATTAACTTACTTCACAAAGCCGCCTTTGTGACCTGCCAGATCCTTGGCTACTCTCCCTGCTCTCTCTCTGACACGCACATACACACACCACTCACACATGGATAGTTTCTAGGCCAATAAGAAAGTACATAAACACTAAATGGGATTAAAGTTTAAATTGTTATAGCTACCTGAACATTTCTTTTTCTAGGAATGCTGCCTTGAAACACGAGTCTCTGTGCAGCCTGTTAAGAAAAGAAATAAACTGCTCTTGCAGCAAATACACCAACTAATGTTTGACCTGTGCCAAAACCCACCACATACAAGTCTGCCAAGACATAGATGAACGCTATCTAGGGAATTTATATGCTGTAAAATACGGTTGTGTACAGGTCATGATGCAGCACATATAGACACCTGTATCGCCTGAATCAACTGAACATGCAGTTATATTCCTAAAGATTACAGATTAAATCAGCCGAGCACAAAGAGGACCCAGAGTCAGTCCTCTTTGTGAAAGCTCAACATGAAGTTAAGTAATAAAAGGTTTATTAACTATTTTTGTACTTTGAGACGTGTTTGTTCATCTCCAATGCAACTTCTAGGATCTGATTTGAGCAGCAGTAATATAAAGTCCAATAAAAGATCCTTTTTTTCATTTTATGAAGCTCAAACTGTCTTTCAGATCAACAATCCTGTAGTTGGCGTTCTGCTGATTAACAGTTGGTGGCAGTAATGCACAAACAGAAGTAGTAATGATGGGCATCTTTTATGATACTTTACAGAGGAAACTACTGACTTATTAAATAAAGAAACCAATAACAAATATGCTAACTGCTTGCAGCCACTTATGCAATTACTGTGATGGTGAAAATGAGACCCAAGTTGGAATAAACCTTCACAAAGATTCATCGATTTTTTTGCACCAGCAGCAGTGTGACAAAAACTGCTTTTCCATGATAATGAATTTACCACGAGGCACTTCTTCCTGCCTGCCCTCACATCAAAGTGAGCAACCTGCTCAGGTTTCACCAGCCAGGAGGACCAGCCGAGGCAGCACGGCTTGTTTCACTTCCAGCAGATGAGTGGGGAGGCTTGAGGAGGAGGTCAGCAGCACACCAGGGGATTCCTTGACAGCAGCTTTGCCAGAGACCACCAAGGTGATCGGCTGATGAAATGACAGGCCACATTCTTATCCTCACTCCCGAGGGCAAGGAAACAGACAAGGTGCTGGACGAGGGAGGATATCAATGGCATGTTTCACTTTATTTTGGAGATTGGTTCTGTTTGCCTGTGTGACTGCGTGTGAAGATATCTTCATGCACGCTGCCATTTACATTCAATATGCCCACTGTACTGAAATCAGCTGAAGAGAGGTTGGTGTTGGAGCATGAAATATTTTATAAAGGCATACTTGTTAAGTACGACTTACATTCAAGCGAGTCGAGAAGTAGAGAAACAACCTCCGTGATGGATGATAGAGAAATAAGTATTTGGGCTGGGGGGGAAACTTCTAATTACGAGAAGGGAGGCACGTGCTCATTCATCCCAAGAGGGACTCTAAGAGCTTTGGCCTCATGAATTGAATAGTGTGGTGAGGGGGTTTGGGATGGACCAGAAGTGGCACCTTTGCCAGCCACAGCGCACAAGGTGCCTTGACTCCTTTTACCACATGCGATTGCTGCCTGCATGTTCCGTGACCCGTCACATAATCGAGCCCTTCTCGCTGCCTTGCACCAAAAAGGACACAAATTCACCGCCTTTCATTTATTGCCTTATAAAAAGACTTTTGGTCAATTTTTGCATCTCTAAAACGAGCATGCTGGTTTTCCCCCCACATAGTGCTCCATTCATCATAGGCTGGTGTAGGGAGACCTACTGCTCTTACATTTCCTGTAATTGGAGTGGCAGCGGTCCAAAGGTTGGCATAAATATTAAAGACAGAAGGTAGCAAAATGAATTATTTCCTGGCAGTTTCTCACCTTTGCCAACAAGCATTTTTATAATCAGTTATGTTTCAGCAAGAGAGTGTTTGCATACATCTTTGTTTAGTTACGAAACAATTTGTCACCTTTTATTCTCCCAACTTCCTCTTAGGTCAACAGGCCCTCGTGGCGCCCTAAATGTTCTCCACGAGCTTATGAGGCTTGGTGGTGAATCTGGTGCCTATGAGACATAACTCTCCCTGTCAAAACAGAGAGGGAAACCATGATTCTTTGCAACACGCGTCCCACGCTGCTCGAATCTAATAATGCAGCAGACGTGAGGTCATTTTTTTAGCGTTCTCTTGCCAGCATTTATTGAACGTGACTACATTTTTGGAGCTTTCGACTAACTTTACAAAGGTTATTAAGAACGGGATATTTTGAGCATCAGATTAGGTTTGTGTGCATGTCCAGTTTCAAGTTTTCAGGAGCTGAAGGTGCTAAATCCTAAGAAGAAAGTTATCTCATTATCACCGCAGGGCGACTTGGTTTTGCAAGAATCTGATGTTGAACTTAAAAATGAAAACTTGGAAATGCTCCTTCACCCACTTGACCACTTTCTCAAAGTGGGCTGTTGTCCAGCAGCTACATGTAGTCACTTCACGGTTTGTGTTACAGTACATATTGACATTTGAAGCTGATGTTTTGAAATATTGGCCAATCATATATTTTGACAAGACAAATGTGAGCCTCAGTGAGTGTTTCTGTTTTAGGGGTCAAATGAAAACACCGTGTGATGGTCATTTACAGTAATGTTTTTTTTCCAGTGCGCGCGCGCACACACACACACACACACACACACACACACACACACACACACACACACACACACACACACACACACACACACACACACACACCGTGTACACAGTGTGGATGTGAAAATGAATTTGAAAAGGAGGAAAAAAGACCAAAAAGGCAGCTTTTGATAGAATGAAATGCACCCAGCTGTGAGCTGGACCTGCCACATTTAATGCATAAATAAACTTGTATCTGATGCCAGGTTTTCAACAAACTACCATGTAAATGGGAGATTTTCAGATTAGAGATATAGAGATAGCACACTTAATAAGAAGTGATAGGTTTTAAATTATTGTGGGGCGTGATGTTGATGTTGAATTAGTTTGCTATGAACAGGATTCTGCTTTATTGAGTGACCTGTGCCTGCTGAGATGGAGTCAGCTGGTTAAATATTTAGTATAAAATTCTTCATTTCTGTCATGTTAAAAACATCATGCAAATTTCAGACAGAGTGAGCATCCTCTTTCCTTTGGCCGTACTTGTGTTTTTATTTGAGAGATGCTAAATTAGAGGAAAACATCTGTAGTAACACACTTTTGATGAATGTAGCTGCAGCAGCTGAACCTGTTTTAATAATTCAAGATGTTTATACTTCTCTTAGACTCTAATTATGCACTTACACATTTACATATTTGCAGGAAAAGTTCAACGGGCAAGATAAAAGTCACATTCAAGCACCTTTTTTATTGACAAATTGGAATAAATACCCATGCTCTTGACCATCACACGTAGTAAGTTGTTTTCTTTTGCTGTGCAGTCAATCATGTGCTTTGACATACAAAAATAGACTGGGACACTTAGTAAAGAAAACCTCATTTATAACAAACTTCAGTGCATATATTACACATATTTAAGAAACACTTGTGGATGTTATGGGATTGCTTCAAGAGGTCCTTTAGGTGGTGTTTGCTTTAATTATCGAAATGGAAATGGCCATTTAAATTAACATTTCAGTTATCTTTGCAATCAGAGCCCGCCTCATGCCGTTAAAATACAACATCATAAGTTAAAAAAAGAAGCAAAAAAAAGAAAAAGAAAAAGATGTGGGCAGTCTGCAGAAGAAATACTCAAACATGAAGGGGTGTTAAGAGCTCTAACCTTCGTGGTGGGGTGCGTCAAGAGACTTTTTCTCGTTTACTTTAAGCCGGCTGCCTTTTAAGAGTGATAGAACACAGGTTTCCTCTTCCATTCATACACTGTGAGTCTTGGATGCTGCGTTAAATATGGAATATTTGTGTGGGAACATCATCACGGTTCGAATATATTGGCAATGGCAACGGGGCATAAGGGCTTCCCTATTTGTGCCACAAGATGAGAGGGTGTTTCTTTCACTGGCGCCAGAGGCCCTGTGAACCGTAAGCTGATTAAAAAGGCGACCTCATGTTCGTGCTGACAGTGGCCACATTTAAATAATGCTGTCAGTGTCAGAGACAAAGATAGGTGGGTGGATTCAGCGAGAGGAAAGGATGAGATTTGTTTTGAGGTGTATGGAGAAAGTGACCAATTCTCAGTTCTTGTCCTACACAAATTCTGATGACCTCGTTAAAGGATTGGTACCTGAATGGAGCTGCTTTAAAAATTCCTTCTAGCATGTCTTGAGGAAATATTAAGGGATTAGTTAACACTGTCTTTTTCTTTTCCAGTGGTTTCAGGCTATAAGACAGCTTTGCCAGGCTTTCTGCCTTCACCCCAGTTCAACAAAGGTGAGTGAAAGTTTAGTTTTTGAGCTCACAATACACAAAACTTTAAAATTAAGATGAGAGATAAGTTGCTTCATTGTCACTAAGGCAAAACCGGGGTCAACATGGAAGCTCAGCGCTTGGGTTGAAATTCCTCTTATACCACTGTAAGAGGATCCTGGATTCAAACCTGGGCAGGACACGGGTCTCTGCCACCATCATTTTTGAAAAAGAGAGTCTTAAAGTGATTGAACATGAATACAATATACAGTGGGTTCAGAGTCCTCATGACACAGAACAGACACAAACAATTTGCATCCCTAATACTATGCATCAAGTAAGTCAGAGAGTACTGTGTATTAAAAGGAAAAAGAAGACCACATGTGGAAAAAAGCGGTTTTGTACACAAATTAAACAGTCAAATACTACTGTACTCACATCTATAGGCAGTACTTTCCAATGAACACATTAGAAAAACTGCAGCAGGACTCAAAACTAGACTCAGACACACAATGACCACAAATTAGTCAAAATAATAAAAGCAGCGGCGCGGGGGCCGAGGTTGCCAGCTGAGCAGCACCGCAAGAAGTGACTCATAAAGAATTAAAGGTACTTCAATGGAAAATGTTTGTACTGACAATGATTCAAATGACTGTGTGCAAAATTAGAGATGTTTGTTGTCAGAAATCCACAGAGAATCTCTGTAATTGCTCTCAGCTCTCCTTTATGCAGCATTTTGGTTTGACTGAACATTTTCAGCCAAAACTGACAGCTGTTTCCAGCGAGAAGCTTAAAAGCCATATCTATGTTGCTTGACCAGCACAGAACAACATACAGCCAAAGTTAACAACTAGCTGGGGAACACACTTTGCAGCCAGGAAGCCAGATACTTCTTTCAGGAACTGATGGAGACTACAGTTTTTTACAGACGCTAGGACACATTTCCCAATACTTAGGTCACTTTTGCAAAACACTTCACACAATAGAATAGAATAGAATAGAATTCAACTTTATTGTCATTGCACATGCACAGGTACAGGGCAACGAAATGCAGTTTGCATCCATCCAGAAGTGCTTAGTGATATAGATATATTACAATATATATTAGCAATAATATAGATATGTAAGTATATTACAGAAATGGGTCTATTATGTTATAATGTACACGGTATTCCTCCTAACAATCCTCCTAACTGACCGTCAGGTTGGCAAAGCAGTTCATTCCACATTCAAAATGCACTACAACTACCAAAACACTTCATTCAGGTCTCAAATAAACTCATTCTTCCAGAACACTAGCAAAGGTTGACAGCCGACAAACACACTTTGTCACCCACAAAACAATGACCTAAAAAACACTAACAACATGTAGCATTACACAGTGTTTTCTTGTGTAAAACAAGGACACATCTCTGTTTATAATTTCAATATATGTTACTGGAATGAATCAGACATCATGCAGAATTCGTTAATATTTGTTTCTGTATTTTTATTTTTTTTGCACTAAGTAATCCCAAAATACAAGTATTTATATACACACCATCCACTGATACACATACAGTAGTAATGCTAATCTACTCGGTCTTCTCCATTTGGCCACAGGTTCTCATCCACATCACATCTTATGTCATCTAGGGCAACACACCTAGGAAAGAATCTTCTGGCTGCCAGAATTGAAGGAGTTGAAAAATTGAAGGAGTAACACCTGTGTAGATGTTCATCTACAATGAGAATCAGCTGTGGCTGGTTAAACTGCATTTTTAGAGTTAAAATATGTTTCAATAAAATATTGCTGTTGGATTTTGCTGTCTTTTTAAGTTTTGCATTGTGTTATTGTTTTGGCCATAAGTTTAACATTTTTGAAAACAGTATGTAAGCACATGCAAAATGTCCTGTCCGTACAAAGATTTTTGGCAGTTGTTGTGTCTGAGTGAGAAGATAATTCATGAAATTTGAGAGATGTAGTCATTGAATGCATTTTGTGCCAAAACAATGATAACTGGTCCTCAGTTTAGCCCACATAGACTTCTGTTGTGCTCACTGTGTGAGGAGTTTTGCAAACGTGACCTAAGTATTGAGAAATGTGTCCTAGCGTCTGTAAAAAACTGTAATACAGAGCTCAAAGGATGAAGAATATAGACCTCAAATGAATGCTAATGTTGCTTCCCTATTTGGTGGATGTGGTAACAGAAGACTTTATCCAGACCAGTGTTGTGTCTTTACTTATGGTTATAATATTATTTACCAACTAACTAGCAAATAAACTAGAAGATAGATCCCCTCCTTCTCCCTTTGTTGATCTCCAGGAGGGTGTTTCATATTGTAGTCTACTTACTAAATATCCTCTACCCCATCTCATCATGGGGATCATAAAGAAATACAATTTCAGATGTTTAAATGTACATATTTAGTTGAAGAATTTCAAAGACGCGATAGTTTAGAGACACTATGGTTATTTTCCTGACAAGCAATTGCATGTAATTACTGAGCATCTTTCCCCAGAAGCACAGATGGAAACAGTGTAACCTTATTATACAGCTGTATAAAGTCTTAAGAGGCAATGCTGGGGTGGATGGGTGGGTGTAAAAAAGTGTGTCACAACGACTTTGGAGACTGTGGTTGTACCAGAAGTCAACATTGGTTTCTTTTAACCATGAGGGCGATCGTTTTCCTGACCTTTACCAAGTTGCCTAAAAGTAACCAAAACTTAACCATAGGCAGATCAGAAAACTATCATGAGTCATTTTGGAAGGCTTTGACAAACAATTTTTCTTACTTAAAATAAGTATTTTCATAGGAGCAGGTCCAGGATGCAAAGTGCGTTTTAAGTTGTTTTTTTGTGTCCACCAGTGTGTGGATGTGAGAGTGAATGAATAGTGGAATTATAATGCGCGTTGAGAACCCCGAAAAGCACTATATAAATGCAACCCATTATTATTATTATTATTTTATTTTATTTTGTATGGTATATGTACGACGGTGCCAATGGAGGGGGCCACTGAAGGTAGAAACAAAAATAAATAAATAAGAGGCAGCGTGTGTGTGTCTGTGTGTGTGTGTGTGCGTGTGTGTGCGTGTGTGTGCATGAGCGTCTGTGTGCATGTGTGTGTGCGTGAGTGCGTGTGTGTGTGTGTGCGTGAGCGTCTGTGTGCGTGTGTGAGCGTAAAATTCTGAAACTTCAAGATTAAAGTGGCAAATTTATGAGACAATTTCCACTGTGTTGTATTTGTTGATACACAAAGGCTATCTCCTCATCTGAATCACTTCCTTTAAAGTCCAGTGCTTATGATAGTGCGGGGAGTCTAATCTAAAATCACAAGTCTTTCTTTGTTGCTAAATCTAATTAAAAAGTTGGTATAGGCCACAGGAAACGCAGTGTGTACAATAATCAATTTACTTGACCAAGTTATTCCTGACAAATTTGTCATTTTTCACTTTTTTTCACTTTCACATCGTTTTTCTCTGAATTTTATACACTGCGACCAATTCCAAAGATCAGCTGATCAAGGTCTTTTCTTAGTATCATCTGGTCCATAGTTTGCACCAATTGCACGTATGGAAGCGTGTATATTGGAATGAATGTTTGACTATAGAGTGAATAATGAGTCTGTATGCTGGAATGTGTATCTTGTGTGTATGTGGCTTTTATTCAATTTGCGAAGCATTATTATTATATGTTACCAGCTTCACCTGGCGACAGATAACAATCTCCAGAAACCACTACCTCACTGATCCAGGATTATACATTTCTCCCTAGCAACCAGAAGCTATCGGTTCTGAGGGTGTTGAGATCTTATTTGAAGGTAACTCTTTTTTAAAAATGACATATTCATATGCTCTGTGTCCACTTTTATGACTTTAGACAGATGTAGGACCTAGACTGATTTATAAAAAAAAACCTCAACATGGTGCAGAGCATAATAATTTGAATGAATCCTTATAAGTCATTACTCATGACAATGGGTATCATGTCCTAAAACTTCACTAACGACCGCAGTCATCTTCTGACTAAACACAGCATATGATACTTATTAGCCAACATCATGTTTTCCATATGTAGTATTTTTTCTCCGTGCAAGGAGAAAATGGACTTCCAAAATCCCCTCCATGCTGTATTTGTTCTGGTCATGTTTCTGTGATTCCATATCAAGCAAGTCTGTTTTTGTAGTGTGAGTCGTCATTACAGGTTTAACAACATACTCATTGTGATTTACATCTGACGAACAGTCATGGGAGATATAACAAAGCACAACTGACAAAACATTCCAACTGTTCTACATCTACTGCATTAACCCTCCACTTTTTAATACTGAGACCATTGTGACCAAAGGGATCAAAAGAATAAAAGGCGGTCTGCCTTTGGCTGTGCACCGAAGTGGGAATGATACTTTTCCCCACTCCATTCTGCCGTTATTTATCGCCCCTGACGGTTGAGCCTGGGTCCACAGGAAGTGAAGCGTAAGTGCAACAGGAAGAGGAGAAGGTGGATGGTCTGATGTAAATCAAGTTTTTTTTATGAGGCTGGGCCACCCTGGAAGATGAAGTGCTCTTGTTGTGAAAGAAAACAGTGGAGCGGTACACATGTCATAACATTGACACCTAGGAGGGGGTTGGCCGGGATCCATCTTCAGGCCAGTGCTCCCATGTGCCCTCTCGGCCTGAAACACTACCACACCCGAACCCCGAAAATCCTTCTGCTCTCCTCACACGTGCCATTCCACCTTATCCACTTTCCTTTTCTCCATCCCCTTCCTCTTCTGTCCAGACCTGCCGCCGTAGGTTACCTTCAACATCTTTAAGAGCAGTGCCCGGCTTCTGTCCACCAAAACACTTTCTCATACAATAAACAGAGGGCCTAGGTGGTCCTGTCAGAGCCGCTGTCTTTATAGAATAACCAGCTACCACAAGAATCTCCTTTGCTTTTTGTCGATGCACATCAGTGTGTGCATTCATAGCATGTATTGGATTATCAAAACTTCCTTAGGCTCTGCAACAACATATGTCACATTGCAAATAACTAATTGCTGGATTCAGTCCATCTTAAGGCAACACAATTATTTGCTTGGTGCACTGCCAAAGGTCAGCCTGTTCTCATAGAAATGATCTTATCCATTTGTTTTGCCAGTTATATAACATAATTGCAATAAGCATGGCTGGATTAACCTCCAAGAATTCCCTGGGGCACAAACATGGGCTGTGGTCACCTATCAGGCCCCCTTTAGTCATTAAACTTTTGATTAAATGCAAATTTAGTTACTAGTCATGGCCTCAGTATCAGCTACTGAAGCAGTAACTGCCACAAGACTTTACATGTTTCATTTTATGTTAATCATCTTAACAAATGAGTTTCCACACTGTGAACTGCTGAGCTTTGGGGCTCCAGGGAGTCTGGGACAGTTACTCCTTTGGTAACACTACTGTGGTAGGAAGGGTATTATGTTACGGTCTTGTTGTGTAGTGGTTACGGAGAGTCAGTATGAATGCAATTCGAATCTTCAGGATGGTTAGGTTTAGGCAAAAAGCCCTACCCTTTAGGGTGCACTCACACTAGGCTCAGTTGCCTTGTACCTGGCCTGAGTACAACTGCCTCCACTCCCTGCTGGCCAGCGCACAAACCTACCTCAACAATCCAGTACTCATCAATTTATCTCAGCATTTCTCTGTTGCAGAACAAAAGTTAATCATTTCATATATTTTCTCTCTTACGTGGGGACGTGGTAACATATTGCCTTTTCACATAAATATTCATTACTTCAAGAGTATTCTATGGAGGCAGCTTTGAGTGTAGGCATGGGGATCGGTCCTCAGGTGGGAGGAGCTTTGAATGCATGCAATTTATCACTACTGCAGCTTTAAACACAAACAAATATTTTTATTTATTAATTGACTTCTCTGTATTGGTTAATAGCAAGAATCAATAAAAATCAAGTGAATACTGTGAGTGTGAATGTTAAATACTTATCAAATTGTTAAGTGGCAAACTTACTTTTTCTTTTAACATAATTATGTTTTCTTTCTTGCCCTTTGAAATTAATTAAATTTATGTGTGTAAATGTGTAGTTCATAGGAGTTACAGTTGCATTTATTTTGGGGAGAATTTCTGTTATTTTATGTAAAAAAAGAAAAAAGAAAAAAAGAGGCCTTTTCCCCATAGAAATCCATTCAGTTTTTAAGGTGGAATTTCTCTAGTGTGTTCATTGACCTAATGGTCACATCAATGGCATGCATGTGTTGGTGAGAACACTGCACTGTTTGTGTGGAAACAGTTTGTCACATTTCATTAGCTCATGTAGACCACTTTGCATGGTCCTCCCCCAGGTAAAGCACCATGCATGGTGCTCATTCCATGTGGCTCAGTTGGTGTTTAGACAAATACTGTACACACTTTATCCACTGACCTTTTCACTGTAGGTTACACACCTCAACACATGATTGGACATTGTTGTTTTCATTCCTGTTTGTAGCAAAAATGGTGGGACTTCGTTTTTTGTGGCGAGAACCAGAAGTATTTTGCAGGAAGCTCTGTGTTTACGTGAAGTGTGCGACAGGAGCCGAAGAGATGGCTGGCATAATGGGGTTTATTTACATTCACACTCACTTACACTGCGCAGTGTCTGGCACTCTAACTAAGGGGACACGTTCTTGCTGGGAGACGTCATTAGTGCTGCCACACATAGAAACTGTGTTCATGAGCAGTGGGGTCACCCACAGGGATTACTCAGGTGCTATGACCAGGTCTTGTGAGACTGCAGCGAGTCAGATATGAACATTGCAACATCAACACTCTCACGTCCCAGTTATTTACCCACTTTTACTTGCACGAGCAGGCGGTCGAAAACACATTAAGTTGGTCACTCCACTTTTAACCTCGTCCATTAGCATAATCAAATTACACTAATATTTTCAGAATTAAAGCCCATGCACATTAAGTCTTGAAATAGATGAAAAAAATCAAGGGAAAGTTTATTGCCCAACCTTTTTCAGGGTAAACATAGCAAATTGGAGGTGGCTACACCTACAGTGCGTACATTAAGACAATTATTAAAGGTTAGATGAAAGCGTTTATTTATCCATGATCTACAGTAAAAATGTTTGAAAGCTTGTCTTTTTGTACAAATTACTATAATATTTATTACCTCCTTAAACATTTCATGTTGTGACTTTGATTACAGTGCTACACATTACAGTGTACAACTTTATGTAATATTTTAAAAGGGTTATTTTAGAGCAGGAAATTATACTCATTTACATTATCAATTAATTAATCAACGCTTTAATAGTTTAATAGGAAAATGCGAGCAAACCATTTCATAATTTGTTTTGGACAAACAAACTCTACAAAACTCCAAAGACATGCAGTTTACTGTAAGTATAGATAAGTCATGTGAAAATTTGAAAAGCTGAATCAAAACATTTTTACTTGGTCATGTTTCACGAAAGTGTGATTGATAATGAATTTTTTGACACACTCCAATCAAATCAAAGTCATCCCCAGCTGTAAACATATTTATTAAGCTACAAAATCTCAACAACAATTCAGATTAACTTTAATTTAGCAATAAGAAATATTTGGCTCCGTACAAAGTGTGTGTGCGTCCTAAAAATACTCCAAGATGTCACAGTAATTTGGAAAGAGACTCACACAGAAGAGCAGTATTTGAATTTGAAGCGACCAGTATATTTGGCGTGACTGTATATTTTTGCTGGACTGTTTAGCTTGGCATCTCCGTGCTGATAATTTATGACACATCTGGTGTCAATCTGCCATCACCTTCCTCATAAAAGGTCCCCAAATCATGAATATATTCTTTAGATGGCAAGAAATGCTCATTATGCGCTGGGCTTGATTTGTGGAGTCTATCTTTTTCACAGCTGACTGGATATTTGGGTACGAATCAATGTGTCTCAGAGCGAGTGTGTGAATTTATATACTTGGGAGTGTCTCCACAGTCAGTGCTGTGGCCAAATGTGGGACACAAGCGGCACCGCAACGGAAACCCGGAAAACTGCATTAATTGAGGAGGGGGCAAAAAGGAACAACATCAAATCTGAAGTTCTTCTCTTGCAGTAACTCAGCATCATGAAATTCTATACTTCCCCTTTCCCTGCAAAAATATGTGCTTCATTTTTAATCCGCTTTAACAGATATTATCCTTTACAGTCTGCACTTACTGAGAAAAATGATCCAATTCTGATTTAAACTCTGTATTTTTACCTTTTTGGAAACCACGAGGCACTCAAAGCGTCAACAGCTGAAAAATTGCTTTTGCAATGAGAGCAGCAAAGATGATTTATGGAGAAAGAGTAATTTTCTCACTGCTGCAGCAGACATGGTTAATGTCACCATACTTCAAGGAAACAAAACCTTTTGGTTACAAAAGCAAGTGAAAAGCAAACTACTCAAGTGTTTTTCTCCTCACATCTTGCCATGTTGCTCTGGCATGGTCTTAGCTGGACAAACTTGTAGAAAGGTTTCAGTCAGAGTATCCTCTATGGAAGCGAATGAGAGAGGAGGCTGGAAAGAGGGCCGGTCAGTGAATGTTTCATTATATCTAATGTTGCCTTCCCTGAAGCGCTCTCCAAAGTAAGCGAGCTGTGTGAGCTGGGGCTCGAAATGCTCAACCCCCTTGTGACCACTTGGAGCAAAGCAACTCTCCACTTTCTTATTTTCGCCCTCAAACGAAAGCCTCTGCATGGATAACACAGTGGTGCTTTTTATTTAACTTGATTTTTTAAAGCATAGAGTTTCTCTCGCTGAGAAGGGGGCTTGACATGATTAGAACACGGGCTATATTTCCAGGGTGATAAACAGGCGAAGTGTCACAAATATTTTTTTAAGGGACGCTGCCATCACAAACATATTTCAGTTCAACATTTTGGAGATGAATTGATAAGAGTTTCATGCATAAGAGTCATGGAAGTAGTCAGCCAGTTGTGAACATTTAAACAGAACTAGAATTCAGTCACTCCATTGTGGAAAATACATTTATATTTTTGAGCAGTTTTTAATCAAACCTTTTACGGAGATGACATGACCAGCTGTGTTTTGTTAAAGTCAGAGCCCCATGACTTACTGATCCTCTATCCAAAAATCAAGAATGATCTTAATTGCCTCTATCATTTCACTAAATGGTTAATGACAGTGATTTAATACACAGAGCTGTTTGAGCGTGTGCAGCAGCTGCGAGTGTGTGCGTAAGTCGTGGTGCTCAGTTGGCTGCTGGGTCTTTGCTTTGATTCCCCTGCTCCGGCATGTGCGAGGACTTAGCGGGCTGAGATCCCAGACATCTGTTGAATATTAGGGGCAATAACAGCTGGGCGGACCTCAAACATGGTCACCCACTTCACCTCGCTGTGTCTCTGAGGATAACCCCAGCTGCCTCACACTCCAGATGACAAGTGCCCGTTCACTGGCCCGCTGAGTCCGGGCCCTGCCGATGAGCCGTGCACCCTCACTTCTAAACAACCCAACAGAAAGCCTCAGCTCCTTCTCGTTTTGTCTTTCTCACTGACTTTCTCCTACTGTGCATGAGAACAAGGTGGGTGGTATATAGTGATTTCACTGTGATAATATCCCACCATGTTTGATTTCCCATAATGTGTCAGTTTGTTGTTGAAATAAATTCTGGCTCCACGGTGGTTGTCTGTCAATCGCTCTCCCGCGGCTTCCTCCTTTGAAAGACTAAGAAAAAGAGAAAGAAAAAGAAGAGGTCGGCCATAAAGGCACAATGCTGGCGTCACAAGATTTCTAAGAAATATTTTCCATGGTAGACTTTGTTTAACAAATTTAGAATTATAATTTAAACTTCTAGCAACAAAAATCACCTTTGTTCAGTTCAATTCACTCAAAAATTTGGCTGCAGCAGCATAAAATGCTAAATGGTACTCAGCGCAGTAATTTTGTCATTACAGCCTTAATTAGTCTATTATGACTGTTATAATGGCTAATGTAAGCAAACCTTTAGACACAGATAATGTATGTACGCTGGAAAGCCACTGGCTACAGTAAGGTGGAAAAGGTGCATGATCTCAGACTAATGCTGTAAACTGAAAACTGTTATCTGAGACCAGATCAAGCCAAGATTTCCCATTTCATGCGTTGGCCACAGGTTACAGTCAAGCTATCAATCAGGATGCATTTTTTCAAAGCTACACTGTCAGACGATAGCTGATGGTTTCGAGACTGCATTTCTGCCACTGTGTTCCTCATTACTTTATATTGCTTTATATAAGGCTGTCTTAGCAAAAGCAGAAACTTTATTTTGTAATGATTAAATCATTACATTCAAATTCAATCTGCTATCCAGTGTGGACATTTTCTTACCCATGTTCTAATAAATCACCACTTTTCAGAACAAACTACAGAAGCTAGCGTCACCTGATCTGCTGCCCCCCCTGCAGTAGGCATTTAAAATGGGTAAAATCTTACAACCCACGTTTTTACAGAGATTTTCCCATTTCTACATTTAAAAGTACTCAAAGTATGTTTTTCTTTTTCTAGAATCTCACTTTAGTGGTAACCAAATATTTACGGCAACCTGATTGGTCAAATTTTCTGCATCATATTCAACCAACTGACATATGCTGTGGTGTTACGGAAACACAATACATACACAATTAATTGCATTTGAATAGTTTCCTGACAATCATCTTACACCTTAACTGGTTAAGGCACATTTCTGACTTGACATTAGCCGGTTTGGGTCAGATTACTTTAGAATGACGTAATCATACAATTATTTTACTCATTTTTTAATGCAAATGAAATGGATTTTCAGCGTTCAGATTTAAACTAAAGCTGTTTCCTACAGTGTGTGCGATGAATCTGCAGGGAATACTGTCTTTGGTGTAAGTTTTCATCCAAGGCCACACGAAGGACTGTTATTGTAACACAAAAGGACAAATGTTATCTTATTTTCAGTGTAAATAAAAAAATCTCAATCATCCAGAAATCATTATAGAAAACAAGCAACAAACATTTACCTTTTAAAAACTTTCATCCTGAGCAGGTGGCTAACTTTGATATACAGAAAAAAACACATTTGGCATTTAGGATGGTTTCACATCTTGATTTCACATTTTAAAATATAAAGATATAATCAAAATGTAAACCTAAAACCTAAAGTAACTTAATCTTACTTCTTACTTTCACAAATGCAATGTAAAAAGTATCAGTTAGTACTCAGCCCTGCAAATTAGTTACTAGTTGTGAACAACTTGGGAAGGAATTACACACAAAATGAGCGTTTGGACAATTACCTGGAGCAGATTTAGAACTGAGCCATAAGTGAATATTAAAAACGAAATCAATAACCACATTCATGTTGAGCTACACTCACTTTCTGGCATCCAACAACACTCCAGCCCAGTTGCTGCATTCTGGGTGTCGTTATGGAGTCACATTTTATGACCTTGTGATTAGTGTTTTTATGGCAGTAGGGAGGTCTGCAGATGGTCTATGTAAACTTGTCAGACTGAGGGGCTCTTGTGGGGAGGTGAAGGAGAGAATTAGAGCTCTGTTACAGCTGAAGGGGGATAAACAGAGATGGAGTGCCCTCTTCTGGAGCCTTTTACATTTTACACTGTACAGTAACTGACAGACAGGAGTGATTTTACTTTGTGACAGACTGAAACCATCAAATTAGTCAAGTGTAAATAGAAAGAACATGACATGAATTATTTACATCTCCACAGTTTGTGCCAAGATCTTCTAAATTCAGTGATTGTGTGTGTGTGTGTGTGTGTGTGGGTTTGTGTAATTTTTTTGAAGGTAAGATAATACCCACTGGAGTTCATTAATATTTAAAAGAATTGAAATATTTATAAATGTGAGATTAATTACATTTTAAGATTCACAAATTAGGTTCAAATGTAAAAATATTAATAATTACTAATAAATGTAATGGGATTTTAAGTTTTTATCAATTATGAAAAAAGGTCTTTGTAATTCCCTGAAGACAAACCTGAAATAAGACAGGAGACCATGTGCAAAATAATTTTTATACACAAAAACATGATGTCGTCTTATATCATATCATCTATTTGGTTTTGCTTCAGACATGAAAATCTAAAAATAAATTGTTGATAAATAGATTTTTTCCTCCTATATAAAGTTCTCTATAGAATCTTGGATTAACCACATTTTTACATGTGAAGTTGGGGGTTATTCTTTTAAAATACTTTAGTGAGTAAATAAACAGTGCGATGCATATATTAACATTTTTTCTGAATTCCCAAACATCATTTAAGATAATGCCTCGTAGGATATTTTGTGTTTAGATTTGCTTTATATTAATAAACACTTAAAATGGTCCTTGTGTTAATAACCCTTTCTAACAATTTTAGAAGGCAAAAAGTTTGACCCAGAGTGGCGTCGGTCTGGATTAGGATTATGTTTATGCAACATTATAGATAAATTTGCTCATTACTGAAATTGTGTTTGCTTCAGATGCGTCCTCCTATTGAAACTTAAGTCACACAGTGTGTGTGTTCCCAGATGTGATGATAGGTTTAAACAATGGCCCCAGACCAGCAGAGCCCCCGCTGTCTTGGCAACACAGATGACCCCTTACATCCTGCACACCAAGCTGGCATTAACGGGCCATGTGTTACACGTTTTACACATTCTTTAACTTTCAGGATCCAGTTTCACCTTCTTGAGTCTCTGGGGTGCACATGTACCAAGAGACTGTAGAAGGAGGGTGGCAAAACAAAGAGGTTTAGCATAGAGGATGGATGTTACAAAATACCACTGCAATAGGTTGTGTGATAGTTTTTAAAGGAGATTGGTGCAGCTTTTATCTGTTTGCATTTTATTCATTTTACATATGTGCATGATTATTTGTACATTATTTGTACCAGTATCAAAGACCATGTGATGATGACCAGAGAGCAGTGATGATGGATAAAATGTCATTATGAAAAATATAAAACCTTTAATATTATACAGTGTTTTTAATTAAAGTTTTGAACATGTTTCCCCTACCAAGGTGCTTATGCTTTGATGTATCTGTTTGTTAGCAGCAATACTCACACATGTAGAGGCGGATTTATTTGAGAGCAGTACCTGGGGACGATCTGTATCTGGGTCTGGGAAGTTTGTTTCTTCTTTTTTTTAAGACTCTTTACCAAAAATATTTGGCAAAACTGGACATTTGGCATGATATCTTCACAAAGACATATTAGCCATAAAACAAAACAACAGGGAAATCATGTGGTGGGATACAGACTCTGTGCATGTTTATGTGTTTAGTTCATTTTGTACAATCAAGGCAAAAATTAAACAAAAATCTTAGGCTGCCTGTGCGAAAAAAAGCTTGCATTTTCAGAACTAAACAAAACAAAACAAAAAACCTTCTGTCCCGTTTCACTGTCAGATGAGCCAGTGTAAGTGTTTTATTTTTACTTTAGTCTCCTTGGATATTTGGAAAAGTCATACATCTCTGACAGCAGCATTAATATAATCCAAGTTAAGTGTTCATACCGAGGCGTCAAAGACCATTACTGCAGTTTTCTGAATTCCCAAACGTCATTTATTTTTATTCCATTCTGTGACAATCAGACGTGCCTGTTTTTACGACTGCTGCTGGAGCTCATTTTAGAAACACAGTAGTTATATTAGTTCATAAAACTGTTAAAGCGGTGATATGCTGAATCAAACTTCATTTCACAAATCATTACTTTCAGCTCCCGCTGTTTCATTTTCATCCCAAACATGTCAATGAAGCCGTAATGAAGTTGGAGAAATGGCCGTCACATGTAAAATGGAAAATATGTAACAAGTACCATGAAAATGCTCCATTGTGAGCTATATTAGGAGTGAAATACATTTCTGGATGGGGTTGCTCCAAATGACGCACACACAGAGGATTAATGGAACTTCAAACATGTTTTTCTTTGTAATGCATCATTATGAAGCACTGAATCTGTCAGCAAGGGGAATCTGTGCACTTTGGTCACCAAGCTGGCCCCACAATTATTACAGAAGCACTCTGAGTCCTTTCACTGAGGATAGAAGGATATATGGAAAAAACAGACTGACCAAATAATACTTCACAACAGGTGTTTTCCTGCACTTTTTGACCACATTTACATGGACTCCTGGCATGTTGGTGGTTTATTTGGTTAAATTTAATAATGATTTAGGTTACTGTGTTAGAAAATATATTTAGAAATTTGTTTTTGGTTTAATGTTTCATAACATAGTAAAATTGCCAATAGTTTTTAAGTTATTATAGGAACACTCCAACATGTTACATAAGAAAATTCCATAATGCCAAACTCAGCATTACAATTGGGAGAAAACAATCAGGTAGAATTTGCGAAAACTCAAATATATAAGCAGCTGAGAACTGCTGATTAGTTTACTCAACTTCAGTTCAATCACAGTTTAAAATGCTACACCAAATCCTAGAGGAAATCCTCTCCACTTGGCTCCCATCAGCAGGATATATTGTCAAACTAAACCATGTTCCTAAGTCAGTTGGTAGGGAGCCGTTGCATTCATTTGAACAGTCACTGGGACATAATCAAAAGTCAGAGTGCCGTTGTAACTTGTTTGGTTGAGTAGATGACAGATTTCTTGCACATTATTCTCCCTACATTCCTGCCCACCCTCTACTACTGTCCTAGCCAACAATAGTAAACAAGCCCCAGATGATTAAAAATAATAAAATAATCACCAGTCAATTCCAATTAAAAGCTCATGTAACACCCTACAGGTTATTCTTGCACTATACATATTAAAAGACATCAACACCCTTCAGGCTGGAGGTTCCAGCAGCTCTTGTATCATTTCAATGAGATATTTAATGTAAGATATATAATGACATAACCCTTTAAGATTTGACAGACTTTGAAATTCAAACAGGGCCCATTATACTTCTATATTTCTAGTTCTGAGTGCTAGTCCATTTACCTTTCATCTGATGGGAATTTTGTGCTCAAAGCAAGAGCTGAGTGTCTGAGATGAGCATATAAAGGACATCCTCTCTCACTGATAGCATACAGGCCTACCAGTAAAAAGCAGAAAACATAAAACAAAACATAAATGCAACAAACAACCACTTTCCATGTTTAATATGAGAATCCACCGTTGTAACAGGTTAGTACAATAACTTATAAATAACTTTGTTTATCATATAAAACATACTTGTATCTTTGTTGTTAATTAAAAGTCAAATATATTTGACTGCTAAAGCATTCTTTTTTACTTTACTGTCAGCACTCACATTAAAACATTACTCAGTAAAGTGACTTAAATGTGTTTCAAGTCAGTTTCTAATCTGTATGCTGAGCTCACTGGCTCCGCTCACTGCTTGTTTTTTTCTTTTTAATTAAAAAATCATAGTGTTTACTAAAATATCTCTGTTTTAATGATGCACATATAATTCAGAAATCAGTTTTCTCTTCATGTTTTGAGCCACTGTGGCACTTTGCTGAACTCACTCATTTTGGCCCATTTGAGCCACATCTGAGCCCAGCTCCCTCCCTTACCCACTAAGTGCTTAAAAGAAACCTGCTCTGCTTGTCCAGCAGCTTTCAGCCTGCCAATCACTGCCACAGCCCTCAATGTGCCCAAACTAATTAATGCACAGATTATTCTCTCATAAAACCCCCATTAAGGACTCTGTTTCAAATGTCATGTCTCGCCACACTCTACAGATTTCCTCCCATTTTTTTACGATCACTCTCTGTGGTAACCGTCCTGTAAGAAAGACATCTTTAATTTGTTTGGATACAGCTGAAAGGGAGGGATATTACATCTATATTTAACTCAGCGGTGCCTTCGACAAGCCGGCAGAGGCTAGCTTATTTTTTCAGGTGCTTGTACTTTGGAGAACGGTGAGCCACAACCTTGGAGATTTCCACTCTGCAGAGCCACACTCACTCTGTAGCAGGGACTTCTGGGAAGGCAGCGTGTGTCTGCTGGGATTTGGCGATGGTTGCTGGACGATGATGAAACAATTAATCATAACATGGTCCGTTAGTCCTGCAGGGGAGGAGATGGTGTAGGACATGGAAGACGGCAGAATTTATATAAACACGTGGAGACTCCTAATTTACAGCAGCTCGTTAACACCTGTGAGGTCATCAAGTGTTCATCATGCTGCGGCTCTACTTCTTGTTCAAGCAGGCTACCTGTCATTCACGTTTACATTCATGTATTAACCCTGATGTGTTGCTCTCACTTTTTTTTCATACATTAAATATTTTCTCTTGCACAAACTGAACCACGGGTAAGTGGAAAACCCCATAACAGGATGTCAAAGTGGCTTTCGCACCAACTGATGTCAGATTCTTCAGAGTTTTTCCTCCTATTTTCTTGCAGTCACACTTTCTGCATATACACCACGGAGGCAGCAATACAGTTTTGTGTGCTTTGTTGTATACACACAGGGAAATATGATGAAGCTCAAAATATAAAACATTAGCAAGTCTTAAATACGTGTACTTTATTTGTTTGCATCACCACTACATATGGATGACTTGCAGGCATGATAGTCCCCAAAGTCACCACCTGGCAACTACCAGTTGCTAGGAAAAAGTGAGGCTGCTGGCAGTTGGTAGGTAAAATTGTGTGCAAAGAGGATACTGTACGGTGCTGCGCCAAAAAGCTTGTGCAGTTGCTTTCGTTGCTAGTGATTGCTGCAGTTGTTATTGAAGACACTGACAAACATTTGCCATCTGGTTCCTATGCAGTAGTGAAACCATGAAGAGTGTCATACAAATCTCATTTGTGTTGCAGACAATTACTTCTTAATATCTGTACTTAAATCACGACTATTTCCCTTCAAAGTAAAAGCTGCACCTTTTGAATTGTGTTAGTAACAGTGATGATGGGCAAGCAAAGAGAGTTCTGTCATAATGCTGTACTCAGAAATCTAGCAAGCTCAAAGGTTATATGCACCAATAAATGGGAATAGTTTTATCCCTGGTTTAAACCAATAAACTGGGACTGGTTTCTGAGACTTCCTTTCAATTCTGTTTTCTTGTAGTATAAAAATAGACAGCACGACCTTCCAAACAAACAGAGGTGTCAGCTGAGTCTGCGGTCTTTCACTTTAGTAAACATGGTCCTCACAAAGAAGCATGCTAACAAGAAAAGCCAAAGAGGTTTTCATGCTCCTTTATTAATTTCCTCTGCCTTGCTGTAACAGTTATGTTATAGAATGAGAATGGAGCAGAAAGATGGCAGGCAGGCAGGCAGAGGTAAAGGTGAAATAATGATTTGGGCAGAGAAGGAGAGAGCGAGAGCCGAGGAGTGGCAGCATGTTTGTACAGCTGAACACAAGCTGAAGAAGCCCAGGTCCCCTTCTCACACTCCATTAGGCCCTAAGCTCCACGGAGTGCTGCACTCAACACATAAACAGCCTCCTGGAAAAGCTCCAGGATGTATGGGAGAGGCAGGGGGACGCCAGCTAGCAAGAAACAACAACTGTCTTTTCCCATCAGTGCAATGCCTCCAAAGTACAGAAAGAGACTGCAGAGACAAGATGGACACGGGGGAGCCTGAATCAAGGCCAAAGGATTCAACAAGTCCTTTAACTAAATCATTATATTGCTCAGTTGTTTGAAATTACCCATGTGAGGATTTCTGAAGCAACATATGGTTTCAAGTTTCAAAGAGTTATAAAATCTGTGTTTAGATGACAAAGGGGCAAATACACCCAACAAACAAATCTGACTTTTGACCAGCAGACTGGAGCTGCAGACAACAAGTGTCAACTTTCACTTGCTGTTAGGTTAAGCCACAGAAACTCTTTGGTCTATGAAAGAATCTGGTTTGGGTCAAATGTGATCCACTTAGAATATTGAAATGTTAGAAAGCTCCATTTGCTAGGTTATTGGACTTCACTCAGTCATTACAGCCTGAGAAGATTAGAAGTTGAGAAGAGTTTATTGCAGGTCCTGCCCACTGTCTGTCAATGCAACTTTTTTTCACCTGTAGTCACTTGGAGTTACTATATATCTTTTACTTTCTATGGTCTCTCGCCCACATGTAGCTGCAAGTTGCTTGTAGGCAGTGCGTAGGTCAGTCCATCAAAAGATGAACATTAAAAAAATATGTTTAGCTTCCGAGTTGTTTACAGATTGCACAGATTGTTTATTGTTGTTTTTTTAGGAACACAAATGACCACAAAATGAACCAAACAGAAGAAAATGAGAAAATGTTTTTTAAACACTTTGATAAGAAATAGTCATACACCGATTATGCGAATGCGGGCTGGAAGGTGATATCATAACCAGACATATGAGTTAAAGCTAAAGCCTGAGCTACAGTTTGGCTTCAACTGAGAGAGAAATGGAGGCCTCGTGTTCACTCACACAATGAACACAGCAGAAAGAAAGCGCCGTTCTGATGGTGCTGCACAGCAATAGGATACTGCGCACAGATTTTTGTTACAGTGAACAAGGCTAAATATAGCAACAGAACAATGTTAGTCATTTGGTACAATAGTGTGTATAATAGTATGTATAATGTATAACATGTGTTATTAGTTTTATATTTTATAATTACTTTTTATTTGTATTTTGACTTAAAAAAAACCCCTAGTTTTAGTTTAAAGAGAAAATTTGCTTGTTTCAGTTTAGTTTTTACTGCTTAAAAAATATTTAGTTTTAATTTAGATTTTATTAGTTTCAGTGTAAGGTTTACTCTTTCACTGTATGAAGGATATTTACCAGAAACAGAACTGGGGTATGACAGAAAAAACCCCACAACTTTATCAATAATCGAGGGTTCATTAGGTAAGTCATAACATTTTTTTAACCAAATTAACAAGCATTAAAACTGAGAATATTACCTCTAGTTCCCAAAATACTTTGAGTTTTTTAAATTTGTATTTTAGTTTTTTTCACATCTAGTTTTACTTTTTAGTTTAGATGTAGTTAACTATAATAACTTTGGTATAAATATTAAAGTTAAGGGTCAGAGTTCATTTGCAGTCATTTGTCTTTCCAGCTGGCAAATGTCCAGTGTCGTAGCTCTTTTTTTGGTCTCTACCTTCCTGACGGATGTATCTGCCTGCACATTTTAAAAATTTATTTTTCTATCGGTTTCTATTTAGTGTAGCGAATTCCTCTAACAAATGAAAAGTCCTGGTTCCATCGCAGAAAATCTACAATTCTGCCAAATCAAATATCCAGAGCTACCCACTGAGGTAATAGGGAGTTCTGAATATTTTGTGAATAAGGTAGTAGCAGAAAGTAACATTTCTTTCTATCTATATGTATTTGCTAGTCCAATTTAAATACTTTAAACAGAAATGAGTGGAGAGAACAGGAGAGTAATGATGCAGCGTGGGCCCCTGGACAGAGATGAATTGAAGATGCTGCAGACCCAGCCATCCAGGCTCCTTTAAGCTTTTTTTGTTAACAAAATCCAAGGGATTCATCACGTACTATTACATATACAAACACATGTATACACACAAGTGTATTTCACACAAAAGTACTCAAGGAAAAACACACTTGACCTGAGTGAATACATGCAGCGCGCGCACACACACACACACACACACACACACACACACACACACACACACACACACACACACACACACACACACACACACACACATATGACAGTGTCCTTGTGAAAACACGCATACTTCACATTACTGCGCACTTATAAACATGGCCCCTGTTCCATACACAAACACTTGCAACCCACCATAGTGGTTCTGTCAAAGTGGCAGGGCATATAAACCATGTGAGTTGCTGTAAACAAGCATAATGTTGCACTTATGAGCCACTCTGTGGAGTCAGCCTTTTGGGTGTTTGGGTTCTCCGAGCTGTTAAATTTCAAACTCAAGTCAGGATCTGACGTCCAACTGAGCAAGACAAAATTTCAAGATTACACCCAAGTCTCTCGTAAAAATGCTGATATATAATCAGTCTTTGGTCAGGGCTATCTCAGCACATACTTCAAATATACGGCAGGAAGTGTGATAAATTGGGGAGTGTTGATTTAAGCATTAACAGGAAAATCTTATCTTAACATCCCATTAAAGTATTTTACCATTTTTACCACACACTACATCCCAAAGCTCTGACATCAGAGCACAACCCATATCATAGTTTGTCAATGAAATCACAGTAAATAATGAATAAGCACAGGTATGAAAAAATTACGCTACAAGTGATTCTCATCACAAATGTTACTATGGAAACACACAAAAGTCACATGTGCTTTTAATTGCATTAAATGAATATTTTTTCTCCCCACTGTCACAGGATTGGATGCTCATAGAAACATTCCCTGTCCCCTAGGATCCCCTATCTCTTTTCTACCCTTGATTCTGCAGGATATTCAAGAGAGCAGATCTCTTAACAAGACCATCTCAATCACAGTTAATCTAAAGAAAGTTGGCTTAAGGGACAGGAGCTAAAACAGCTTCTTTCTGTAACAAGGCGCTGTTTAAGGTATATAAGAATGACTTTGAACTGTGAATCATGCAAAGCTACTCTAGAGTCCATGAATAAAAATACTGCATGGAGTTCAAAATGAGCATAATGAGTTCTCTTTAAGGCACCCAAGGAAAATCTGAGAGGTCACCAACAGATTATAAAATATGGATTTTTATAAAGATATATTGAGTTTTATATTATTTTCCCTTCTTTTCCACTTGAAATACTCTCATCCAAGACTCCTTAAATGAAACAGCTGCAGGGGAAAAATCCCTTTGGTTGCTCTAAACTTACAGTATATCCCGCAATGAGGCTATAACAGGGGCCACAGTAGACACTGGTTTATTTACAAGCCAAAAAAGGTGAAAAACCTCAGTTGTAAATTGTAGATTATGGATTTTAATTTCACACTGAGATTTGAAAATGCAGAAATAAATAGACTCCAATTGCTGCAGAAAAAACAGAAGAAACACTACATAAAATCCCGTCTGGAATACTTTGGAAGATAGTCAGAAAAAATATATGTTTATGCAATTTCTCGTAAATGAGCTAACACACGCAGAAACCCTGATGACCTGCGTTTCTTACTGTAAGTGTAATATTTCATGAGATGCATACATTTTTGGCCTGACTCTTTCTATGCTGGCCATGTTACAGCTCAATCAACCATCTTTTACTCTCCACCCAGATGCACCACTCTGCTTCTGGGTCAAGCGATGTGAGTGAACAGATAAGTTTGGGCGGGTACAGAGAGAGACTAAACACTCGCCGAGGGGCATGCCATTGTTTTGGAGATCTTCAGGAGGGTTTTTATGTATTCAGCTGCTCCCTGGCTGCTGCAGAGTGTCAGTGCTGGATCCCAGTTACACAATATTTCCTGCTATTCTGCACAATCAGGTCTACGCCACACAGGCAGCGATATAAGCCTGTCCCACTTGGTCTCCTCTGACCTATTTTCTCTGTTTGTGTATTTTGCTATTATTACTGTACTCCACAAAGTGTGCTTACTGATTTAATTCAAAAAGAGTATTTCTCTTTTATCCGAACGACAAAGAAAAGAATGTAGACAAAAATGACCAGAAGAAAGATGTGAGGTAAGAACATATTGCTTACTTAACAAGCACCTGCTGGTTGTGTCAAAACTTTTCTCAGTTTGTTGAGAAGTTTCAAAGAGTACTGTGGACCTTCATTTCTTTATTTTTGCAAGACTCTCAGAGCAGTAGTTTCTGAAGGTCTTACAAAGCTTTGCTTTCTGGATTCCTTTATCCACTATCTTATGTAAAACACGGTGGAGGCTCGATCATGGTTTCCGCCGCACCTCAGGCTTGAAAGCTTGCCTAACAGTTCAGGCTGTGTTGAAGGACAAAGGTGGTCATATCAGATATTGACTTTTAAGCTTGTTAAAATTGTACAAACTCTACATTTGTCATAAAATATGCCAATAAATTGCTGCACTTATTCCCCATTTTCCTTGCAAAACACAAAGAAATGTGGAGGGACTCGAGACTTTTGCACGGTACTGCATCCCTAAGAGTTAAAACAACTGGTAGGTGACTGATTCATTTTGAACCATGATAACACCTGGTTTAACCTGGTGTTACTACACCTAATCAAACCTTCCCCATAGTGTGGATACAACAATACAAAACAGCTTATTATGGAAAACAAAGATGAGCGATCTTGTCCAACTAACAGGAACATCAAAGCAGAAAACAGCTCGTGCCATGTTTCGCTCCTTAAAGCCCAGACAAAGAATATATACAGCAAAAGGTCACTTTTTCATGTGACCAAGGCAGATTAAGGTACAATTTATTTTTCTTGCAAAGAAAAACAAAGTAATTAGGAGATCCAGGTGACAATGGTTAGTTGCTAAAAATCCTAAACAGACCGAGCACTTTGTTCACCACACTGGGTATCATATTTTAAGGCATCCCATTAAGAAACTGGCACCCTCTTAATCTTTACACATGTCACATCTTTTAGAAAACAAAAATCTATCATTAGATACGGGGCCCGTATTAACACCCCCCACAACAGGCTGATTTGTCGGGGGTGTACGTGCAGCCAAAGGCAGTTTTGTTTCCTGTTAGAGTCGAACAATGCCACCTTAAGACTGCAGAATGCAGTTGATTTGATAAATGTTGACCTTTTGGCATGTAGAATACATACATGTTGTAAATGTGTGCTTAGCATGCGAGGTATGCGTGCTGCAGCTCCTTCACTTGTAGTGAAACGGTGCTTAAAACACACCTGCACGTTTTGACCAATGAATCTACAAAAACCCACCAGACACAAGCAGATGTTTCTACTTTGTAGAGTCCCAAAGTTTCCTTTTAGGTGTCTTGATTGAAGCTTTATGATGAAGATGCTGGTGACCCCGTAGTTGACCTTGCAAACCCTTCACTACTGACACACAAACCTTCAGGATGCCTTTGCAACTCGAATCCGACTTGTCCAAGTCCAGAGCCAGACCCATGATGTGCGGCAGCACTGTGACGAGGAGAGCATCGCTCAAGCGTGACGGCCAAAGAGATGACTGTATTCCAGCGGCGTCGGCGGAGATTTTTAGACGGTGGAGCGAGGACCACACAGACGAAATGGCTCCTCTCCACCGGCTGACTGATGATTAAGCGAGACGTAGTGTATTTTCCTATGGTTCCATAAAGACACAAGCTGGGAGAGCTGTAAAAGACGGTGCCGAAAGACAATTGGGCTGAAAATAAATAAAGCAGAGTGGGAACCACTGTGGGCGACTGTTTCATTTTTTTATTGCTCACTTATTTTTTCAAATACCAAAGGTTGCTCGTCATCTTTTGTTAATGTAGCTGAGGTTTTTTTTCATTTAAGTAACGCCGCTAGTACGTGAACTTATGCCTCAGTAACTGAAATCAATTTGTTAAATGGTAGCATGAACAAGAAATAAATGGCTGTGCTTTAAAGATTATGAACTTTCCTTTACATACTCCAGCAATGATAGGTGCTGTGAGATATAATGCGCCCCTATGAGCCTGCTCCTTCCAGTTCTTCTTCAGATTAATGAGCCGTGTTGGGAAAAGTGTGCAGTGAGGCAGAGAGCATAAATAAGGTATTTAAGTAGGTAGCTATGGCGGCTGTTGGCTCAGCGGACTTCTCTGTCTACACACAGACAAAGACCAAGCTATGATTTACTGGTCCTACATTACAGCTCAGCTCATACAGATAAAAGGGAGACCCGAAGAATGCGGTCGCCGATTGCATGGGATCTTCCAAAGTCACATAAAGCCCCAGCTGTGTCGATGGAAAAGTTTCACCTCAATGTCACTTGAGCACTTGGACAAGTTGTGATGCTTGCCCAGACGGTATTTTCTTTTTTGTTTTCTGAAGTGCACCAGTAAAAACAAGGTCATGAATCCTGCAAAGTGGCTGCTTTGTTGGTCGGCTGATGTACACTTTCTGGGTCACAGTTTGGCCTCAGATGTAACCTAATATTAACCCGTATCTTTACTTTCAATTTCAATGCAGCTGTGAAACCTGAGCAAAAGATAAAAGAAGAAGAAAACATTTCCAGCTTGCTGATTCTCAGCTCTCCCCTCTACAAAATATTTCAACTCCAGTCAGTTTTGTGCTTATGATAAATGGTTCTTTCAGGACTTGAAAGGAAAAGCTTTGTTAGAGAGGAAGCCCTTAAAACAACTTTTGAAACGAAATTCTTCTTTGGCCAGATGTGTCTGCTGTCTTTTCAAAATAACGTTACAGTATTGATTTGCTGTGAAAAATATGTTGAAATGAAAACCTTGAGTAGCTGGAGTGTGTTTGATTTCATGTTTTATTTCATTCCATTCAGTAAAACATGAAATTATAGCCCTAACACACGCTATGCTTTTGTTGTCTTGACATTGTGTATTGGCAGCAACAATTTGCAATACTAAGTCTGTAGTTGTGTTATTGTAATTGATTTTCCATTTCATTTTATAACTCTCTTATAGTTTGCTTAATTGTTTGTCTTCTGATATTAATTTCAATTCCCTTTTACATTTATATTAACTTATATTCCTGCTGCTTTGTTTAAATTGATTACATAAAATATATTTTATTGAAATTTTAAACAGACTAAATTAAGTATCTCTTTCCACTTTCTACTTTATCTTAAAGGGTGGTCTGCTCGCAGTATAATTACAGTATTTGAACCCCAGAAGGGGGTCTTATTTGCTGACCTGGAAAAATGAATGGAAATCGGAGAGACTGAGAAAATTTAAAACTGTTCTTTTCCTACATCAATATGAGAGATACAGGGAGAAGAATACAGTTGCAAAACTCCTCTAGATGATATATTCAGCCCGAAGGTATGATGACTCACTTTGAACCTCAGACTTGTAAAAGCAGCACAGTGATAACAACGCAAACAGAAACATACGAGCGTGTCAGATTCCTCTGTGGACTCCAGGAGGAGGTGGAGGTGCAGAGAACAGTCGAGTTAATTTAGCATTAAGAGCAGGTCTCGTGTTAAGTAACCCTGAAACAGCGAGAGCAGATGTTCACAGCAGCTGGTTGCTGAATACTGCAGAGATGTTAAAGCTAGGAAGGGTGACTATACTGTAACCTACCACAGTGGACAGGAGTCACCGCACTTGATCCATGAATTTAGGAGCTGAACATTGAGTACCACCCACTGAATACCACACACAGCTGTGCTGCTGCTGGAGGAGGCAGACGCACTAACATGCCTTCAGCAGCAGAGCAATAACAGATGAAGATTCAGGAGTAAAAGCTCTTAATCTAGAGGTGTTATGTGCTGGTGTTGAACTTGTGTAACCTTTTACACAGAAGAAGAAGGGAAGTACTAAGTGGCCTAATCCCCTCTTCATATATATCACAGCCCAGCTGGTTTCTGAACACATGTCTACAAATCATCATCAGTAATTTATGAGGCCTGTGTCGCTCTGAGGACAAGAGGACCAACTTTTTCTTCTGTCCATTGCTAAATCTAGATTATTTGCTCCTGCTGAGCTGTGTAATCGTTTCTGTATTTTTATCTACATCATAATACTACCTGGGAGACTCTAATTGAGACTGGTCAAAATTGTTTTCTGCAGCCTGACAACAAAATGCTCAATGTGGGAATCCTCAATGCTTATTTATGTGGGAAAGTGGGAATTTTTGCCATCTTGCAAGAGTCGGATAAGAAAAAGAAAACTCCCTTATATCACTTCTTATAGTCCGAGTCTTCACATTAAATAAAACTCTGAACAGCAACCAGTTAGCTCGGTGTAATAAAATAATTAACTAGTCCTGCAGAGTACACGGGTCTGATGTATGAATCAGATATTGGCTTAAAAACTCGAATTATATATCATTACAGTGTACTAATGTCAGGGCAATCCATTTAACTCTATTGTTGTTTACTACACTAAAAGGTAGAATGTAGAAGTGCCATTTTTTCTGTTTTTCACAAAGCAAAGAATCCTATAAAAGTCTGGAAACAATTTTCTGTTGAAACATTCAAGCACATTCTGTAAATTTGAGCTTTTCTAAGTGTCAGAAAGAAGGATTATCCAGGCTGTGCCCATTGGCTAATGATGTGTGACTGAGCACATGGTTTCACAAACAGAGCTACCCCTCACTTGTCACATCTGGTTTCAAGTCCTAAGATGGCGATGGTGAAAGTGCTCATTTTGATGCTTCAAAAACCAGTGGATGACATCACCATGGCTACATTCATCTTTCATACTGTCTGTGGCAGCAGCACATAGTGTGAGTGCTAATGTGCTGCAGCACAGATGAGGCTAACAGCAAAATTACTCAGAGCAACTTGAAGTTATATGAGTCAAGCAGCTTAGTTTTGTAAACTTGTGGTCAGAAGTTTACATGCACTCATCATGAGCATGGATGTCATGGTAATTCGAGGCTTTGCGATTAATTTCTATTGTTTTTCCACAGTGGGATGATTGTACAGCAAACTTTTTTATTTCCCAAGAATTGGGTGCAAAACAGTGCAAAAGTTTTGGATTTACTCTCATCCCATGTGAAAAAATATACATACATTATCCTCAACTGTATATTTACAACAGTTGTTAATGGAAGTGCAAACTGAGTCAACACAACAGAAAAGCTTCAACAATACTTTCTCTCTCTTGTCAGAATGCTCGCTCTCACTTACCATAACACTTGGTGGGAAGCTTTTATTTCACTTACAATAATATAACCTGCTGTTGCCAGATCCATTAATATTATTTCACTACATCTGTCTCCACTCCACTGTGTGTGTATTTAGAGGTAAACTTCCAACTTGCATTTGAGGTTTCAGAGCTGAAGACGTTAATCAAGACTTAAATCTGGCCTGGGGAAAAGTTTCCTGTGATTCAGGCTGAACTAAATGATGCAAATATATTTTTCCACTTCGTCCCTAGTCCTCTTCTTCAACACACAGGAGCCGTGAAACGAAAAATTAAGCAAACAACAATAAGCAAACAATTTATAATTTAGAAGCTCTAAAGGTGCTGCTAATATCTGCAACAGAATGTTATAGTTTTCATTTTGTAGTGTTTTTTGCTGTTTTGTCTGGTGATCTGCCTACAGAGTTAATTGGTTTGCAAGTTGATTGGTTTGCGCTACACATACACATTCGCAAATACATTATATGACCAACTGCTGGTGGTTTTTAAGTTTGTTTGGAAGTTTCTAAACCCTAACATGAAGGTTATTTTGTAGACATCACCAGGCAGCTGTTTCCACCTGCTTCCAGTCTTTGCACAAGATTAAATAATAGACTTTTGGCTATAACTTTACACCTTTTGTAGAGACCCGAGCATCATTTCTGTGTCCATCATTAAACTGTTGACAAGTGAACAATATCTGAATTGCTAAAAATGTCAAACCACGTCTCTAAAAATTAAAAGGTACTCCTGAGTTTTTACTACAGCAAGCCTATAACAAACTAAAATCATATCCAGTGTGCTACAGTATAACGGGTGCATCTGCTTTTAGTTACCTAAAACACAGCTTCAATTCTTGGCACTAATAAGACTGTAGGTGAACCTGTTCATAGTCAACCGACGTGTTGGCGATCGGCACCACAGAAAAAGAGCTCTGCCGAGCGAAGGAGGTCTTGATTAAGTAACTGAAATAACAACGGCGGGTCAAACAGATCTGTGTGTTGATAGATCACTTTAGCAGGAGCCATGAAAAATGAATATGGTGATGAATGCTGTTAAAAGTTTGGTATGATTGGTTGCAGATCGACTCTATTCTTACGAATGACCTCACTTTTTGGAGGGACAAATATTATCTTTGCAAAGTGGAAGGCTTACAGTGTTGGAGCAGAGAAGAGGCTGTTCTGCTAACAGGAAATCCTTTGTTCGCAGAGAAAGTCGAATGCTGAAAGAGTTTATGTTGACAAAACTATTGTGGCTGAACAGACTTTTACAGACATGTTTTGAAAGCTGATGTTCAGTTTAAAAAAGGTTTGGGTTATTTTATTGTGAATCCCTGCTGCTAGGATCGCCTCCATTTATTTTCACTTAAGCATTAACCTTTGCTCTACTGAAATTACACTATATTGTATTTAACAATATTCACCAGCTGTCCTCTAACACTAGGGACACAATTAACATCTAGAACATCTGATGATTTTAAAAAAAGTTGAAAGGATATAAGAATCTTTGCCTGCCATAAATAAAGAAAATCACTGAAACAGCAAATTAGTTTTAGGTTAAAACACTAAGAGATTTCCTTTTGCTAGTTTATTTGCATATTCTTTTTACCCACATCAGTTGTCAACCCTTCCCAGGTTTGTGAATACGATAACTCCAGTGGTGTAAGATTTTCAAATTCATAGCAGAGCTGCATCTGCTAAAAATCTTGGATGACTTTGAATCTCCTGCTAACTAACCGGAGATAGAAGTGGTGGACAAGCAGAGGAAGATGGCTGTAGTGATAGACGCAGCTGTTCCAAATGACAGCAACATCAGGGAGAAGGACACGAGAACATGGAGAAGTACCAAGGGCTGAGAGAAGAGCTCCATAAGATGTGAAAGGTGAAGGCAGCAGTGGTCCTAGTGGTAATCGGTGCACTCGGTGAAGTGACCCCCAAATTAAGCAAGTGGCTCCAGCAGATCCCAGGAACAACATCTGAGATCTCTGTCCAGAACAGCGCAGTCCTGGGAACAGCTAAGATACTGCGCAGGACCCTCAAGCTTCAGACCTCTGGTAGAGGACCCGAGCTTGAAGGATAGATAAGATAAGATAAGATAAGATAAGATAAGATAAGATAAGATAAGATAAGATAACCTTTATTAGTCCCACACGTGGGAAATTTGTTTTGTCACAGCAGGAAGTGGACAGTGCAAAAGTTATGACGCAAAAATTAGAATACAATAAGAATAAATACAGTACACAGCTGTACAGAATAGAATAAAATAAAATACTATATACAGTAGAATAAAATAGAATAAAAATATACAATAAGATAAAAATAGAATACAAATGCTATATACAACTGAGTAAAAATACAACGATGCCAGAAAAGATTATTGCACTTAGTGTTATTGCACATGTGTGGATGTGTGTGTTTGTTCAGTTAAAGTCTTTGTTGTGGAGTCTGACAGCAGTGGGGAGGAAAGACCTGCAAAATCTCTCCGTCCCACACCGTGGGTGCCGCAGTCTCCCACTGAAGGAGCTGCTCAGTGCTGTCACAGTCTGCTGCATGGGGTGGGAGATGTTGTCCAACAGGGATGACAGCTTAGCCGCCGTTCTCCTGTCACTCACCACCTCCACTGGGTCCAGAGGGCATCCTAGAACAGAGCTGGCCCTTCGGATCACCCTGTTCAGTCTCTTCCTGTCCCCAGCAGAGATGCTGCCGCCCCAGCAGACCACACCATAAAAGATAGCAGAAGCCACAACAGAGTCATAGAAGGTCTTCAGGAGTGGGCCCTCCACCCCAAACGACCTGAGTCTCCGCAGCAGGTACAGCCTGCTCTGCCTTTCCTGTAGAGGGCGTCTGAGTTATGAGTCCAGTCCAGTCTGTTGTTCAGATGAACACCAAGGTACCTGTAGCTGTCCACAGCCTCAATGTCCATACCCTGGATGTTCAGTGGTTGCAGTGGAGGATGTTTGTGCCTGCGGAAGTCTACCACCAGTTCCTTGGTTTTACTGGCGTTGATCTGGAGGTAGTTCAGCTGGCACCAGTCCACAAAGTCTTGAGTCAGTCCTCTGTACTCCTTGTCGTCCCCATCAGTGATGAGGCCGACTATTGCAGAGTCATCAGAGAACTTCTGCAGGAAGCACTGGGTGGAATTGTGGGACAAGTCTGCAGTGTAGATGGTGAAGAGGAACGGAGCCAGAACCGTTCCCTGTGGGGCCCCCGTACTGCAGACGACCCTGTCCGACACACAGCCCTGAGTCCTCACATACTGTGGTCGGTCGGTGAGGCTGCCCGCAGGGCCGAGAGGGAATTTTTTTGTTTGACAGATTTTCTTTTTTTTACTCAAACCAGGTTGAGAGCCTTCTCCCTCAACCACACCACATCCAGTTTGAGAGTCAAAAATAGTTGAACATTTTGTCTTGTCAGCCTTTCTAGCAGACTCATTATATTCACATTGGTACCACACTGTCATAACAGCAAAAAAGCACCACTTCTACCTTTATATCATAAAATCCCAAAGTTGAGTTCTTGGTTTCATTTTAATTTTCCTTAGTGTTAAATAGTGTGCATTATAGAGAAAACTCCAGTAAGTGAGGGGAGAAGTGGTCATTAAATTATCTTTTATGTCCAAAGCTCTGCAGCACACAAGAAGTGCATTATTTAAGACACAGAAATAGCCAAAGCACCCAGACATTTAATTCATGCAATTATACTGAGCTTAAACTCTTCCAAATGCATAAAGTGCCTTTACGTAGTTTCATGTGTGGGCTTCTTTGTACGACTTATTTTCACTCACATAACGATAGTCCTATTAAGTTGCTAAAATTCAGGAATAACCTGTAACTTCCATTAAATAAGAGGGACATCACGTAAATTACACAACTTGGTATTTCCTTAATGGTTCACTACCTTATTGGATTTATAATTGCATGAAGTAAAACAAGTCTATTAACACTGCTACCCTGCTGTTCTCATCTAAAACAAAATGCCATCACTGGTGGCTTTAACTTTTAATTGCCTTGTAATCCTGCTTTCTGGATTCAAAAAGATAAACTACAGAGTTGTAAGCTGTAAGAGGGGAACACACGCTGCACCGGATTAATTCAAGAAGACATGCTGCAACACGAGGCTCTATGAAGTTCAAAGCATAATATTTGATATATTTTGTTGAGAGCCACAGGGCAGCATATTTAATCTTTGGGAGAAGGAGATAAACAATATGTAATGCAGCCACATGAGGGGGCCAGAGTACTCTGATTGGTTAGCTCTCTGGTAAGACCAGAAATGCCCTTTGTGCCAACAATATTTAACTTGACATGTTGGGTGTAAGAAAACCGTCTGGCACATTTAGTATTTTGTCTGAAGTGGGAAACTGTTCACAACTGTTTTGCACACATTATTTTAATCATGTGCATGATGATTCTTCTGCAGAATGTACTGAGATGCAGAAACGACTCAAAGAAATATCACTGCTTGGTGATATGTGATACATGATGGGGGTGGGGGTCTGACAGGAGAGGGGAAAAGCTGCTTTCCAGTCCAGAAACTGAAAACCACTTCACAACTGAAAGTCTTTTACGATCAGCAAAGTTTGGAATTCAAAAACTTTATTTTCTTATTATCTAAATAGACTGGAGTCACTGAATGTTATTTTTAACTATTTTAAGTTGGAGAATGTGGTTTTATTTATGCTCATATCGTAGTGCAGTGATGGGTAAATATTTCCCTGTGGTTCAAACCTGGCTATCTCTATGTAAGTATCACATAAATATCTGACCAGACAGTGAAAGCTGAAGAGTTTCCAGAACAACATTTCTTTAATTTTTCATAAATCTTCTGCACAAAAGCATTTGTGAGTGCATAACCTCGGAGCTGAATTTCTGTCATGGATATGAAAGAGGCTATTGGACTGTTGCTTATCCACAAACCATTTTATCATGAGAACTGGTCGGAGTAAAGAATCTAATACGAAGAATCCTTCAAGAATGAAGTAAAACAGTATGTGTGTCTCTCTGTTTTGTCCCACAGCTGTTTTTGCACCTTTTTGTTTCCTTTTACAATGTGTGGCTCTATGATTTCATGGGCTTATTTTTCATTTGTCTTTTTAAGACTTTGGTAAGAATAGCTAATGAAAACAAACAAATAACAAAACATTAGTGAGGGGTTTTTTTGGAGCAAAAACTAGCGCCACACCAAGCTAGTTAAGATATTTTCCCAAAGCCACAACAACATTTTCAGTTCCCAATAACAGAAGCTGGCCACTGTTATTTCTGAATATGAAATAATCATCTGTAGCTCTACTAGACCGCCCTTATTAATGGATATACAGGAAAATACTAAAAAGAGAAAGATAGAAACATCTCCTCCACTCCATCTGTGAACCATTTTCTACCGCACACTCCCAACACAGTACATTAGTACCAGAGTCATTTTACTGCTAATGCAGACTGAATTCTACTGTTCATGTTATTGTCAGGCAGTTCTACCACGAATATTACTAGCACTACTGCCCCCACTAATACAGTTTCACAACACACAGATGGTAATAGTACAATAGTGCACTTGTACAACTGCTATAGAAACACAGAACTACAACAGTTACTGCCTAAACTATTACTTGCTGATCATTACACAGAAAAAGAAAATCTATTCCATTCCAAAACGACATTAGAAGTTAACTACTTAAATATTTATGCACTTTATTTAAGCAGTGGCAGTTTCAGATAATCAGAAAACAGAGACAAAAGAGGGAGACGATTTTAATAGACGATTAAATCCAACCCATAAAATGTGCTGCATGTCATGTGAGCCATCTCCATGCCACTCTGCACTGCACAATTATTCCGTCTAATCACGCAGAAACGCCAGAACAGTAACCTCAAAAACTACATTTTCTGAGAGGAGTGATATCAAAGTGCACAGAAGCACTTAACTTCTACACAGAAACGGAGCAGAAACCATCTCTGGTTTGCATACAAATACATCTGATCCAGACACGAATGATCAGATAAAGGAATGATCTGCAGATTAAGACAAAGGATTTAAGAACTATCCCCAAATGAGACAGTTTCAAAGCTTCCTCATCGCAGAATGGCCTCGGGCAAAGTGTTGTGTGGAGATGAGAGAGAGAGAGAGATGCAGAGGAATGTGCAACAATGAGGCCATTTGATTTATTATCTGTTGCAATCTGTATTATTAGCCAAGACAGTTAAAACTCCAAAAAATCTCATATTTAGCATTAATAAGCAGTAAAAATTGAATGGCGTTTACATCACGTACATCAGGACACTACATAGTAAGGTCAAGTCCTTATATAAAGAAACTCAGTGATTCTCACAGAGCAAGGATATGGTGACTGAGAGTGGGGTGTGTGAAAGGGAAGGAAATCTCAGCAGGACCAAGCTAGTCATAATTAATTCATACTTAATAAAATGCATATTTGCATAAGATAATAATGTGATGCACTGTGGCTGTAAGTGTTTACATATTTCTATAGGAATGTCTGGACATTTTAGAACAGCTGTTCCATTGTGTAACAATGACACTCACTAAGACAAAGATCTTCTTTTAAGCAGATGTACCGAATTCTTAATAAAGGTTAATAACCTTAAACCATTGCAACACCACTCTCATATATATTCAGAAATTATAAACCTATAAACTGCAAGAAACAGCTGCCTCTTTCCAAAAATAAAAACATTCAACCAACAATGAAACAAACTTTTAAAAATCCAGGAGTAGAACAGTTTGACCTCTAAGAAGTGGGTTCAATTCGCCACTTTGGACCTTGTAGAGATTAAACTAATGAGATAAGATGTGATGATTATTGAGTGTGAGAGGTGTCTGTGGGCAAGTTTTACTTTCACTGGATAGAGCCTGTCAAAGAGCTTCTCCCTGTTATATTATCAGCTATGCAGCTACTGGTAGCAGCTGACCATAAGAAACAGCGGTTATCAATATTCTCATCTAGTGTGAAAAGTGTGCATGTGTGAATGTATTCCTTCCAGTGTATATTACTGTGAACAGTTATAATCTCTCCTATAAATTATGTAGGAGGCAGAGAAGGAAGATTTACAATGCTGTGGAAAGTAGTTGCCCTCTTTCTGATTGTTTGTTTTTTTGATTTACTTTTTAAAAAAACTTAAATATTTCAGATCATCACCTCATGCCACAATCTAAAAAAGATCAAGAACAGCTTAATGACATCTATCAGTCTAGAAAGGGTGGCAGAACCTTTTCTAAGGCTTTGGGACTTCAGCGAACCACGGTGAGTGCCACATTGACCACAAACGGAGAAAACTTGGAACGGTGCTGAATCTTCCCAGAAGCTGCCAGCCAATCAAAATTGCACCAAAAGTGCATCAACGATTCATCTAGGAGGTAACAAAAGAAGCCAGAACATAATCTAGAGAACGGCAGCTTGCCTCAGTGAGGTCAGTGTTCATGATTGAACACTAAGAAAGAGACTGTACAAACATGGCATCCATGGGAG